>NC_064820.1:215741976-216045006 GCF_024166365.1 Elephas maximus indicus | reverse complement strand
TGAAGAGCTTCCTTAAGTAATACTTGTAGAGCATGTCTGGTAGTAACAGATTCCCAGAGCTTCTGTTTATTTGGGAATGTCTTGATTTCCACCTCATTTTTGAGTGATAACTTTTCTGGGTAAAGAATTCTTGGTTGACAAACTTCATATGGAAGGGAACGAGGCCCCGGATAAGTAAAGCATTACTGAAAAAGAAGAACAAAGTGGGAGGCCTCGCACTACCTGATTTTAGAACCTGTTATATCGCCACAGCAGTCAAAACAGCCTGGTACTGGTACAACAACAAATACATAGACCAGTGGAACAGAACTGAGAATCCAGACATAAATCCATCCACATGTGAGCAACGGATATTTGACAAAGGCCCAAAATCAGTTAAATGGGGAAAAGGCAGTCTCTTTAACAAGCGGTGCTGGTGTAACTGGATATCCATCTGTAAAAAAATGAAACAAGACCCCTACCTCACACCATGCACAAAAACTAACTCAAAATAGATCAAAGACCTAAATATAAAATCTAAAGCAATAAAGATCATGGAAGAAAAGTTAGGGACAATGCTAGGCGTCCTAATACATGGCATAAACAGTATACAAAACATTACTAACAATGCCCAAACACCAGAAGAGAAACTAGATAACTAAAAATCAAACACCTATGCTCATCCAAAGACTTCGCCAAAAGAGTAAAAAGATTACCTACAAACTGGGAAAAAGTTTCTGGCTATGACAATTCCAATCAGCATCTGATCGCTAAAATCTACATGATACTGCAAAAACTCAACAACAAAAAGACAAATACCAATTAAAAAGTGGGCAAAGGATAAGAATTCTTGATTGACAATTGTTTTCCTTAAATACTTTATATATGTCACTCCATTGTCTTCTGTCCTCCAGGATTTCTGAGGAGAAATCTGCACTAATTCTTACGAAGGATTGTTATATTGTGCTTTTCTTTTGCTGCTTTCAGAATTCTCTCCTTGTCTTTGGTCTTCAAGAATTTTATTACAAAGTGTCATGGCATAGCCCTCTTTATGTTTTTTCTGCTTGGGGTTCGTCTAGCTTCCTGGATTTGGAGGCTCAGTTCCTTCTTCAGGTCTGGGAAATTCTCTGTGATTATCTCTTGGACAACTGTTTCTGTGTCTTTTTACTATCCTGTTGTACTGGAATTTCAAAAATCCTAAAAATTCGTAATTGAATGCCCCAATTCCATTTGGCTTTGTTCACTTTTCTCTGTTCTTTTCTCTTGGAACTTGATGAGTTCAGTTACCCTGTCTTCTAGTTCACTTGTTCTGTCTTCTGGCTGTTCAAATCTACCATTGAATATTTCTCTTGCATTTTCTAATTTAATTATTTTATTCTTCAATTTCACTATTTCTCTCTTTTTTAATGTTTTCAATCTTATTACTGAGTTTCTCATTTTGTTTCCTGATCTCCATTAGTTTGTCTTCTGTGTGTTCTTTGATTTCTTTGAACATATTTAACATTGTGGTATGGAAATCTTCCATTTTTCCCATTAACTTGGTCTCCATGGGAGAAACTTTTGCTTCTTCATGGCTTTCTTTTGATTGGGCTATCTTCTCCTGTTATCTTGAGTGTTTTATTTATTTTTAACATGGGCATTTATATGATAATTTGGAATTCAGATTTTTCTGTATTTCCAGGAGTTATTAACTTCTTTATACTTTAATTCCACATTCTTCCCTTAAGTTCTACCACAGTTCACTCTGGCCTTTTGGTTCTTCTAGCACCGACTCAATCTGAAGTATTTTTGTTGTTGTTGTTCTTAATACAGGGTTCTCCTCTCGCTCCACAGGTTTTAGGTGTTTCATATAATTTTAAGTTTCTGGATGCTTGCTCTGGGTGATTTTCCCCAAGGTGGCTGATGTTACTGGGATATGAAGTTTTCTCTGAGATCTGTAGTTGAGTGTGACTTCAAAACTGGGGCATGCTTTCCTCGTGTTTACATGTGGAGTTGGGATATGACCTCCTCTGTGGCTGATTGTGCCGGGTTGGGGTAGTGTTTTGTTTCCTTACTGCACTAGCAGTCCTGAGCACTCTCTCCTGTGGTGCCTTATTTTTAGGTAGGGAGCCAATTCATTACAGCTGGGTTGCTTGTTTGGTGTACTTTTCTCTTCTTGGCCTATGGATAGGTCCCATGGCTCTTCTGTGGCTCTGGGTCCTCATGCCCTCCCACCTCTGGTCTCAGTGAGACTCAGTAGCACTCACCCTCAGTGTTTCAGCTTTCCTGTGCCCCTCCCCAGGTGTGCTTGGGCTTCCCTGACCCCTGCTTGTAAATTCCCACAGCCAATCTGCACCACTTTAGTCAGATCACACTTTCCTTAGTTTCCCAGATTATGCCAATATGCCACTATATCTCAGTTGTACCCCGATCAAGAAGGCATCTCCACCCCTTTTGTCAGACCTTTTTCGAGGCTATTTACCTAGTATCTCTGAGTCCTCGGTATAGATGCCATCTGGGTTCTTTGTTCAGGAGCGTTGCCTGTCCACATCCCAAAATAGCTGCAGTGAACTGAGCCGGCAGTAGAGTGCTGGCAGTCAGCAAACCTCAGCCTTTCTGCTGTCCACCACCCCCCCCGCCCCCCGCCCGGTTCAGGTCTCACCTCATTTCTAATAATTTAACTGCTTCCAGAGCTCTGAAATCTCTGTCTGTGTTAATGTTAGATGTTGTTCACAAGCTTAGTTGTAGGGGGTGTAAGGGAACGACTGCTTATGCTGCCATCCTGCCCCTTCCACTGCTTAATGTATATTTGTCGGATGGATGGATGGATGGATGGATGGATGGATGGATGGATGGATGGATGGATGGATGGATGGATGGATGGGTGGGTGGGTGGGTGGGTGGGTGGATGGATGGATGGATGGATGGATGGATGGATGGATGGATGGATGGATATCCTCTGGGCTTCCTACCCACAGAGGGGTCTGTAGGCCTCACTAACCTGTGGCACCCCTTCACACTGACCCAACCTGCCCAGAGCCTGGCCACCTGCCACCCCATGTGAGAACAACCCTGCCAAGGGCAGCTGAAATAAAATTGAGAACAGATTGGGGGTAGAGGGCTTTGTGCTGGGAGAGGATTTGAGCTCTCAAAGCATCCCCCCCAAACCTCTTTTGCCCTCAGTGCTGCCAAGAAAACACAGAAAGGGGCCCTCTTCACACAAGACTGGACTGAGGCCTGGAGGGCATGAGTTCTGGCCTCTGGCTGTTCAGTGTTTAGAAGACTGGCATCTCTGGGCATTAGTTTCCTCCATGAGAAATGAGCAGTCCATTCATTCTTTCAACCACTGTGTGCAAGGCACTGTGCTTGGCATGGCGACAGGGTGTGAAGTAAGACAGGCATGGATCCTGCCATCTGGGAGCTTCCATTCTATGGGGGGAGGAGATCTATGTTAAGTGTCCTACTGTGAGTTCCCTAGAAGTAGAGCCTGAAATGGGTGTGTGTGACCTAATTTGTTAGGGTGCTCTCCAGAGAAGGTGGGAGAAAACAGCACAAGGCTGGACAGCACTAGACAAGGATGCGGGTCCAGCTGGATTCCGGCCTGGTGTCACAGGAGCTCTGGGGTGTGACCTGCATACCTGAATAGTCCCACCTTAAAGCGAGCCTGTCAATGGCTGTGGTCACCAAGGTGGGGGAGCTTGTAGACTCTCAGCCATTTCTGAGAAAGGTGGCCTCTACTGAAGGGGCAGCAATGAGCCATTCACATCTGACCCAATAAAGGGGTCTGGGTGGGGCACCCATGGTATGTCCCCAACAAGCAAGAACAGCACAGCACAATCCTTGGGCCATCATAGGCAGTGCCAGGGGTATGCAGGAAGAAGACACAGGGGAGCCTGGCTGGAGGATCAGATGGGCCTCCCTGAGAAAGCAACTTTTGCTCTGGTTTGTTCTGGGACCTGAGGGATGGGGTGGGGAGGGGCTTGCCAGGTGACTAGGGGAAGAGCACCCCAGGAAGACGGATCGGCACAAGCCAAGGCCCTGAGGCAGTAGAAGGCACTGGAGACAGCAAAAAGAGGCAGCTTGGCTGGAGTGAGGAGGTGGGGTCCAGAGAGCTGGGTTGTGTGGCTGCATGCACACATGCAGACTCTGGCTCTCACATAGTACGTCAGCTCCTGTGGGCCTCTGGGCAGCATCTCCAGTCACGCTCCCAGACGTCAGCCCTGCAGAGGAGTAGGTAATGTTGTCTCTTGCTCTCTGCCCTGGCCCAGCACCCAGCAGGTGCTCATTGCTTTGCCTGTCTGCTGAAGCTGCCACTTATGATGTACAAGAACCGGGTGATCTATGGGGTTGGTGCTGTCCTGTCTTGTTCCTGGGAGGGGCCGGGGCCTTGCCTAGGGTTGCCGGTAGTAATCACTGGCAATTGGGAATGGAGAGGATGGGCCCTGCAGGCACTAAGAGGCCTCCTTAATGAGGATGGCAGCCCTGAGGCACAAGCTCAGAGTCCACTGCCCAGAGGTGCAGATAGTTTCTGTGCCATGGACTCTATCCCAGGTTAGCACTTTTTTTCCCCCCTACTTTTTTCTTTTAAAAATTTTACTGTGGTAAAATATAGATGACAAAACTTTGCCATTTTAGCCATTTTAAAATGTACAATACAGTAACATTGATTACACTCAGAATGTTTTTAAATGCATAAAATTAAATACATAGGGTTGCAAAGGAAACCAATTGTCTTGAAATGCAGCTATCAAAATATTAAAATAAATTTGTGGTACACTGATAGATGCGTTTTTTATTAACCTGTTAATTAATTAGCAAGAGCCAATGGTGGGTCCAATGGTAACTGGCATTTCCCACACAACTGAGCACAGACTCCTCTCTAAGTTGCCTGGATAGGAAAGAAGGTGCCTTCGATTCACTGGCTGTGGCTTGTCACCTCTATTCATGAAGGAAGGAAATGCTGAATTTCACCTCTGGGTCAGGCACAATCAGGATGTAGCTGCTTTCTTGTCAAAGTCCATATACTCCTGAATTTCACCCATGGGGCCTTGAGGGGGTATGTACTTCAGCTCCAGCCCCCCCATAGGCTCATTTGGTGTGTAGAGGGGCTTGCTGTTTTAAGGCTGGGCTCAGCTAGCTGTTTTGATCAAGTGCCTGGTAGAAAATATTTTCCTCCTGTGGACCACTCAGCTCTGTGCTGTGGCCGAAAGCCTGTAAACGGGTAAGCATGGCTGCCTTCCATAGAACTCCATTTATGCACACGGAAATTTTGAATTTTCTGTAATCCTCACATCACAAAATGTTACTCTTCTTTTGATTCCCCACCCCTGAGTCATCTAAAAACAAAAATTGTTCTTAGCTCGAGGGTCATAATGAAAGCAGGTAGCGGCCAAGGGCCAAGTTTTCCAGCCCTTCCCTAAGGTGGAAAAAAAAAGGACCTGAGTTCTATTCTGTATACATGGGATCACCACGAGTCAGCATTGACCCACTGGCAACTAACAACAACAGCCTGGGGCAGAACAGAAGCATGCATTTCTCAACAGTCCCAGGTGGTGCTGTTGCTGCTGGCAGGGGACCCGATTTGAGAGCTGCTGCTCTTAGGCCAGAGAGAGAGACCAGCAGCCTCTGAGGGGATGGAGCCCAAGGGGTCTGTGATGAGACCCCAGCCCGGGCTCTCAGCCCCAAGGTCATAGCCCCTTCCAGGTAGGGGACTGGAGATGGGGCCTGAGGTAGCCCCTCAGTGACCGTCAGTTTCCTGCTCATGGGTGGTGTTGCCTGGAGCTCTGAGTCCCTGCCGACAGAGATCCTGGGCAGAAGAAGGGGAGAAAATGGCAGATGGAACCATTTAACCATCTTGTCTCTTGTTTATCTTGTTGGGATGAAAAGAATCATGGTGCTGGCCTGGCCTCTCACCTGTAATATGGGGTTGATCCTCAAATAGGTGGGTCTAGTCAGCCTGCCCTTGACCTCTGACATGTCTCACTAGCCCACTGTCCACCTGGTAGCTAAACAGAAGAGATAAAACAGCTCCCTGTCTTGCTCACAGGGCATAAATGGCTGTGAAATGCTGAGCCCAGCCAGCACGGACCCTTGCGCTGTGAGGCTGGACGGTGCCCTAAGCTCTGAGCTAGGACGTGAAGACCAGATAACCCCCAAGGGGCCCTTCTAAGTGATGCCCTGATGGCCCCGTCCTGGATGACCATAGCGTGTGGCCCAGGCTACCAACCTGCTCACCAGGGGCTGTGTCGCTTTAGCGTCAGCTTCCCTGCATTGGAATCCCAGCTGTGCTACTGACCGCCTGTCTGACCCAAGCAAGTAGCTTACATCTGAGTCCCAGCTTTCAGTGGTACAGAATGAAGCAGACGATCCTTTATGACAAGTGTAAATATTTGAAGCTTTAACAAGATTTATTAGTCATCCACTGCCGCATAACAAATGACTCCAAACCTGGTGGCTTAAAACAACCCATGCTTATCATCTCATATGTCCCATGGGCAGCCAGGAGTGAGTGAGCTGGCTGGCGCTGGGTCTCTCTTGAGATTGTGAGAGAGATGTGGGCCAGGACTGCCATCACCTGAGGCTGAACTGGGGCTAGGGGATCGGCTTCCAAGCACGGGACAAGAAGCTTCAGTTCCCCACCACTAGAACCTCTCTGCTAAGGCTTCTCATGACATGCCTTCCCACAGAGCAAGTGGTCAAAGAGAGAGAGAAAGAGACACACACTGAGAGGGAGGGGAAGAGAGAGAGACACATACACAGAAAGAGAAAGATAAAGAGAGATACACAGAAAGGGGAGGAGAGACAGAGTGAGGAAGAGAGAGATGAGAGACACACAGTGAGAGAGGGAGAGACAGACAGAGAGAAAACAGGAGATGCCAAGATGGAAGCTGCAGTGTTTTATAACCCAACCTCCCATGTCTTCTGCCAAATGCACTTGGCCACATAGACAAGGTGGGAGGGGACTAACAAGGGGATGAGTCCCAGAAAGCAGGTCACCAGGGCCATCTCTGAGGCTGGCTCCCAAAGCTGATGCTTGCAAACCACCACTGAGTGTGGTACTTGGCTGTACTACACACTCAGCAAATCTTTCTTGTCCAGCCTTCAGAACCCCACCCAACCTGGTACAGCTTGGGCAGAACTCACACTCGCTGTGACTTCTATACAGCTTCCTGCAAGTCTGGCCTGGGCCTAGCCGCCAGGAATCCAGGAGAGGGCATGGGAGTCCTGAGCTCTGTGCCCCCCCCCCCACCCCATAGTCCTCACGGTGTACAAACCTCAGAGCCCCCTTCCTTCACCCAGCCCTGGACACCACCCGCAGCATGTCTGAGACCTTCCCCCAAACCCGCCCCTAACCCTCCATGGCTTCATAAGCCTTTCTGGACTTTGGGTCTGGAGGGTCTGGGGCTCCCTGACCTCAGTGAATCAGTTGGCCACACTGCCTGGAGGCTGCTTCAACAGGCAAACGTTCGGCTGGCCCAAAAGGAGTAAATCGGGGGACCTGAGCCTGGCTACATCCTCCTCGAGTGACTCTGCCAGCTGCAGCCCCTCCCTGGTTCTCAGTTTCCTCATATGCATTCTGACTTGTGAGGAATGTGGCTCTCAGAGGGCCCTGAGTGCTGGGCTAGGACGTCTAGGCCTAGGAGTGCTGGAAGACTCGTCCTCTCCCTTCCTGGATCAAGAGGTCAGTGCCCAGGGCCTATGGCCATCTTACTCCCTGGCAAGGCTCGGTGCAGAGGCTACACTGGGACTCTGGCCACAGCCTTAGGACAGGGCCAGCTCCAGAGCAGTACAGCTGGACAGGTTGTGCACTCCACTATCCCAGGGGTGCCATTCACAACCTACACAATCATGCATGGCAGGGGCAGCCTCAAAGGCCTCTTGCCTCTCCTTGCTGCCTCAGGGCACCACAGAGAAGATGTTCCTGGGCTCAGCAGGAGGAGCCACAGTGGCATGGGGGCCAGAGGCACCACGGGTCTGCTTCTGAGGCCAATAGCAGCTTTCTTGTGAACTCATTAACTGGCCGAAAAATGTTTGAAAGGGTGGTACAGACTCATTCCCACACATGCACATAGACATGCACACACATGCACTGAACACACAAACTCAGAAGAACACGCAGAAACAAAAACGCATGGACACATGCCTAACACATACACACAATGAATACACAAACTCATACAAACACACATAAACACATGGACACACACAAACACATGGACACACACTTAACATGCACACAAACACTATACACACAAACACATGCACACAGCAAACACACACAAGCATGCACACACACACATACACCTAACATTCACACAAACATACCAAACACACAAACACATGCACACACACACATGCATACACAAACACACACACATAGCCACACAACTAAGACACATACAAACACATACCTTGAGCTCACAAACACACACAATACAAACACATGAACACACCAAGTGCACACATGCATGTACACACACACACAAACACCATATGGAATATGGAATATTATAAAGCCTAATGCCTTTTTTTTTTTTAATGCCTGCAACACCATGGATGAATCTCACAGGCATAATGTTGAACAAAAAATATGAAATTGATATGAAATTTCTAGAACAAACAACATGATACATGATAGGTGGTGATAGAAACCAGAATAGTGGTTGCCTTTGGGGGGCAGTTGTGGTAGTGACTGAGGGGAGGGCAGAATGTCCCCAATGGAGCAGGTGGCCTGACTCGGCTCCAAGGACACATGCGAGGGGCTAACAAGGCCAGGACCCCAGTCCAGTGCCCTGTCCAGCTGAAAGTGCCATTTCACAGCGGGAGTCCAGAGGCAAGAGGCTTGCCCACAGTCACACAGGAGTGAATGGTGGAGCTGGGGCTCCAGCCCAGGCTGCTCCCATGCTCTGCTATAGCTTCTTCTTGGGCTTCTTCCATCTCCCTGGTTCTTTCTCTGTCTCCATATCTCTGATCTAGAACTCCATCTCTCTGTCTTTGCTTCTCCATCTTTGTCCCTGTCTCTCATTGTTTCCATTCTTCATCTCCATCTCCATCTCTGTCTGTCTAGGTCCCAATCTCTCTGCCCCTGTCCTCATCCCTCTGTTTTCCCCTGACTAGAACAGAACATTCCTGAATGTTCTTTTCTAACATAAACAAGCTTCTTGACTTGCTTCTTTCTGAAATCCCCTGTGAAGGGGACCTCAGCCACACACACACACAGATACACAATGCACATTTGTGCATGCACACAGCCACACGCAAAAAACATGCATATACACACACATACGCACATACAAACACACATAGGCACACATGCCTGCATACACACACTCCCTGTGGGCCCCTGGCCCCAGCCTGGCCACAGGAAAAGAGCCCCAGCTACCCCAGCCTACAGCCTTGTCCTCTGGATGAAGTCTATGGGTGACATTCAGGGAAGTCCCCTACCTAGCTCTGCAACCCCTCCCTACCCTGGGCCTTCTGGGTTGCCCTGGGATCCTGTATGAGTCCCCTGTGTCCTCTGTGACAAATGACTCCAAAGGTGGTGACTTACAACAACAGAAATCTATTCCCTCAGTTCTGGAGGCCAGAAGTCTAAAATCAAAGTGCTGGCAGGGCCACACTCCCTCTGGAGGCTTCAGGGGTAAATCCTTCCTTGCCTACCCCAGCTTTCGGCAGCTTCGTTAACATCACTCAAATCTCTGCTTGGGCAGCCTCCTCCTCTCTGACTCAACTCTCCCTCAGCCTCACTTGTCAAAGGATTTAGGCCCACTAGGATTATCCAGAATGATCTCCTCTTGAAATCTTTAACTTAATTATATCTGCATAGACCCTTTTTTCCCAGTAAGGTCACACTCACAGGGTCCAGGATATAGGCATATCAACCCACTACAGATCCAAAAGCAGCAGAAACAGCCCCTCAGTCCACCTCACACTTGGTGAGTCACTGTCCCAACGCATGTCTCTTGTACTTTTCAGGACAGGGACTGGGTTATAAACCCCATGCCCAATATAGGAGACTGAGACCCAAAGGGGCGGGGTCTCACCCAAGACCACATAGCACCCTCTGTCCTGTCAGACCACTGCTAGGAGACCTTGTGGGACCATGCAGCTCAGGCCAGGGTCCTAGCTTTTCTCCTGTGAATCATGGAAAAATCCCCAGGGCTTATGCTAGGACATGGGGAAGGGGGGATTGCAAAGTCAAGGCTCACTCTGGCTTCTCTGTGGAGGAAATTTGGGGGCCAAAGGAGGAATCAGGAGTCACCCAGGCAAGACGTGAAGGTGGACCAGGCCAGGTGGGGTGGTAGAGGCAGGGAACAGGGCTGGGGCTGGCCAGGCTGTGGAGAGGAGGAAGCTGCAATGGTAACTAGGGGGGAGGAGGCCCTGGTTTGTTGGTAGGCAAGGGGCAAGTGCCATTCAAGATGCTGGTATGGGCTCTAGATCTCCCAGCAACCCCTCAACACAAACACCTCCTCTTCCCCATCATCCAGCCTGCCCAGGGCAGCCATCTCCAAGCCAGCCTCGCTTTCCTTGCCCTCTCAGGAACATCAGCTGGACTCAGGTGGCCAGGGATGGTGAGTGGGGTGTGGGCGCAGATGGCTGGTAGTTAAAACGAAGCCATCATTCTAATTACCTTTGTTAGTCTTGTTGGGGGCGGGGGATTCCAGCCATGCGACAAGTGCCCCAGTGCCCATAGGCTCAGTCTGTGAGGTTCAGACCCCAGTGGGGCTGGGCGGGACTACTTTTTGAACCATGTACTGACCCTCAGTGGCCAAGTGTCCCTCTCTGTCCACTGTTCTTTTGGCCAGGCAGCCCCCGTGGACCACTGGGAAAACCAAAGAGGCCATGCAGTCTCCCCGGTACCCTGCTCCGAGGCAGGGCACAGTGACCATGCTTCTGTTCACTGGGAGGTGTCTTAAGGGCACTTCTGCTGTGCATGGTGTAGAAGCGCTAAGTGCCTAAACTCTACAGAGCAAGGGGGTGGAGGAGAATGAGGACAGTCCAGAAGGGCCCTTAGAGGAGGCAACTCTCATGCTTGCCTGGAAACCACCCAAAAGTATCCCTGGGGGCAGCTGGAGTGTCCAGGAACTTTGAAGGTGGCCCTGGGCATGAGCCCTGGCACACCTCTCCCTATCTCAGGGCCCCTGGCCAAGTGAACTACGTCTGTGTGCTCAGCTTTCTCCTCCGTAAAATAAGAGGATAATCCTTGCTCCCCCTCACATGGCAGTGTGCGAGGATTCAGTAAGTAGGAAACACAGCAACTGCTTGTAACAGTGGCTGGTGCATAGCCAGTGGGAGTCTGAGCCCCCATGATCGTTATCAGAAGCCTGAGGAGCCCCATGTCTTGAGAAGAAGGAGCAAGCCTGTCTGGCTGCTGCCAGGTGGGAGACAAGGACTGGGTCCAGAATGAGGAAGAGTGATGGCCAGGGTGGGGTGGGGTCTGCTGACTCATGGTTTGTTGGGGGCACCGGAGACCCATGAGATGGCTGATTTTTAAGGAGATGGCTCTGGCCACCACATAGAAAATGGCACAGTGGAAGGCACCAGTGTGGTAGCGGAAGAAGAGGTGGGCCTGAGACCAGGGAGGCATTTGGAGGAGTGGGGGAGTTAGGCCAGGTTCGGGAGGCTGATGTGACCCCAACTGTGGGCGGGAGGTGCAGTAAGAAGTCTAGGCTGACTCTGTCAACTTTGGTGTGAGCATCTCAGTGGATGGCCAGGAGCAGGCATGGGGCAAGGGAATAGTTTTATGGGTTGAATTGTGTCCCCCCAAAAGATATGTTGAAGCCCTAACCCCTGTACCTGTGAATATGACCTTGTTTGGAAATAGGATCTTTGAAGATGTTATCAGTTGACATGAGGTCATACTGGAGTAAGGTGGGTCCAAATCCCATCTAAGTGGTGTTCTTATAGAAGAGAAGAGTCATACGCACAGAGAGAAGGTAGCCACGTGAAGACGGAAGCAGAGAGTGGAGTGATCTACAAGTCAAGGAATGCCCAGGAACACCTGGGAATGCCAAAAACTAGTAGAGGCATGGAATACGTTCTCACTCAGAGCCCCCAGAAAGAACCAACATGGCTGCTACCCTTATTTGAACTCCCAGCCTCTAGAACTGTCAGACCGTACATTTCTGTTCCTATAAGCCACCCAGTTTGTGGTACATTCTTGTGGCAGCCACAGGGAACTCATATAGATGACATCTCAGTAAATTTTAAGACGCCAGCAAATAACACAGCCACTTTGGAGGTCAGTCTGGCAGTTTCTTATACAATTAAGCATACACTAATCATGTGACTCAGCAGTCTAGCTCTAGGTATTTACTCAAGAGAAATGAGAACTTAAGTTCACTCAAAAACCTGTAAGTGGTTGCTGATAGCAGCTTTATTTGTAATTGCCAAGAACTGGGAGCAACCCAGATGTCCCTCAACAGGTAAGTGGATAAATAAATTATAGATGATATATAGATACACTGAAATATATAAATGGTAGAGATAAACAGATGGATAGACATAGATATATAGATAGGCAGACAGAAGACCGACAAGTAAACAGATGGAAACACAAACCAAGAGACAGACAGAAGGTAGATAGACATATGGGAAGAAATTTAGACAGATAAACAAGTATACAGAGAGAAGGAGAGAGGCAGATAGATAAAGAGATAGAAATATAGGTGGAAAGACAGAGAGATGAAAAGTAGAGAGAGAAAGTTTTCAGAGAGATATACAAACAGACAGAAAGAGATGGATAGACAAATGGACATGTAAAGAGATAGAGAGACAGACTGAGAAACTGGCAGATAACATACAGACAGATAGATAGAACCAAAGGCAGATACAGTTGAAAGTTTAGTATAAAGACAGGCAGACATACAGACATACATAAAGTTACATAGCTCTTTATAAAAGATATAAAGATAAATGGATGGATTGAAAGATAGACAGCTAGACAGAAAAACAGAAAGATAGGCAGCTAGACAAATGGACAGATGGACAGATAGACTGGTAAGTAGATAAACAAAATTAGACCAACAGACAGACATATAGAGAGGTACACATGGACAGACAGGTAGCCAAATTGAGTGATACAGACAGACAGAAACACTACCAGACAGGCAGATGGATAAATGGATACTTAGTCAGACAGTTAGATCGATAAATATATTGTGAGATAGATAGGCAGGTAAGTAGATATAGATAGATGTTGACGTTGTTGTTGTTAGGTGCTGTTGAGTCAGTTCCAACTCAGGGACCTTATGTACAATAATATGAAACACTGTCTACTCCTGTGATATCCTCACATTCGTATGTTTGAGCCCATTGTTGCAGCCACCGTGTCAATCTATCTCATGGAGGGTCTTCCTCTTTTTTGCCAACCCTCTGCTTTACCAAGCATGTCCTTCTCCAGAAGCTGATCCCTCTGATAACATGTCCAAAGTACGTAAGACAAAGTCTTGCCACACTTGATTCCAAGGAGCACTCTAGCTGTACGTCTTTCAAGACAGACTTGTTTGTTCTTTCGGTTGTTGTTGTTGTTAGGTGCCATTGAGTCAGTTCCGACTCAGTGACCCTATGCACAACAGAACGAAACACTGCCTGGTCCTGAGCCATCCTTACAATCATTGTTATGCTTGAGCTCATTGTTGCAGCCACTGTGTCAATCCACCTCATTGAGGGTCTTCCTCTTTTCCGCTGACCCTGTACTCTGCCAAGCATGATGCCCTTTCTTCTCCAGGGACTGATCCCTCCTGACAACATGTCCAAGTATGTAAGACACAGTCTCACCATCCTTGCTTCTAAGGAGCATTCTGGTTGTACTTCTTCTAAGACAGACCTGTTTGTTCTTTTGGCAGTCTGTGGTATATTCAATGTTCTTCACCAACACCACAATTCAAAGGTGTCAATTCTTCTTCAGTCTTCCTTATTTATTGTCCAGCTTTCACATGCCTATGATGCGATTGAAAATACCACGGCTTGGGTCAGGTGCACCTTAGTCTTCAAGGTGACATCTTTGCTCTTCAACACTTTGAAGAGGTCCTTTGCAGCAGATTCACCCAACGCAATGCATCTTTTGATTTCTTGACTGCTGCTTTCTTGGCTGTTGATTGTGGATCCAAGTAAAATGAAATCCTTGACATCTTCAATCTTTTCTCTGTTTATCATGATGTTGCTCATTGGTCCAGTTGTGAGGATTTTTGTTTTCTTTATGTTGAGGTGTAATCCATACTGAAAGCTTTGGTCTTTGACCTTCATTAGTAAGTGCTTCAAGTCCTCTTCACTTTCAGCAAGCAAGGTTGTGTCATCTGCATAACGCAGGTTGTTAACGAGTCTTCTTCCAATTCTGACGCCCCGTTCTTCTTCATATAGTCCAGCTTCTTGTATTATTTGTTCAGCATACAGATTGAATAGGTATGGTGAAAGAATACAGCTCTGATGCACACCTTTCCCAACTTTAAACCAATCAGTATCCCCTCATTCTGTCTGAACAACTGCCTTTTATCTATGTAAAGGTTCCTCATGAGCACAATTAAATGTTCTGGAATTCCCTTTCTTCGCAGTGTTATCCATAATTTGTTATGATCCACACAGTCGAATGCCTTTGCATAGTCAATAAAACACAGGTAAACATCCTTCTGGTATTCTCTGCTTTCAGCTAGGGTCCATCTGACATCAGCATTGATATTCCTGGTTTCACATCCTCTTCTGAAATATACTGCTGCAGCCATTTTTGAATGATCTTCACCAAAACTTTGCTTGTGTGTGATATTAATGATATTGTTCTATAATTTCCACATTAGGTTGGACCGCCTTTCTTGGTAATAGGCATAAATATGGATCTCTTCCAGTCAGTTGGCCAGGAAGCTGTCTTCCATATTTCTTGGCACAGACTAGTGAACACCTTCAGCGCTGCATCTGTTTGTTGAAACATCTCAATTGATAGTCCATCAATTCCTGGAAGCTTGTTTTTTGTCAATGCCTTCAGAGCAGCTTGGACTTCTTCCTTCAGTACCATTGGTTCCTGATCATATGCCACCTCTTGAAATGGTTGAACATCAACTAATTATTTTTCGTATAATGACTCTGTGTATTCCTTCCATCTTCTTTTGATGCTTCCTGTGCCATTTAATATTTCCCCCATAGAATCCTTCACTACTGCAACTCGAGGCTTGAACTTTTTCTTCAGTCCTTTCAGCTTGAGAAATACAGAGCATGTTCTTCCCTTTTGGTTTTCCATCTCCAGCTCTTTGCACATGTCATTATAATACTTTACTTTGTCTTCTAGAGATGCCCTTTGAAATCTTCTGTTCAGTTCTTTTACTTCATCAATTCTTCCTTTTGCTTTAGCTGTTCGACGTTCAAGAGCAAGTTTCAGAGTCTCCTCTGACATCCATCTTGGTCTTTTCTTTCTTTCCTATGTTTTCAATAACCTCTTACTTTCTTCACGTATGATGTCCTTGATGTCATTCCACAACTCGTGTGGTCTTTGGTCACTAGTCATGGGGAAGAGCTGCCTCCTCAAAGTAGAGTCAACTGTAATGACGTGGATGGATTAAAGCTTTCGGGACCTTCATTCACTGATGTGGCACTACTCAAAAAGAGAAGAAAGAGCTGCAAACATCCATTAATAATCGGAACCTGAAACGTACGAAGTATGAATCTAGGAAAATTGGAAATCATCAACAATGAGATGGAATGCATAAACATCAATATCCTAGGCATTAGTGAGCTGAAATGGACTGGTATTGGCCATTATGAATCGGACAATCATATAGTCTACTGGGAATGACAACTTGAAGAGGAATGGTGTTGCATTCGTCATCAAAAAGAATGTTTCAAGATCTATCCTGAAGTACAATGCTGTCAGTGATAGGATAATATCCATACGCCTACAAGGAAGACCAGTTAATACGACTATTATTCAAATTTAGTCACCAGCCACTAGGGCCAAAGATGAAGAGATAGAAGATTTTTATCAGCTGCTGCAGTCTGAAATTGATCGAACATGCAATCAAGATGCATTGATAATTACTGGCAATTGGAATGCAAAAGTTGGAAACAAGAAGAAGCATCAGTAGTCGGAAAATATGGCCTTGGTGACAGAAACAATGCCACAGATCAAATGATAGAATTTTGCAAGACCAACGACTTCGTCATTGCAAATACCTTCTTTCACCAACATAAATGGTGACTGTACACATGGAGCTCACCCGATGGAACACACAGAAATCAAATTGACTACATCTGTGGAAAGAGATGATGGAAAAGCTCAATATCATCAGGCAGAACAAGGCCAGGGGCCAACTGTGGAACAGACCATCAATTGCTCATATGCAAGTTCAAGCTGAAACTGAAGAAAATCAGAGCAAGTCCACGAGAGACAAAATATGACCTTGAGTACATCCCACCTGAATTTAGAGACCATCTGAAGAATAGATTTGATGCATTGAACACTAGTTCTTTTGGTAGTCTGTGGAATATTCAATATTCTTTGCCAGCACCACAACTCAATGACATCAATTCTTTGGTCTTCCTTATTTGTTGTCTAGCTTTCAGTTCATATGAGGCAATTGACACTACCATGGCTTAAGTCAGACGCACTTTAATCTTCAGAATGACATCTTTGTTTTTGTTTTTTTTAACACTTTAAAGAGGTCTTTTGCAGGAGATTTGCCCAATGCAATACATGTTTTCATTTTCTTGACTGCTTCTTCCATGGGCGTTGATTATGGATCCAAGTAAAATGAAATCCTTGACAACTTCAATCTTTTCTCCATTTATCATGATGCTGCTTATCGGTCCAGTTGTGAGGATTTTTATTTTCTTTATACTGAGGCATAATCCATACTGAAGGCTGTGGTCTTTGATCTTCATCAGTAAGTGCTTCAAGTTCTCTTCATTTTCAGCAAGCAAGGTTGTGCCATCTGCATAATGCAGGTTGTTAACGAGTCTTCCTCCAATCCCGATGCCCCATTCTTCTTCATATAATCCAGCTTCTCAAATAATTTTCTCAGTATACACACTGAATAAGTATGGTGAAAGGATATAACCTTGATTTTAAACCATGCTGCATCCCCTTGTTCTGTTAAAATGACTTCTTCTTGACCTAGGTTCAGGTTCCTCATGAACACAATTAAGTGTTCTGCAATTCACATTCTTCATGACGTTATCCATAATTTGTTACGATTCACACAGTGGAATGTCTTTGCATAGTCAATAAAACAAAGATAAACATCTTTCTTGCGTTCTCTGCTTTCATCCAAGATCCATCTGACATCAGCAATGATATTCCTGGTTCCACGTCCTCTTCTGAAACCAGCCTGAATTTCTGGTAGTTCCCTGTCAGTGTACTCCTGCAACCATCTCTTAATTATCTTCAGCAAAATTTTACTTGTATATGATACTAATGATATTGTTCAATAATTTCTGCATTATGTTGGATCATATTTCTTTGGAATGGGCAAAAATATGGATCTCTTTCAGTCGGTTGACCAGGTAACTATCTTCCAAATTTCTTGGCATAGATGAGTGAGCACCTTCAGTGCTGCACCCGTTTGTTGAAACATCTCAATTGGTATTCCGTCAATCCCTGGAGCCTTGTTTTTTTGCCAGTGTCTTCAGTGCAGCTTGGATCTCTTCCTTCGGTACCATCAGTTTTTGATCTCATGCTACCTTCTGAAATGGTTGAACGTTGGCCAAATCTGTTTGGTACTATGTATATTCCGTCTGTCTTCTTTTGATGTTTCCTGCATTGTTCAATATTTTGCCCATGGAATCCTTCAATATTGCAACTCTAGGCTTGAATTTTCTCCTAAGTTCTTCCAGCTTGAGAAATCCCAAGTTTGTTCTTCCCTATCTCCAGATCTTTGCACAGTTCATCATAATACTTTACTTTGTCTTCTTGAGCTGCCCTTTGAAATCTTCTGTTCAGCTCTTGCACTTCATCATTTCTTCCCTTTAGCTATTCTACATTCAAGGGTAAGTTTCCGAGTCTCTTTTGACATCCATTTTAGTCTTTTCTTTCCTGTCTTTTTAATGACTTTTTACTTTCTTCATGTATGACGTCCTTGATGTCATCTCACAACTCCTCTGGTCTTTGGTGATTAGCGTTCAGTGTATCAGAGCTATTCTTGAGATGGCTCGCAATTCAGGTGGGATACACTCAGGGTCATATTTTTGTTCTTGTGGACTTGTTTTAGTTTTCTTAAGCTTTACCTTGAACTTTCATATGAGCCATTGATGGCCTGTTCCAAAGTTGGCCCCTGGGCTTGTTCTGACTGATGATATTTAGCTTTCTCATTATCTCTTTCCACAGATGTAGTCGATTTGTTTCCTGTGTTTTCCATTCAGTGAGATCCACATGTACAGTCACAGTTTATGTTGTTTAAAAAAGGTATTCGTGATGAGTAAGTTGTTGGTTTTGCAAAATCCTGTCATGTGTTCTCTGGCCTCATTCCAATCACCAGTGTTATCAGTGCATCTTGATTGCATGCTTGATCAATTTCAGACTGCAGAAGTTGGTAGAAATCTTCAATTTCCTTATCTTTGGCCTTAGTGGTTGGTATGTAAATTTGAATAATATTTGTATTACCTGGTCTTCCTTGTACGCATGGATATTTTCCCATAACTGACAGTGTTGTACTTCAAGATAGATCTTGAAATATTCTTTTTGACAATGAATATGATGCCACTCATCTTCTCTTTGTCATTCCTGGCGTGGTAGACCATATGATTATCTGATTCAAAATGACCAATATAAGTCTATTTCAGCTCACTAATGCCTAGGATATCGATGTTTATGCATTCCATTTCCTTTTTGATGATTTCCAATTTTCCTAGATTCATACTTCATACGTTCCACGTTCCAATTATTAATGGATATTTGCAGCTGTTTCTTTCTCATTTTGAGCATGGCACATCAGCAAATGAAGGTCCCGAAAGCTTGATTCCATCTGTGTCACTAAAGTCGACTCTACTTTGAGGAGGCAGCTCAGTAAAAAAAACTTTCTCTGACATAAAATACTGATTTAAAGAGTATCCTGATTTCTGAGTATTAAACTTTACCTCCTGAGTAAGATAAATAGGACTAGTCCACAGTAATTACACCATCCCCACACTTCTCCATCCCCTGAAAGATGTTGACTGGCCCTTGGCTACAAAGACCCAAAGGATGATAAGCCCCCACATTTATGCTCATAGGCTTTGGGAAGATTAACGTGTAAAGAGCTGGGCACACTTTTATAGTTAAAAAGGAGAAAAGAAGTTGTGCATGAAAAATCAGATTTTGAGTCACAGCTCTCATCAGCTTAATATCCTCCTGCTTTGAGAGTGCTCGTTCCAAATGTATTCCTTTGGTTATACCAAGAAAAGAAAAAAGGAGATGTGTGCAGGTCAGCTGTGATTCAGGAGACACCATTAACAGCACATCTGTTTACACCCACATCTATCCTAGGGAAAATGCTCGGTACAGGAGAACAGCCTGTAGGGAGAGAATAAGCTGGGGAATGGAAGATCACAGTGCAGTGCCACTTTCATTGTTCAGGTGGTGCCGAATAGCTTTTTTTGAGCCATGTGAAGGTACTGGGAAAATTTGGGTCTAGAAGTCAGAATTTGGGTCCACACATGTGAGTTTTTGTGTGTGTTCCTGTGTAAGTTCCTGAGTGTGTATTCCTGTATGTGTGTATGTTTCTATATGTGTATTTACCATGTATATGTGCTCCTGTGTATGTTCCTGTACATGTGTGTATGTTCCTGTATATATGTGCTCCTGTGTGTGTTCCTTTGTATATTACTGTGGACAACATGTGTTCGGCTGAATTTGGTGTAAGCTCTCTGCATTCAACAGTGAAAATCCTTGTACCTTTGTGGACAAAACCAAGTAAAACTCACCTGTAATGTTAAGACTTTGTCAGCTTTACTTATGTTTGGATGAGTCACATGTTGCATTCTTTCTGCTTTATATTAGGACTCGCAGTTGAGGTTCCCTGCTCAGAAAATGGCACAGGGAAGCCACTACAATAAAAAGCCTTTATTGAACTGTGAATGCTTAGATTCCGGCTGAAATGTTACAGCGTTTTGATGATGTTCAAATGATATAAAGGGCAAAACAAGTTAAATCTGTCATCTATTATGGGATCAAAATATTTTTCACATTTTTATTTTCTTTTTACTTGCTTTGTGTTCTAGGGGAAATTTCATAGACATTCTACCCTGAAGACATTTTCATTGAACATATCTAGGTAGCACGCAGTTTGCACATGGCTGCTAACCTAAACATTGGTGGCTCAAACCCAGCCAGTACCACGGAAGAAAAGTCCTGATGATCTGCTTCCTTAAAGATTACAGCCAAGAAAATCCTATGAAGCAGTTCTGCTCTGTAACACACGGAGTCACCGAGTCACCGTGAGTAGGAATCGACTCACCGGCAGTGAACATTAAACAAGGGATTCCAGTGGTAACCAACAGAGGGCATTTCGTGCCCTACAAGAAATGCTAAAGGAAGTCCTGGCTGAAATGAAAGGACACTAAACAGTAACTCAAAGCCATATAAAGAAATAAAAAAAAAACTCTGGGAAAGGTAATAGAACCCTGTTGGCACAGTGGCTAAAGCACTCAAAAGGTCAGTGGGTCAAACCCACCAGCCCACTCCATAGGAGAAAGACGTGTGACAGCGGTGAGTAGTAAATTAGGTAACTGCTTTTTTTTTTTAAATAGGTATATGTAAATCCAGTTATGATATTTTTGATTTGTGACTTCTCTTTTTTCACCAAAATGGAAAAATTAATCTTTATATGGAAGGAAAAAAGGCCCCAAGTAAGTAAAGTCTTATTAAAAAAAGAAGGACAAAGTAGGAGGCCTCGTACTACCTGAGCTCAGAACCTGCTATACAGCCAAGGTAGTCAAAACAGCCTGGTACTGGTACAACAGCAGACATGTAGACCAATGGAACAGAATTGAGAATCCAGACATAAATCCATCCACATAAGGACAGCTGATCTTCAATAAAGGACCAAAGGTTACCGAATGGGGAAGAAACAGTCTCTTCAACAAATGGTGCTGGCAAAATTGGATATCTATCTGTAGAAATATGAAACAGGATCCATACCTCACACCATACACAAAAAGTAAATGAAAATAGATCAAAGACCTAAATATAAAACCTAAAACTATATAAAGATCATGGAGGAAAAATTAGTGACATTAGGAGCCCTAATATATGGCATAAATCGATTACCAAACATAACTAAAAATGCACACACAGAAGAAAATGAACTAGATAAATGGGACCTCCTAAAAATTAAACTCGTTCAGCAAAAGAATTCTCCAAAAGAATAAAAAGAGAACTTACAGATTGGGAAACAGTTTTTGGCTTCAACATATCTGATAAAGATCTAATCTCCGAAATTTATAGGATACTTCAACAACAACAACAAAAAGACAAATAATCCAATTAAAAAATGGGCAAAGGAAATGAACAGACACTTCACCAAAGATATTCGGGTTGCTAACAAATGTGAAGAAATGCTTATAATCATTAGCAGTTAAAAAAAAAAAAAAACCAAACCTTTGCAGTCACGTCGATTCTGACTCTTAGTGACCCTATAGGACAGAATAGAGCTGCCCCATAGAATTTCTAAGGAGCAACTGGCGATTAGAACTACTGACCTGACCCTGTGGTGAGCAAACGTAGCTGTTAACCACTACACCACTAGGGTTTCCAAAAATCTGTTGCTGTCAATTCTGACTCATAGCAACCCTACAAGACAGAGTAAAACTACTCCATAGGGTTTCCAAGGAGCAGTTGATGGGTTAGAACTGCCGACTTTTTGGTTAACAGCCGTAGGTCTTAACTACTAGCCACCAGGGTCTGTCCATTAGCAATTAGCAAGTAGAGAGATGCAAATCAAAACTACAGTGAGATACCATCCCACCCCAACATCACTGGCACTAATCAAAAAACAGAAAATAACAAATGTTGGCAAGGATATGGGGAGATTGGAGCTCTTCTACGCTGCTGGTAGGAATTAAAATGATACAACCACTATGGAAAATGGTATGGCACTTCCTCAAAAAGCTAGAAATAGAAATACCACATGATCCAGCAATCATACTCCTAGGTATATACCCCAAAGAAATAAGAGCTGTGACACCAATAGACATATGCACAACCACATTCATTGTAGCATTTTTCACAACAGCAAAAAGATAGAAACAACCTATGTGTCCATCAACAGATACGTGGATTGAAAAAACCCTGGTATATGCATGCAACAGAATACTACCCAATGGTAAAGAATAATGACAAGTCTGTGAAACATCTCACAACATGAATGATTCTGGAGAGCGTTATACTGAGTAAAATAAGTCAATCACAAAAAGACAAGTATTTTGAGACCACTTTTATAAAGTAACAACAAAAGGGTCACTATGAATTGGAACTGACTTGGCGGCAACAGGGTTTTTTTTTTTTTTATGGTAACTACTGGAGTCCTGGTGGCAGAGTAGTGGCACAGTGATTAAGAACTCAGCTGCTAACCAAAAGGCCGGCAGTTTGCATCCACTCTGTTCTATAGGGTTGCTATGAGTTGGAATCGACTCGATGGCCACAGGTTTGGCTTTTTAGGTATAATGGTTACTATAAAAAAAAAAAAGCATAGACAATCTTGAAACAATAGAACCAACAAAAAATAATCTACAAATTGATAGATATCCAAGAGGTGAGGGGGTGAGGGACAGAGTAGGGGACACACCCACCAGCAGATACAGGTTCGGAGGTGGAAATTTCTAAATACATAACTGTAGGTGCTCTTCATATATTAATAAAGACAATAGAGCACACAAGTGGCACAGCCAGGGAAAACTCTTAGACATAACTAAACACCTCACCAGATGAAGTTCTCATGCTCAAAGGCAAAGGACCTGTCTAAGTTACCTAGCGCTGCTATAACAGAAATACCATAAGTGGATGGTTTTAACAAAGAGAAATGTATTCTTTCACAGTCTAGTAGGCTAGAAGTCTGAATTCAGGGTGCCAGATCCAGGGGAAGGCTTTCTTTCTCTGCCAGCTCTGAGCGAAGGTCTTTGTCATCAATCTTCCCTGGTGGAGGAGCTTCTCAGCACAGGGACTCCAGGTCCAAAGGACGAGCTATTCTCCCGGCTCTTGTTTCTTGGTGGTATGAGATCCCCCTGTCCCTCTGTTCCCTTTTATATCTTGAAAGAGATTGACTATCTTGTAGATTGAGTCCTGTCTCACTAACGAAACTGTCTCTAACTCCATCTTACCAACATCATAGAGGTAGGATTTACAATGCATAGGAAAATCACATCACATGACAAAATGGTGGACAGTCACACAGTACTGGGAATCATGGCCTAGCCAAGTTGACACATATTTTTGGGGGACACAATTCAATCCATGACAGGACCATATGCCTGGGGGAACCTATGTCACTTGGCACAACATAGTTCTTAAAGACAATGTTCTACATCCTACTTTGGTGAGTAGTGTCTGGGGTCTTAAAAGTTTGTGAGCAGCTGTCTAAGATACAACTATCGGTCTCTTCTAGCCTGGTGCAAAGGAAAGGGAACAAAACTAAAGACCTAAGGGAATATTTAGTCCAAAGGACTAGTGGACTGCATGAACCACAGCCTACGGGACTTCGAGACCAGAACTGGATGGTGCCCAGCCACCACTACTGATCACTCTGACTGGATTACTACAGAGAGTCCCTGACAGAGCAGGAGAAAAATGTAGGACAAATGGCCAAATTGAAAAAAAAAAAGACCAGACTTATTGGTCTGATACTGAAGCAACCCCCGAGACTATAGCCCCAAGACACCCTTCCATCTCAGACTTGAAACCAGTCCTAAAGTCCATCTTTCAGCCAAAGATTAGACAGGCCTCCAAGACAAGCAAGAACACACATAAGGAACATGTTTCTTAGATCAATCAAGTATACAAGATCAAATGGGCAACACCTGCCTAGGAACAAAGACGAGAATGCAGGAGGGGCAGGAAAACTGGATGAATGGACATGGTGAACTCAGGGTAGAAAGGGACAGGGGGAGAGTGCTGACACAACGCAAGATTGCAGCCAATGCCGTGAAACAATTTGTGTATAAATTTTTGAATGAGAAACTAATTTGCTCTGTAAACTTGCACCTAAATCACAATTAAAAAAGTAAAATATCAATTGCTGACAAGGATATGGAGCAACAGAAACTCTCATCCATGGCTGTGGGAATGCAAAATGGTATCCCCACTTTGAAAGGCACTCTGGGTATCTTACAAAGCTAAACTTAGTCATAGTCTTACCATATAATCCAGCAATGCTCCTAGGTATTTATAAAACTGATTTGAAAATTTAAGTCCACATAAAAAACTACACATGGATGTTTAGAGCAGCTTTATCCATAACTGTCACAAACTGGAAGCAACCAAAATGTCCTTCAACAGGTGAATAGATGAGCAAACCATGATACATTCATACAATGGCACATTATTCAGCAGTAAAAATAAATACTAAATGAGCTATCAAGTTGTGAAAAGACATGGATGAATCTTAAGTGCATAATACTAAGTGAATGAAGCCAACTATACGAAGTTCTGAAAAAGGCAAAACTATAGCAACAGTAAAAATTCAGTCATTGCCAGGGCCTTGTTGAGGGGGGGTGGATTTAGGAGATGAAGCACAGGAGATTTTTTAGGGTAATGAAACTATTCTATATGAAAAAAAAAAAATTCTATATGAGCTATACTGAAATTAGAGATACAAGACACTATGCTTTTGTCAAAGTGCTTACAATTTTATGGCACAACGAGTGAGCCTTAGTGTATGTAAATCAAAGAAAATAATTTAAGAGATTGGAAAATTCCAGAATGTAATACAGAATGTGACAAAGCAACCTAACTGCATTACAAATGTATGAAAGAACCTTCAGTAGGCAGGAGGGGGCTTGCTGCAGGGAAAGGGTGCTGGCCAAAGTAACTTTGGAAATGAGTGGAGACTGTAAGACTAAAGACAAAAGGAACTGCACCTAAGAACTGTACTCAAGTTAATAAAGTTGTTTCCCCCAGGAGTATGGGTTAATAATTCTGATACTACTATACATGTGTACTAAAAACAAACCTAGAATTGAACAATTACATAAATGAATGGCAAATGGCAGGAGCCAGGTTTCTCACTGTTGGAGAGGAAATTTATAGAGAAGCAAGAGGAGGAGGCTAGAATGATACATACTGTAATGGGTTAGAGTTGGAGATATCGATGTGAGCTCATGTTTAAATCAATATACATACAGATGATTACATATAAAAATATTTATGGGCATGTGGTTTGGTATATGAAGCCATGGTGGCTCAGCTGTTAACCAAAAGGCCTGCAGTTCAAATCCATCAGCCACTCCTTGGAAACCCTATGAGGCAGTTCTACTCTGGCCTATAGGGTCATTGTGAGTAAGAATTGACTCAACAGCTATGAGTTTGGTTTTGGTTTGGTACATACATAGCTTAGTGTACACACATATATTTCCTTGCTCTGTCAGCTGAGAGGTCCTAGAAGCAACAACACCCCAGTAGCAATGAGCACACCTAACATCCAGATTTTGGTTTCTAATATCATTGTCCAATAAAAGGAACCTGACTCCTTTTGATTCAAAGACTGAGGCAAGAAATACACAAGACTGTAGCATCTTATAGTGCTAGAAAATAAGAATGTACTGAAAACAACAAACAAAAAAACACCATGATGAGGGTATATCAAAAGAACACAGAAGCCAGCTGAAATAGCTCCAAAGCTGGAACAATTTGAGCAAAATGATAGTAATAATAATAGCATAGTTTGGATTATAACCCAAACTACAAAATAGATATCCATGAGTCCACACTGGATATAAATAAACATAGAGAGGTGACAAATCTCGATGCCCCAAAGAATTCCGAGTAATTAATGAAGATATTTGCCCCCAAGAAGATAGAGCATCACTCCCCACTCCTTCAGTGTGGGCTGAGCATAGTGACTTCATTCCAAAGAGCACAGTATTAGGGGACAGGGAGGAAGTGTAACATTACAGTAGACAAATGACAAATGTGACCTCAGCCAGGTGATCAAGATTCACATCAGCAGTGATAAGTCATGTAGATAGTGTGTATCCTTGATACGATATGATGAGAATGGCACTTCCTTTATGGTCTTTTTCCCCAAAATCTAAACCGTTAGTCTAATTATGAGAAAAACACCAGACAAATCTCTATCGAGGGACATTCTACAAAATACCTGATCAGTACTCCTCGATACCACCAAGGTCATCAAAAACAAGGAAGGTCTGAGAAACCGTCCCAGCCAAGAGGAGCCTCAGGAGACAAGACGACTAAATTCAATGCGGTGTCCTGGATAGGATCCTAGAACAGAAAACTAAGCAAACCTGAATAAACCCTTTTTTATTCAGATTTCTTGTAACAAATGTACCATAAGACCTGGCAGTCTAACTCTGAAAAAATTGGCCAGTGAAAACCTTATGAATAGCAGCAGAACATTGTCTAGTATAGTGCCAGAAGATGAGCCCCTCAGGCTGAAAAGCACACAAAATATGTCTGGGGAAGAGCTGCCTCCTCAAAGTAGAGCCGACCTTAATGACATGGATGGAGTCAAGCTTTCTGGACCTTCCATTTGCTAATGTGGCATGACTCAAAATGAGAAGAAACAGTTGCAAACATCCATTAATAATTAGAACATGGAATGTACAAGGTATGAATCTAAGAAAATTGGAAGTCATTAACAATGAAATGGAATGCCTAAACAGTAGACCTTCTGTGATTGTCCACCATTTTGTCATCTGATGTGATTTTCCTCTGTGTTATAAATCCTACCTCTATGATATTAATGAGGTGGGATTATCAGCAGTTATGTTAATGAGGCAGGACTCAATCTACAAGATTAAGTTGTGTCTTAAGCCAATCTCTTTTGAGATATAAAAGAGAGAAGGGAACAGGGAGACGTGGGGACCTCATACCACCCAGAAACAAGAGCCAGAAGAATAGCACATTCTTTGGATCTGGGGTCCCTGTGCTGAGAAGCTCTTCAACCAGGGAAGATTGATGACAAGGACTTTCCCCTAGAGCTAACAGAGAGAGAAAATCTTCCCCTGGAGCTGGCACCCTAAATTTGGACTTCTAGCCTACTAAACTGTAAAAGAATGAATTTCTCTTTGTTAAAACCATCCAGTTGTGGTATATCTGTTATAGCAGCACTAGATATCTAAGACAAACAGTCACTGTACCAAAAAAGAATTGGCCAATGCTCGGCCATTTCAGGAGATAGCATACGATCAAGAACTGATGGTACTAAAGGAAGAGGTGTGAGCTGCACTGAAGGCATTGGCAAAAAACAAGGCTCCAGGAATTGACCGAATACCAGTTTGAATGTTTCAGCAAACAGATGCAGCACTAGAAAAACTCACTCATTGATGCTAAGAAATTTTGAAGACAGCTACCTGGATATCTGACTGGAAGAGATTCACATTTGTACCTATTCCAAAGAAAGGTGACCCAACAGAATGTGGGAATTATCGAACAATATCGTTAATATCACACTCAAGCA
The DNA here is from genome assembly GCF_024166365.1 of Elephas maximus indicus. NCBI lineage: Eukaryota > Metazoa > Chordata > Mammalia > Proboscidea > Elephantidae > Elephas > Elephas maximus. Next base: position 216,017,458 of record NC_064820.1, on the reverse strand, counting down.
AAATTTTGTTGAAGATCATTCAAAAGCGGTTGTAACAGTACATCGACACGGAACTTCCAGAAATTCAAACTGGGTTCAGATGAGAACTTTGAACAAAGGACATCATTGCTGATGTCAGATGGATACTGGCTGAAAGCAGAGAATACCAGAAGGATGTTTTATTGACTATGCAAAGGCATTTGGCTGTGTGGATCATAACAAATTGTGGATAACATTGTGAAGAATGGGAATTCCAGAACACTTAATTGTGCTCATGAGGAACCTGTACATTGACCAAAAGGCAGGCACTAAAACCGAACAAGTGACGCTCTGTGGTTTAAAGTTAAGAAAAGTGCACTTCAGGGTTGTATCCTTTCACCATGCATATTCAACCTGTAGATTGAGCAAATAATCCAAGAAACTAACTATATGAAAAAGATCAGATTGGAGGAAGACTCATTAACAACCTGCATTATGCAGATGACACAACATCTCTTGCTGAAAGTGAAGAGGACTTGAAGCACTTACTGATGAAGATCAAAGAGCACAGTCTTCAGTATGGATTACACCTCAACATAAAGAAAACAAAAGTCCTCACAACTGGACCAATAAGCAACATCATGGTAAATGGAGAAAAGATTGAAGTTGTCAAGGATTTCATTTTACTTGGATCCATTATCAATGCCCATGAATGCAGCAGTCAAGAGATGAAAAGATTAATTTTGGGAAATCTGCTGCAAAAGATCCCTTTAAAGTGTTAAAAAAGCAAAGATGACACTTCGAGGACTAAGGTGCACCTGATCCAAGCCATTATATTTTCAATTGCCTCATATGCATGTGAAAGCTGGACAAGGAATAAGGAAGGCGGAAGAAGAATAGATACCTTGGAATTATGGTGTTGGTGAAGAATATTGAATATACCATGGACTGCCAGAAGAATGAACAAATATGTCTTGGAAGAAGTACAGCCAGAATGTTCATTAGATGTGAAGATGGCGAGACTTTACCTCACGTACTTTGGATATGTTATCAGAAGGGACCAGTCCCTGGAGAAGAACATCATGCTTGGTAAAATAGAGGTCAATGAAATAGAGGAAGACCCTCAACATGATGGATTGACACAGTGGCTGCAATAATGGGTTCAAGCATAAAAACAATTGTGAGGATGGCATAGGAATGGGCAGTGTTTCCTTCTTCCTTGTACACAGAGTAGATATGAGTCAGAACCAACTCAACAGCACCTAACAACAACAATATAAGATGCTAATGATACAGGAAACTGGGTATGGTGTATGTGGGAACTCTCTGTACTATCTTTGTGATTTTTATGTAAATACAAAAATGTGTTAAAAATAAAGTTTATTTAAAAGAATTTAAATATGTAGATAAAAAGCAATCTACCAGTTACATACTGTATGATCCCATTTACATTGACATTCTGGAAAAGGAAAAACTATAGGAATAGGAAAGAGATCAGGGATCGCCAGGGCAGAGGTAGGGGAGGGGCTGACTATAAAGAGAAGGGGGTGAAACTATTTTCGGTATTTTAATTGTGGTGGTGGTTATACAAAGGAGGCCTTGTGGTACAGTGACTAAGTGCTCAGCTACTAACTGGAAGGTCAGTGGTTCGAACACACCACCTACTCCGCAGAAGAAAGATGTGGCAGCCTGGTTCTGTAAAGATTTATAGCCTTTGAAAACCTATGGGACAGTTATACTCTGTCCTACAGGGTCACTATGAGTCATAATTGACAGCAGTGGGTTTGATTTTGGTTTGGTGATTATAACGGCTATGTAAACTTACAAAACTGGAAAATTTTTTTAACTGGAAGTGTACCTTTTATGCTTGATACTGGAGCATGAGGTCAGAGTTCTCACTTGTACAAGATTTACACTCAAACAAAATAGAAGTTTAGTTACATGTATTTTAAATACAAGATAAATAAGCAGAATAAATATGGCTATATTGGAAAGGTATAAAAGCAAATATGTAGCAAGGAAGAATGTGAAAGAAGGAATATATATAATATATTTTGAAAATCTACTATTTTCCATGTGCTATTTTTTATGCTAGGAAGTCTACAATTTGTTATCATCTTTAATCCCTTTAGCAACCTTTCAGGTAGACTAGATAGTTACTTCTTTTTTTGTGTGTGCTTTAGGTGAAAGTTTGCAGAGCAAATTATTTCCTCGTTCAACTATTTATACACAAATTGTTCTGTGGCATTGGTTGCAGTCCCTGTGATGTGTCAACACTCTCCCCTTCCCCACCTTGGGTTTCCCATTTCCATCCGTCCATTCTTCCTGTCCCTTCTTCCCTTCTTGTCATTGCTGTTGGGCAGGTGTTGCCTACTTGGTCTTGTATACATGATTAAACTAAGAAGCACGTTCCTCACAAGTGTTGTTTGCTTTATAGATCTGTCTAAACTTTGATTGAAGGGTTGTCTTAGTCATCTAGTGCTGCCATAACAGGAATACCACAAGTGGATGGCTTTAACAAAGAGAAATTTATTTCCTCACAGTAAAGTAGGCTAAAAGTCCAAATTCAAGGCGTAAGCTCCAGGGGAAGGCTTCTGTTGACTCTGGAAGAAGGTCCTTGTCCTCAATCTTCCCATGGTCAAGGAGCTTCTCAGGCTCAGAGACCCCAGGTCCAAAGGACGCGCTCTGCTTCTCGTCCTGCTTTCTTGGTGGTATGAGGTCCTCAGCTCTCTGCTTGCTTCTCTTTCATTTTATCTCTTAAGATAAAAGGTGGTGCAGGCCACACCCCAGGGAAACTCCCTTTACATTGGATCAGGGAGGTGACCTGAGTAAGGGTGATGTTACAATCCCACCCTAATCCTTTTAATATAAAATTGCAATCACAAAATGGAGGACAACCACATAGTACTGGGAATCATGGCCTAACCAAGTTTATACACATATTTTTGGGGGGACATAATTCAATCTGTGACAACGGTGAACTTTGGGAGTGGCTTCAGTTCTGAGTTAAAAGGGTGTCTGGGGGCCATAATCTTGGGGGTTCCTCCAGTCTCCATCAGACCAGTAAGTCTGATTTGCGTGTGTGTGTGTGAATTTGAATTTTGTTCTGCATTTTTCTCCCACACTGTCTGGGACCCTCTATTGTGATCCCTGTCAGAGTGGCTGGTGTTAGCCAAGCACCATCTAGTTGTTCCAGGCTCAAGCTGGTGGAGGCTGTGGTACTTGTGATCCATTAGCCCTTTGGACTAATATTGCCCTTGTGTCTATGGTTTTCTTCATTCTCCTTAGCTCCAGATGGGACTGGTAGAATGTATATTATGATGGCCACTAACTCTAAATTTTGCTGTATGAAATTATACCTTATTAACCTGATTGAAAAACAAATCAAAATCTTCTAGCAATGATTACAGCTACCCACAAAGTTCCCCAATCTCAGACTTTTATTTCTTGCAAAATGTTATCTGGTGTTCTGAAGGCTACCTTTTAGAGTGCCTTGGAATTAATTTCACATATAGTATGTAAATAGGCTATGAATAAATGAAGATTTGGAGTTTATTTTGTATTAAGGAGCCCTGGTGGCTCAATGGTTAAGCACTTGTCTGCTAACCGAGAGACTGACAGCTTTAACCCACGGAGTGGCTCTGCAGGAGAAAAACCTGGCAATCTGCTCCTGTAAAGATTACAGCCTTGACAATCCTATGGGGCAGTTCTACTCTGTCACATCGGGTCACTGTGAGTTGAAAATCAACTGCATGGCACCTAACGACTTACCAGAATAAGGTCCTTGCCTCTCACTGACCAAGAATGAGTAGGTAAGTCACATAGTTTTCCACAGGAGCAAAGCTTTATTGAAGAAGCTTGCAAGCAGAGAAAAGGAGGGCCTAGAGCAATGCTTACCCTCATCTCACAGAACAAAAGACAGCCCGAGTTTTTAAAAGTTCTTGGGTGGGAAAAGATTTATGTTTATTTACAGGCATAGGCAGGGATATGCTAACTAAGGGGTGGGCGAAGCAGCTTTCCAAGGTGGCTCCTGTCCTGGAGGCCTCTGGGATTCGTAGCAGGACTTATTATGGGGTGTCACGCCTGCTCAGCCTCTCATTCCCTGGATTCGATTCCCTGGCTAGGGCTGTAGCCCCTCACTGTCCCTGGTGGAAGGTCACACAGTGGTCACAGGTGTATGTTCTGCTCCTGTCCCTGGGCTTGGTTTTCTCCAGCTGCTTCTGAAGGGCAACTTTAAAGAAATTTGTGGGCTATTTTTAGATACCCTGCTCCATTGTTCTGGGGGATGGCTTTGTTTCTGTGCCCTGGCCTATTTCTTGTTACTTTGTTTGCAGATTTTGGGGGCCCCTCTGTTCTCTGTCTTACTAAGTCTCTAGGTTCCACATTCAACCGCCTATTACCTCCCTGATAGTATAGTCTATTTCTCTTTTACTTGCTTCTCCTCTAATCACACCAGTCCCTTCGCTATTTCTCAAACAGGCACCCTCAGATCTCAGGGCCTTTGTTCCCTGCCTTACAACAATAACAAATATATCAATTAATCCTTCCACAAATATTTAGTGCCTGTGGGGGCCTGGCAGTATGCTGGAAGCTGGGGAACCGCAATTAGCAAGAAGGACCTGGGGGGCCTTCCTTCCTGAGGAGACCAATAATAAACAAACCAAAGAGATATTGTTAGGATCACAAATGGGTATAGCTATGAAGGAAATAACCAGGGCACTATCTTCATTTGGTTTTCCTTCAAAGCAGACCCCAAGGCAAAGGTTTAGATCCAAGTAGAGCTCAGCTGCTAACCAAAAGTTTGGCAGTTCGAATCCACCAGATGCTTCTTGGAAACCCTATGGGGCAGTTCTACTCTGTCCTATAGGGTCATTGTGAGTCGGAATAGACCTGACGGCAACCGGTTTGTTTTGGAGTATATTTGGGAGGTGGTACTCAAGGAGAAGTGGGAATTTAGAGACAGGGAGTGGAAGGAGGACAGTAAAAAGTGCAGTGATGAGTAGGGTACCACTCTGGGTAATTGAGCCTTGATCTCATTGTGATCCCTATTCAAGATTGTGTAGAATATTCCTCATAATTGTCTCTCCAAGGGGCAAGATGGCTGGAGTATTTCCCCACCAATTCCCATCTTTCATTGATTGAGGGCTGCTCCTGGGCTGTTAACTCCCTGGCCAAGCCAGCTGAGGACTAAGAAGATCCTGTAACCAGAGCCTGCTCTCAGAAAGAGAGATCTACGTGCTTAAGTCAGGAAGTTGTGGGTATGTGCTAGGACTGTCCCCAGAAGCAGTGAGGGATCTCGGGGGGTGGAGAAGATCTGGTGAGAGCCCCAACAGCACTGCTATAGATGTTTTTATAGAGAATGGTGGGAAGTGGTGGCTGCCATGGTAGGCCTCCAAGGAGGTGGTTAGGAAAGAGAAGTGGTTAGGAACTACTAGCTAGCTAGACCCCCAGTATGTCCTGTTGTTTTGGTGCCCAAAGGGCCCTAGTAACCCAGCCATTCATTGTTTTATTCTGTAGCCTGGCATTGAGCACCTACTGTGTACCAGGGGCTGCAGAAGTGTCAACAAAGCCTCCGCTGAGGCTTCCCCTGCTACGCCGAGGTTTCCACCCTCCCCTGCTTGCAGCCCACCAAGCCTTGGTTTCTAACTACAGTTTGGCCCGACCACACATTGACCCTAACCTCAGTTTGAATCTGGTGCCAGAATCCTGTGCATGCACGAACCAGGATCTTGGCGCATGCGCAGGACCTGAAGACCTGTGTCCTCAGCCTGACCCCAGACCTGAGCATGGCCAGAAAGGAAGATATCTTCTAGCACACCATGGTGCCTGAGCCCGTTTACAAAGTGAAAGATCCCTTCCTTTGCAACATGACTCAGCACCCAGATCTCCAAATATGGGTATGGAAGGGATCGAAGGTTCAGGTTTCCGGAGCCAATCCCTAAACCCCTGGGGACTTGAAGTCATAAAAGCTTCTTGCTTCCTTGGGACAGGGAGCTTGTAGTCTTTCAGCTGCTAGGCCCCACCTTGCTCCTTGTTTGTGCAAACAATAAATTTCCACTTTCTGTTTCCCTTGCAACTGGTGGTATGGCATCTGTCTTATTTTGATCGGCCAATAGTACAGGACAAGAACCCGCATTCAGTTACACCAAGGATCCAGTGGTGAGGAAGACAAAGTCCCTGCCCTCAAAGAGCTGATGATCTCTAGTGGGGAGACAGAAAATCAACAAATACAAATATAATGTAATGTCAGGCATGATAAATGCCAGAAAGAAAAATAAATTCAGGTAAGGGATAGAGAGTGACAGAAGGTGCTATTTTAGCTTGAGTGGCCAGGGAAGGCCTATCTGAGGAGACGGCACTGGAGCAGAAACCTGGATCAAGTAAGGGCATGAGCCAAGCAAATCTCCAAGTGAGGGGAAGGTACAGCAAGCCCAAAGCCCCGCAGGCAAGAACGAGCTTTTCATGTTTCAGGGTCAGAGGTAAGGCAGTAGTGCAGGAAGGGAGGCAGAAGTTGACGGGGACAAGGTTACAAGTAAGAGGGGCCCAGATTAGGGAGATTTGTAGACTATGGCAAAGACTGCGTTTTATTCTTTGTATTTGGGAACCTATCGTAGCCTTTGGAGCAAGAGAAGCATCATTTTATTTGTCTGCGTCTGCCTCCAGGTGCGGAATTAACAGCGAATGAGAGCCGGTCCGCTACTCTCAAAGGTTTCATAGTTGGTAGAGATGACATCGGACAAATCTTGCCCATGCAGAATGTTGATTTTTTTTTTTCTGAATTACTTTAAGCATTTTGTTCACATAAATGTGAATAAATATTGGCTTGATACATGAATATGGTTCAACAACGTATAGAAAGCCATTCAGTGCCAGAGTTCTTTCCCATCCTTGTACTCCACCTGCCCCAATTCCCATTCCCGCTCCATTTGCCTTCCTTTCCCTAACTGTGCCTGTGCGTCCCTTCGTCCCGCCCTCCGTCAGTCCATCCAGAGAGTGGTAGGTCTATCAATCAAGAGGCTTGCCATCAATGAATGAGCACGTGCCGCAGCTGGGCCAATCAGGCTCCATCTTTAGGGCTTTTATTTTCATGGAGATGTAAAGTCCAAAAAAGGGGAAAAAAAGGTGTGTGTGAGGGATTGGTGGATACGTTCTAGAAGCCGGTGCTGTCTATCTACCGTTTAATTCCTCATCTTTCCTTCCTAAAAAATCCTTTTTTGTCATCGTAACAGGAATCAATATTGATCCTATCTACTCTTCCTTAGTATCAAAGGACCCCGGTCTTCAGAAGACCACGCGGCTTCCCCCACGAGGACTACATTTCCCAGGGCTCTTTGCGCAACGGCGGGGCCAATGAGGTGAAGCAGTCGCACCATGACGGAATCCGGGCGCCCAGGCAAAGCGATGGCGGTGGTCCTGCTCGTGTGCTACGGTTCCGGGGACTGCGGCGTGCTTCAGTGCCCCGTTTGGCGGCTTACAGTTACAGAGGGGTAGTTGTGTTCAGACCCTGGACCACGCTCTTGGGGTGTTTGGCCCGGACTTGCCTGCGGAAGAAGCAGCAGAGTCAAATGACGGCTAAACGAAGGTGTAGCCCGCCCTAGGGCCCAGCGATCCCACTCCTCGGTATATTGCCTAGAGAAAGGAGCCTTTGTCCACCAAGAGACGTGCCAGAACGCACCAGCAATTTTATTTGAATAGCCATAAACCGTAAAAAACCGAAATTGTCCATCAACAGATAGATAAGTTGTGGTGTAATCATACAACGGATAATTAACACAGTCACGAAAAAGGATTAGCCACAGGCAATATGCATGAATAGTGGGTGAAAGAAGCCAGACGGGGTCGGAATAGCGGTGACCTGGGGTGGGGCTGGGTGTAGTGACAGGGAAGGGGCGTGAGAGAGCCTTGTGGTGCGGTAATTAGTCTCTGTCTTGATCTGGGTGATAATTACCTGAATGTACATATATGTAAAAATGCATCTAGCTGTACAGCTGAGATTCGATTCGTACACATTATTGGACATATAATTTTATGCTACACCTCAAAACAAGAAGGATTCTTGGGTCTATGTTTTCCACCAGATCTAAAACCAGACTAGAAGGTTTTAGTAAAAATTTCTACTTTGGTTTTACTCAAAATCTCATTTTTAAATAAGTTACTCCCTACTTTAAGGCAGCGAGTTAGCAGCTACTTTAAGGCTGAGGGGCCCTGGTGGCACAGTGGTTAAGCCTTTCGCTGCTAACCAAAAGGTTGGCAGTTTGAATCCACCAGCCTCCTTGAAAACCCTGTGGGGCAGTTCTACGGTGGCTATGAGTTGTCCACTAGATGGCAGTGGGTTTGATTTTTTGGTTTATCTTAAGGCTGAAGTGCAAACTCCCTTGATTAGTAATTAATGTATATAATATGGTTAAGGGAGCAGGTTCTGGGGCCAGACTTCCTGGGCTCAAATCATTTTTGCTGCCTCCTAATAGCAGTGTGAGCCTGAAGAAATTAGTTAACCAGTCTCCTAACCTGTAAAAATGAAATAATATTACCTACAATTTTTTACCTCATAGCTGTTGGATAGGAAAATTAATAAGACATCTTACTTTGATTTGAAGGGTTTTTTTAATCCACGGAACCAAATATTAATCACAAAAAGACTGCCAGAAACTGCTCTGCAGCAATGTACATTTGTCTTATCTTGATAGAAAAGGATAGTTGTCAAACCATTACCTCCTGATTTAAATCTCAACAAATCTCTTGGCTGCAGGTGGGTGGAGGGCCAAATTATTGGCAGCCAGGCCAGAAGTAACCTGATACCACTGGATCTCAGTTAAGGGGAGAAGGGTTGGTTCAGTCAATCATGTTAAGGTTAGCCAATGGTCACTTCATCAAAGAAGACATTCAGGTGGCTAACAGATACATGAGGAAATGCTCATGATCAATAGCCATTAGATACTTGCAAATCAAAACTACAATGAGATACCATCTCACCCCAACAAGGCTAGCGTTAATCCAAAAAACACAAAATAATAAATGTTGGAGAGGTTGTGGAGAGACTGGAACATGGAGGAATCTGGAAGTCATCATGCTGAGTGAAATTACTCAGTTGCAAAAGGACAAATATTATATGAGACTACTATTATAAGAACTCAGGAAAAGATTTAAACACAGAAGAAAACATTCTTTGATGGTTATAAGGGTGAGGAGGGAGGGAGAGGGGTATTCACTAACTAGATAATTAGATAGTAGATAAGAATTAACTTAGGTGAAGGGAAAGACAACACACAATACAGGGGACGTCAGCACAACAGGACTAAACCAAAAGCTAAGAAGTTTCCTGAATACAACCAAACACTTCGAGGGACAGAATAGCAGGGCAGGGGTTTGGGGATCATGGTTTCAGGGGACACTGAGATCAATTGGCATAACAAAGTTTACTAAGAAAATGTTCTGCATCCCACTTTGGTGAGTGGTGTCTGGGGTCTTAAAAGTTAGCCAAGATGCATCAATTGGTCCGAACCCACCTGGAGCAAAAGAGACTGAAGAACACCAAAGACACAAGGAAAATGTGAGCCCAAGAGACAGAAAGGGTCATAAACCAGAGACTCCATCAGCCTGAGACCAGAGAACTAGATGGTGCCTGGCTACCACCTATGACCACCCTGACAGGGAACACAACAGAGAGTCCCTGACGGAGCAGGAGAAAAGTAGGGTGCAGAACTCAAATTCTAGTAAAAAGACCAGACTTAATGGTCTGTTTGAGACTGGAGGGACCCCAGAAGAAATGGCCCCCCGGCTCTGTTAGCCCAAAACTGAAACCATTCCCAAAGCCAACTCTTCTGACAAAGATTAGACTGGACTATAAGACATAAAATGATACTCGTGAAGAGCGTGCTTCTTAGCTCAAGTAGACACAGGAGACTAAATGGGCAGCTCATGTCTGGAGGTGAGATGAGAAGGCAGAAAGGAACAGGAGCTGGTTGAATGGACACAGGAAATCTGGGGTGGAAAGGAGGAGTGTGCTGTCACATTACAGAGAGAGTAACTAGGGTTGCATAACAACGTGTGTATAAATTTTGTACGAGAAACTAGAGCTGTAAACTTTCACTTAAAGCACAATTAAAAAAAAGAATACATGATGTTATTTCTTAGTATTACTGTTGGCACACACAGCCCTTCATGATTTATTCCTTATCAACCTTCTAGCATCATCTCTCCCCATTCACCCTCAGTTCTCACCCACCCAAGTATACTCTCTTAGCTTCTTAGTGCTGCTGTAACAGAAATACCACAAATGGGTGGCTTTAAAAAACAGAATTTTATTTTCTCACAGTTTAGAAGACTGGAAGTCTGAATTCAGAGCATAGCTCTACAGGGATGTCCTTTGTCTTTTTCACCTTCTGGTAACCAGCAATCCTTGGAGTTCCCGGGCTTGTAGATTCAGCTTCCTCCATTGCCATCGGATAGTCACCAGTACCCCCAGCAGAGGGCCAAGGAAAATGAAGGAAGCCGTCAATGAGATGGATTGACACAGTAGCTGCACCAATGGATTCAAACATACCAAAGATCGTGAAGGTGGTGTAGGACTGGGCAATGTTTCATTCTGTTATACGTAAGGTCACCGTGAGTCGGGGCCTACCTGAAGGCAACGACAGCAAAAATTTCAGGCACAATCCTAAATAGTCTGTGAAGTTGATCAACACCCACTTTCCTTATGTAAAATAGCTGGGGAAACCCCCCCCAAAAAACCCAAACCCAGTGCCGTCGAGTCGATTCTGACTCATAGTGACTCTGTAGGACAGAGCAGAGTTGGCCCTTAGTTTCCAAGGCCGTGAATCTTTACCAAAGCAGACTACCATATCTTTCTCCCATAAGCTGGGGAAAGGAGGAACCAAAAAAAAAAAAAAAAAGGAAATTGATTAACATATACAAATACAAGCAAAGACACAAGTATGCAAATCCACTTCATTCCTCTTTAACTGGCCATAACTGATGTTTATAACTTCTGTCCTCCACTGCCCATTCCACGTTCCCTTTGCACTCAGCCAGCACCTCAGCTGGTCAGGGTTCTATACTTGGTAAGTGACCTAACGCTTTATTCCTGAAGGATCTGAGCCTTTAATGGTCCCATTTTTATTGGGTTGCTGTAATCTTCCATTGACTTTTACTACTGGACATGAATGTACTGACACCCCAGAGAACCCCCTAGGATGTAGGCATAGTCATTCCTCAGCAACTTTTTTCCCTTTGTAATCAGAATCAATTACCCAAGCCAGTACAGTAACTCCCTTAACTGTCTCTTGGTTCAATGGAAGCCCAAAATAGCTAGGTGGCAGTCTCAACTTCTAGTTCAATAGAATAATTGTTCCTTTGAAGCATTCCTCTATTAGGAGCTAAGACCTCCAAACCAGCCCAGCCCAATGTTGTAGGGGTGAGAAGCAAAATTTTTCAAGTGAAGTATTACGTGTAAGAATGAAAGGAATCACAATTCCACCCATGATTTCCAGTTCTAGGTGGTCTGGCTATGGGGAATACAGTGTTTCTAAGTCTACGCTGCTTCCTATAGGACAGTGTCCCCCTGGTGCATGTCCTGCCTCTCAGCTGATGCAAAAAACTACGTCTTCTATAGGTCATTCCAATGGCTTAAAAACCCCAGAGCCTTTCAAAGAGTCTGGGCTCTCACACCAAGGCATTTCTCAATGAGGGGTGGAGGCAGTGTTCTCTGGTGACTCCCAGGGGACATGTTGGGGGAGGGAGTTCAGGCAGGTCACACTTGATAAATCCTCTCCAACATCTCTGTCTCCCTCAGCCTGGATTCTGTCCTCTAAATCAATAGTTCTCAAACTGCAGTCCCCAGACCATCTGGAAACTTGTTACAAGTGAACATCATTGGGTCCCATGACAAACCTACAATGTTAAAACCTTTAGGGGTGTAACTCATCAATCTACGTTTTAATGAGTCCACTCCCCTACTCCCCACACTCCCCATCAAGCTCATGCTTGAGAACTACAGCTCAGTATTGCACTAGGGAAGTTCTGATCTCTCTACCTCGTTGAATATAGGTTGAGATAACCCCGATTTCATTCTGTGAAAGCCATGTCAAGCTACTCAAGCTAGTAGGTCAAATCCAGAATTTCTCTAAGTAAACGATTATCCATCAATTCTGTCTAATCCAACAGCATGGTTTCTTCTTGATTGAGTGCTCTTAGGATACATTTCCACGCATTTCGCTCAGGTTTTGGCAGAACTAAATTAGTAAAATCTTATAATTCTTTCAGTACCTTGTAATTCTTTCAGTGTGTAAGCTAGTCCCCTCTGCACCACACTACGTACTTGTCCCCACGGGACCTGCTGGGATCTGACTTTAGTTAGGGTCTGAAGGCAATGAGGAGAGATGGGAGTGCGACTTGAGAAAAATAAGTAACCCCTTACAAAGGAACTTTTTTTTTTTTTTTACAAAGGAACTGCCTCTGATGAGGTTGTTACATGTTCTTCAAGCAAGGGAAGACTTAGGGTGAGTATAAGTTCAGGGCTCTCAGCTTTATCCAAATTCACTCAAATGTTCTCATCTCCAGTTCTTTCCTCATCATTGCAAGGGATCGGTTAAAGTTGAAAAGGCTGGAGGGGCAAAAGAGGGAAGATGGTGTTATCCAGAGATAAGGAAGCCCACCAGGCCACATTTTTACCACGGCTACTGATGAAAGAGTTGTTAGCAGCAGAAAAGTTCCATCTTTCCTTCCAGTTTCAAATCGCACACATCTGCCGCCCACTGGCAGAACCTAATTGGGATGCATCTGACAAGGCAGCCTGGGAAGTGTAGTTTTCAGGCTCCCATCTCCGGCAGAACATGGAAGACTGTATCCCAGCAGGTGTGAGGCTGAGTACCCCCAGACAATACCTGGTTGTATTTACATATTTTTTATTCTTTCTTGAAAAAATTGATACATGCCCATGGTCAAAACATCAGACCTGCAAAATAGGAACATCATAAGCCTCCATCCGTATCCCTCTTCTTCCTCAGAGGAAATGGTGGTTACTAGTTACTGAAACATTGTTCTAGAGATACTCTATATACATTATACATAGTTTTGCATATTATAGGGGTAACAAGGGTGGACTGTGATATCTTTTAGATGTGTCTACTTGGTTAGGCTATGGTCCCCAGTAATTCAAACTAATCTAGGTGTTGCTGTGACAGTATTTTATAGATGTGATTGAAATCCATAACCTAGATAATGTGAGCCGGCCCAATTCAATCCATTGAAATAACCTTAAAAGCAGGGCTGAAGCTTCCCCAAGAGAAGAAATTCCACCTGTGGACCGTAGCTGTAGTCTCCGCCAACGAGTTACAGCCTGTCCTTCCGGGTGGCCTGCCCTACAGGTTTTGGACTTGCCTAGCCAGCCTGTGCTATCGTGTAAGCCAGTTCCTTGCAATAAATCTCTTACTAGTCCTGCTTCTCTGGTTGAACCCTGGCTGATGTACTTGCTTGATCACACATACATCCACCTCTCTATCTATCCAGTAAGTCATTATATTTTTTGATGCTTTTCAAAGTAAATTGCAGCCATCACACACTTCCCTCTACATACTTCAGCATTCATATCATTAACCAGAGTCCAATATTTGTTCGGATTTTTCTTTTGATGTAAAATTTATACACAATGAAATCCACAAATATTAGGTTGTGCATGCTGTGCTTTAATGAAATCATACACGTGTGTAACTCAAAACATATCAAGATATAAAACATTACTATAACCCCCAGAAAGTATCTTCATGCCTTTTTCCAGTCACTCCTCATCTACAATCTCCCAGAAGCCCTCATTGTTCTGATATTTTGCAACATAGATTTATTTTTCCTTTTCTAGGACTTCATGGGAAACCCTGGAGGTATAGTGGTTAAGTGCTATGGCTGCAGACCAAGAGATCGGCAGTTCGAATCCACCAGGAGCTCCTTGGAAACTCCATCGGGCAGTTCTACTCTGTCCTGTAGGGTCGCTATGAGTTGGAATTGAGGACTTCATGTAAATAGAATCATTGCAGTATGCTCCCTTTGGGAAAGGTATGCAGTTAGAGTATGCTACTTTTGTATAAGGCTTCTTATACTCTGCAAAATGTTTTTGAGATTTATCTACATTGTGGATAGCAGTGATTCATTCCTTTTTATTGCTGAGTAGTATTCCAATGAACGAATTTGCCAGTTTGTTTAACCATTCTCCTGTTCGTGGGTTCTAAGGCTGTTTCCAGTTTAGAGCTATTATGAACAAAACAGTTGTAAGTATTGTTGCATAAGTCCTTTTGTGAAAATATATTTTCATTTCTCTTGGTACACACCCAGGAGTAGAATGCTGGGTCATAGGGTAGGTGAATGCTTAGTTTTACAAGAAACTCCCAGACCTTTTCTCAAAGTGGTTATATCAGTTCCCATTCCCACCAACAACGTATGAGGGTTCCAGTTCCTCCACACCCTTACAAATATTTGATGTTGTTCACTAATTTAATTTTAATCATTCTGATGAATGTGTAATGGTGTATAATGGATGCATAGTTTAGTTTTAATTTATATTTCCCAGATGATTAATTATGTTGAGCACTTTTTCATTTGCTTATTGGCTATTCACATATCTTCTCCAGCAAAGTTTCTGTTGTAATCTTATGCTTATTTTTAAATTTAGTTGTTGACCTTTTTATTATTGAGTTTTACGAATTTAAAAAAAGTATATTCTGGGTGCTAGTTCTTTCTAGGATATATGTTTTGTGACTATTTTCTTAATGCTGCCTGTTGATGAGCAGAAGCTTTTAATTTAATGAAGTCTATTTTATCAATTTTTACCTTATTGTTTGTTATGGATTAAATTGTGTCCTCCAAAAACCTGTGTCAACTTGGCTAGGCCATGGTTCCCAGTATTGTGTGATTGTCCACCATTTTATCTGATGCGATTTTTCCTATGTGTTGTAAATTCTACCTCAATGATGTTAATGAGGTAGGATTAGTGGCAGTTATGTTAATAAGGCAGGACTCAATCTACAAGATTAGGTTGTGTCTTAAATCAATCTCTTTTGAGATATAAAAGAGAGAAGTGAGCAGAGAGACAGGGGGACTTTAGACCACCAAGAAAGTAGAGCCAGGAGCATGTATCCTTTGGACCTAGGGTCTCTGCGCTGAGAAGCTCCTAGATCAGAGATAGATTGATGACAAGGACCTTCCTCCAGAGCCAACAGAGAGAGAAAGCCTCCCCCTAGAGCTGGCACCCTGAATTTGGACTTCTAGTTTCCTAGGCTATGAGAGAGTAAATTTCTCTTTGTTAAAGCCATCCAGTTGTGGTAGTCCTGTTGTAGCAGCACTAGATGACTAAGTCATTGTTACTTCCTGTGACCTAAGAAACTTTTGTCTACTTCCCAAATCCCGAAGCTATCCTCCTGTTATCCTCTAAAACATTATGAGTTTAGCTATTACGCTTAGATCTATGAATCATCTTGAGTTAATTTTGAATTTTTTATGGTATGTGATATGGGTTGAGGTTCACTTTTTTTCCCCTAGTAAGGACATACAGTAATTCCAGAACCATTTGTTGAAAAGTCTTCCCTTTCTTCATTGGATTGTTTTGGTGCTTTTATAAAAAACCTATTTCTGGACTTTCTATTCTGTTCTGTTGATCTGCCAATCCTTCTGCCACTACCATGCTGTCTTGGTTACTGTAGTTTTATAGTAAGTCTTAAAGTAGGGTGGTATAAATTCTATTTGTTATTCCCTCCTCGTTAACATAAACTCTCTGTCCCCTAAGGTTCCTATCTAAGCTTTTGAGTTCCTGTTGTCAATTTGATCCCATATAAATAGTTCTTAAAAGAGCATTATTTTCAATGCAGACCTTTTTTACTAGGTAAACTAAACTATAGTTCCATTTTAAGATGGCTTCAGAGGATATTTTTGGTTTAAGGTTTAAAGATTGTTTATGGGCAATAATTTCAGGGATTCATCCACCCTCCATGGCTCCAGAAATGCTAAAGTCCATGAGAGTTTGAAATTCTGTTCTGCATTTCCACGCTTTTGATCAGGATTCTTCTATGGAATCTTTGATCAAAATATTCAGTAACGATAGCTGGACATCATCCAGGTCTTCTTGTCGCATAGAAAAGGAGACAGTTGTTCATGGAGGCAATTAACCATACATTCCGTATTCTCCTCTGTCTTAGTTATCTAGTGCTGCTGTAACAGAAATACTACAAGTGGATGGCTTTAACAAAGAGAAATTTATTCTCTCACAGTCCAGTAGACTATAAGTCTGAATTCAGGATGCCAGCTCCAAGGGAAGGCTTTCTCTGTCAGCTCTGGAGGAAAGTCCTCGTCATCAATCTTCCCCTGCTCTAGGAGCTTCTCAGCACAGGGATCTTGGGCCCAAAAGATGCACTCTGCTCCTGGTGCTGTTTTCTTGGTGATCTGAGATCCTCCTATCTCTCTGCTCGCTTCTCTCTTTTATATCTCAAAAGAGATTGACTCAAGATACAGCCAAATTTTGCAGATAGATCATGCCATGTTAACATAGCTGCCTCTAATCCTGCCTCATTAACATTGTAGAGGTAGAATTTACAACACTTAGGAAAATCACATCAGATGACAAAATGGTGGACAATCACACAATACTGGGAATCGTGGGATTTTGTTCCTTGTTTTGAAGGTATAGAGTCATGGTTTCATGGGGCATTCCATTTAATTGGCCTAGTAATGTGTTTAGTGCTTCTGTTATACCTCCTAGTTTATTGCATAGTGCCTGGGGTCTTAAAAGCTTGCAAACAGCCATCCAAGCCACAACAATTTGTCTCTATTCTCCTGGAACAACAGAGGAAGAAAGAAAGTCAGGAATAGGAGGATGTTAAGGACTGAATTGTGTCCCCCAAAAATGTGTGTCAACTTGGCTAGGTCATGATTCCCAGTATTTACCTTTTCTTGTCTTTTTCTATAGGTGAGTTCATACAATATTTGTCCTTTTGTGATTGGTCTTTTTCACTCAGCATAATGTCTTCAAGCTCATCCATTCAGTAGCATGTATCAAGACTTCATTTCTCTAACTGGCTGAGTAATATTTCACTGTATGTACGTACTACATTTTAGTTTATCTATTCATCTGTTGATGGGTATTTAGGTTGTTTCTGCCTGTTAGCTATTGTGGATAGTGCTGAAAAAATTGGCCAGTGAGAACCATACGAGTATCCGTGAAACATTGTCTGGTATAGTGCCAGAAGATGAGCCACTCAAATTAGAAGGCACTCAAAATACGACTGGATGGGAAAGAGCTGCCTCCTCAAAATAAAGTCGACCTTAATGATGTGAATAGAGTAAAGCTTTTGGGATCTTCATTTGCTGAAATGGCATGACTCAAGATGAGAAGAAACATCTGCAAACATCCATTAATAACTGTGACATGAAATGTACGAAGTATGAATCTAGGAAAACTGGAAGTTGTCAAAAATGAAATGAACTGCATAAAGATCAATATCTTAGGTATTTGTGAGCTGAAATGGACGGGTATTGACCATTTTGAATCAGACAGTCAGGTGGTCTACTGTGCCAGGAATGACAAATTGAAGAGGAATGGTGTTACACTCATCATCAAAAAGAACAGTTCAAGATTTATCCTGAAGTACAATGCTGTCAGTGATAGGGCAATTAAGGAAGGAAGACCAGTTAATACAAATATTATTCAAATTTACCCACCAAACACTAATGCCAAAGATGAAGAAACTGAAGTTTTTTTTTTTTTTTTTTTTACCAACTTCAGCAGTCTGAAATTGATCAAACATGCAATCAAGATGACTTGAGAATTACTGGTGATTGGGATGCAAAAATTGAAAACAAAGAAGAAGAATTGGTATTTGGAAAAAAATAGTCTTGGTGATGGAAACGACGCAGAAGATCACAGGATAGAATTTCTCAAGACCAATGATTCCTTCATCGCAGATACATTTTTTCAACAACGTAAATGACAACTACACAGGTGGACCTCACTGGATGGGAAACACAGGAATCAAATCAACTACATCTGTGGAAAAAGACAATGGAAAAGCTCAATACCAAGCGTCAGAACAAGGCCAGCGGCCAACTGTGGAACAGACCATCAATTGGTCATATGCAAGTTCAAGTTGAAGCAAAGAAAATTAAAACAAGCCCACAAGAACAAAAGTACAACCCTGAGTGTATCCCACCTGAATTTGGAGATCGTCTGAAGAATAGATTTGATGCACTGAATGCTAATGAATGGAGACCAGATGAGTTGTGGAATGCCATGAAGGACATTGTACATGAATAAAGCAAAAGGTCATTAAGAAGACAGGAAAGAAACAAAAGACCAAAATGGATGTCAGAAGACACTCTGAAACTTGCTCTTGAATGTAGAGTAGCTAAAGGGAAAGCAAGAAATGATGAAGTAAAAGAGCTGAGCTGACGATTTCAAAGGGCAGCTCAAGAAGACAAAGTAAAGTACTATAATGCAATGTGCAAAGTCCCGGAGTTAGAAAGCCAAAAGGGAGCAACGGCCTTGGCATTTCTTAAGCTGAAAGAACTGAAGAAAAAATTCAAGCCTCAAGTTGCAATATTGAAGAATTCTATGCAAAAAATATTGAACAATGCAGGAAGCATCAAAAAAGATGTAAGGAATACACAGTCATTGTACCAAAAAGAATTGGTTGACCTTGGGCCATTTCAGGAGGTAACCTATGATCAAGAACTGCTGGTACCAAAAAAAGAGATCCAAGCTGCACTGAAGGCACTGGCAAAAAACAAGGCTCCAGGAATTGACAGAATACCAGTTGAGATGCTTCAACAAATGGAGGCAGCAGTGGAAGCACTCACTCATCTATGCCAAGAAATTTGGAAGACAGCTACCTGGCAGACTGACTGGAAGAGATCCATATTTGTGCCCATTCCAAAGAAAGGTGATCCAACAGAATGCAGAAATATTCAAACAATATCATTAATATCACACAAAAATAAGATTTTGCTGAAGATCATTCAAAAGCGTTTGAGCAGTACATCAACAGGGAACTGCCAGAAATTCAAGCCCATTCAGAAGAGGATGTGGAATGAGGGATATTACTGCTGATGTCAGACAGATCTTGGCTGAAAGCAGAGAACATCAGAAAGATGTTTACCTTTGTTTTATTGACTACGCAAAGGTATTCCACTGTGTGGATCATAACAAATTATCGATAATATTTCAAGGAATGGTAATTCCCAGGCACAAAAAAAAAAAAAATTTTTTTTTAATTGCACTCATGAGGAACATGTACATAGATTAAGAGGTAGTCATCCCAAC
This sequence comes from Elephas maximus indicus, assembly GCF_024166365.1. NCBI lineage: Eukaryota > Metazoa > Chordata > Mammalia > Proboscidea > Elephantidae > Elephas > Elephas maximus. The sequence goes on along the minus strand of NC_064820.1, from coordinate 215,998,206 downwards.
AGAACAAAGGAATACTTCATGGTTTAAATTCAGGAAAGGTGTGTGTCAGGGTTGTATCCTATCACCATATTTATTCAATCTGCATACTGAGCAAATAATTCAAGAAGGTGGGCTGTATAAAGAAGAACCTGGCATCAGGACTGGAGGAAGACACACCAACATCTGTGATATGCAGAATCCACAGCCTTTCTTGCCGAATGTGAAGAGGACTTGAAGCACTTACTGATGACGATTAAAACTCCAGCATTCAGTATGGATTACACTTCAACATAAAGAAAACAAAAATTCTCACAACTGTACCAATAACCAACATCATAATAAATTGTGAAAATACTGAAGTTGTCAAGGATTTCATTTTACTTGGATCCACAATCAATGCCCATGGAAGCAGGAGTCAAGAGATCAAACAAAGAGGTAGGAAGAAGATGGCAGAGTAGTCAGGTGCTTCCTGTGGTCCCTCTGTCTTGGTTATCTAGTGCTGCCATAACAGAAATAAATACCACAAGTGGATGGCTTTAACAAAGGGAAATTTATTTTCTCACAGTCTAGTAGGTTACAAGTCCAAATTCAGGGTATCGGCTCCAGGAGACAGCTTTCTCTTTCAGCTCTGGAGGAAGGTCCTTGTCCCCTCAATCTTCTCCTGGTCGAGGAGCTTCTTAGGCACAGACACCCTGGGTCCAAAGGACGTGCTCTGCTCCCGGTGCTGCACTCCTGGTGGTATGAGGTCCCCACCTCTCCACTTGCTTCACTTTCCTTTTTATCTCTTAAGAGATAAAAGGTGGTGCAGGCAACACCCCAGGGAAACTCACTTTACCTTGAATCAGGGAGGTGATCTGGGTAAGGGTGGTGTTACAATCCCACCTTAATCTTTTAACATAAAATTACAGTCACAAAATGGTGGACAACCACAAAATACTGGGAATCATGGCCTAATCAAGTTGATACACACATTTTCGGGGGGACATAATTCTTTTTTTTTTTTTTCCAATCCATGACACCCTCTTATAACAAAGACCTGAAAAAACAAGTGAATTGATTATATATGACAATCTAGGAGCCCTGAACATCAAAGGCAAGGTTGAGGAATTAGACTGAGTGACAGGGGGTGGGGGAGACGGTTCAGAAGCAGCAAAGAGTTGCCAGACCTGACGCAGTGGGAACCAGCACCCCGCAAGCCAGATCTGCTGGCATGAGCGTGCTAAAACAAGTACTGGCATTCAGGACACATTTTTCACATTGGGAGAGACTGAGTGGCAGAGAGTCAAGTCACACCTCCAGAATCAGTGAACAGCAGCACTCAATTGGGAAAAGATAAGTACATGCATCTAACCTACCATGTGGATCAAACAACACCCCTTTGGGGAAACCTCTCTCCTATTTACCGGCCCCATTCCCGTGCTGCACTGGGTCCAAGCAGGCTTCAGAGATTGCTGCGTTCCCTGGGCTGGAAGTAGGACCTGCCATGCCCCCTGAGCCATTCTCCCTGCCTTGGAAAGGGAAAAAAAATAACAAACAGGAAAAAATCTGCTGGGTCTCCTAAGGCAGAAACATTGGGCAGGCACAGCTCTTTTGCTTAGGCACAGGCATAAGGGGTCCATGGACTTTGAATGCACTTCACCCCTGCAGAGAACTGTGTGAACCCATTTCAACAGCTGTGGCAAGTTTGTGACATATGACACTGCTCTGCCTATTCAGCAGGTTTTGCACTTACCCATATCAGGGACCTGAGGACTGGTGGCTCCACCCATGCCACCTAGCCACCCTCAACAGGACTCCAAGAATAAGTGATGCCTCCCAGTCCTTACAGCCAACAGCGTTGGGTGCCCCTACTCCAGCTGTAAAACCCACCCACCTATGCCCTCTAAAGAATAGGGAAATGCTTTCTTCTCAGACACTCGGGGCAGCTGTCTGCCCCCTGCTTTGCTCAGATAGTGACCCCCACTGTGGCCAGGCACCCATACCTACACCAATCACCCCTGTCCATCTAGGACTATAGGTGAAAGCATGCACCACACACTTGGTGACTGACTACCTGGACCCCTGAGCTGAATTCATACAAGAAAAGTAAATGGACTTCTTGGCCCACATACCTACTAACAGCTCTAACCACCTGATGATAGGATGTGAGACCTTCAAATGTGCCAATAATCAAACTAGCTCACACAAGCAGCCTATTGGAGCACATCAAAACAAAACAGAGGACTTTCGGCCAAGATGGCATCATGGACAGAAGCACCACAATGTCCCTCCACATCAAAGACCCGAAAAACTAAGTAAAACAGAGACAAATGTCAATTCTGGAACCCGAAGTGTCAAATGAAGAGGTAAAGAACTCAGACAAGCACTAAATGGAATAAGAAATTGACAGAGAAGAGAGAGCAAGGAGAGATACGTGCAGAGGTCTCCTATCAGATAACACACCATGGATTCGCCATCCTGGACTCCTGTTGGAGATCGACGGACAGGGAACAGAGGAAAGCAGCTTCATGGAACTCCCAGCAGGAGACAGAGCACCCGGTAACCAGTGATACATGCTTTCCCACCCCCCATCCTCTCTCCACTGCTCTACCTCTGCACTTCCTGGCTGGCAGTGGTGGCTTGGCTGGGCAGGAAGTGAAGCGTGTGTGCTGATTGGATTCGCCCGCCCACATCAGAGATCAGCTAACAGAGAGTACGGGAAAGCAGCTTCACAAGTTTTCCAGCAGGAGACAGAGCACCCACTGGACCTGCCCAGGTGCACCATAGCTGAGTGACTGGCACTTCACATTGGACAAAGAGGTGAAAAGTATCATGATCACAGATGAGTAAACAGCAAAGAATGCACAGATCACCTGCTCAGACATAACCAAATTAAAAAAAAAAAAAGGCAGGACAAAACAAACACATCTACAATCAATAAATGAAGAAAATAATGACTGAATGTCTCTGTTGCTGTAGCGGTTAAGAACTATGGCTGTTAATCAAAAGGTTGGCAGTTCAAATCCACCAGGCATTCCTTGGAAACTCTATGGGGCAGTTCTACTCTGTCCTAAAGGGTAGCTATGAGTCGGAATCAATTCAATGGCAAAGGATAATGGTCCTGAAGACAGAAGATGATATCAAAACATAAAAAAACAGGACAGGATGGTTCGAGTAGGCTTCCAAAGTAAAACAACAGATAACTTTCCAGTAGATGAAATGGCACTAGAACTACCTGACAGAGATTTCAAATCTCTAATATTCAGAGCTATCCAAGAATTGAATCAAAAAGCAGACAAAAATGAGGAAAAAATTAATTCATGGAAAAGGCAGACAAATTCACGGAAAATAAAAAAACGGAAAATACAGACCAAAAAAATGAAAGAATTCAGGGAAATAATACAGGACCAAAATGCCAAAATAAATTGACAACTAGAAATCATATAGAAACAACTAGAAATCCAGAAGATAAACAACAAGATTTCAGAAATGGACAGTGTCACAGAAGGGCTGAGGAGAGGTTTGAAATCCAGGAAGACAGGAACAGCAAAATTGAAGACAAACACTTGGATACAACTTCGCTTGAGGAAAAATCAGAAAAATGAAGAAACCTTGAGAATTATGTGGGATAAAATCAAAAGCAAAAATATGTGAGTGATAGGAGTTCCAGAACAGGGGGAGAAAAGAGAAAACAGAGAGGATCATTGAAGAATTTCTGACAGAAAGCTTCTCTAATATCATGGAAGATGAAAATCTGACCATCTGAGAAGCTCAACAAACCCCATATAGGATAGACCCCAAAGAAAATCACAAAGACATATCATAACCACACTTGCTATAACCAGAGACAAAGAAAAACCCTGAAAGCAGCTTGAGAAAAACAAAAAGTCACATACAGAGGAGAAACAGTAAGACTAAGCCCTGATTATTCAGCAGAAACCAGGCAAGCAAAAAGGCAATGGCACGACATATATAAAACCTTGAAAGAAAAAAATTGTCAACAAAGAATAATACCCAGTGCCGTCAAGTTGATTCTGACTCATAGCGACCCTATAGGACAGAGTAGAACTGACAAAGAATAATATATCCTGAAAAATTCTTGCTCAAATATGGTGGTGAAATTAGGACATTTCCACATAAACAGAAATTAAAAGAATGTGTAAAAACAAAACCAAACTTACAAGAATTATTAAAGGTAGTCCTTTACTCTGAGAACAAGTAACATCAGACCACAGCCAAAATCTAGGATGAAAGATTATACCAGCCAGATACCAACCTAGGAAATGAACTCTCAAGGACTATCCAAAACCAAAAGAATTACAACAGGGAACCAAAGAGGTTAATCTATAAATGACAACAATGTCACAACAATAAAAGAGGGAATAAATGGTGTAGTTATAGAACTTTCTAATGAAGAGGAAGGCTAGGTGATACCAAGTAATGATAGACTGGTTCAAACCTAGGACGATAAGGGTAAGTGTCAAAGTAACCACTCAGACTGTTAACAAACTACTCATCAAAATAAAAAAGAAAAACATAAAATCTCAATAAAACCAAAATCTACCAATAAATAAATAAATAAAAATCCATAAACAAAAAGAATTCAGCACAGGAGAGTAAGTGGAACAAAGAAAATGTCAGCACCACAAGAAAAAGCACTACACAATGACAGCTATAAACTCACACCTATCAATAATAACACTGAATGTAAATGCCCTCGATGCACCCATACAGAGACAAATGTGACAGAATGCATTTAAAAAGCTGGATGCACCAACAAGCTGTCTACAAGAGACACACCTTTGAAACAAATATGTGTATTTATTAAAAATCAAAGGATGGAAAAAAATATATCAAGCAAATAACTACCAAAAAAGAGCAAGAGTGGCAATACTAATCTCAGATAAAATAGACATTAAAACAAATTTACTATAAAAGACAAAAAAAGGCACTATTTAATGATTAAAGGGACTATCCATCATGGGGACTTAACCATAATAAACATCTACACACCCAACGACAGTGCTCCAAAATACATAAAACAAATTCTAACATCACTGAAAAGAGAAATTGACAGTTCCACAATAATAGTAGCAGATGTCAACACACCACACTTGGTAAAGGACAGAACATCTAGAAAGAAACTCAACAAAGACACAGAAGAGCTAAAGGGCGCTATCAGCCAACTTGACCTCGTAGACATATATAGAATACACTACCCAACAGCTGCAAAGTACACATTCTTTTCCAACATACATGGAACATTCTCCAGAATAGACCACATCTTAGGCCACAGAGCAACCCTCGACAAAATCCAAAACATTGAGATAATACAAAGTATCTTCTCTGACCACAATGCCAATCAAAGTAGAAATTAACAACAGGAAGAGCAAGGAAAAAAATCAGTTACTTGGAAGCTGAATAATACCTTGCTTACAAACCACTGGGTAATAGAAGAAATCAGAGACGGAATAAAAAATTTTCTAGAATCAAACAAGAATGAAAACACATCACACCAAAACAAAACCTTTGGGACACAGCAAAGGCAGTCCTCAGAGGTCAATTTATAGCAATAGATGCAAACATCAAAAAAGAAAGGGACAAAATCAAAAATTAGCTACACAACTTGAACAAATAGAAAGAGAACAGCAAAAGAAGCCCACAGCCACCCAAAGAAAGGAAATAATAAAGATCAGAGCAGAAATAAATGAAATAGAGAATCAAAAAACAATAGAAAGAATCAACAAAACCAAAAGTTGGTTCTTTGAAAGGATCAACAAAATCGAAAAACCACTGGCCAAATGGACAAAAGAAAAACAGGAAAGGACACAAATAACTTAAACAAGAAATGAGATGGGGACATTACAACAGACCCAACTGAAATCAAAAAGGATCGTAACAGAGTATTACGAAAAACTACACTCCAACAAATTTGAAAACCTAGAGGAAATTGACAAATTTCTAGAAAAACACTACTCACTCAAACTAACACAAAATGATGTTGAAAACCTGAACAGACACATAACAAAAAAAGAGATTGAAAAGGTGTTTAAAAAACTCCCAACCAAAAAAAAAGCCCTGTCCCAGGTGGCTTCACTGGAGAATTCTACCAAACATTCAGAGAAGAGCTTACACCAGTTCTACTCAAACTATTTCAGAACATGGAAAAGGAAGGGATACTTCCAAATTCATTCTATGAAGCCAGCATAACCCTGATACCAAACCAGGCAAAGACACCACAAAAAAAAAAAAGAAAATTACAGACCAGTATCTTTCATGAATATAGATGCAAAAATCCTCAACAAAATTCTAGCGAATAAAATTCAGCATCATATACAAATAAATAAATAATACACCATCACTGAGTAGGATTCATACCAGGTATGCAAGGATGGTTCAACATCAGAAAATCAATCCAAGTAATTCACTACTTAAATAAAAGGAAAGAAAAGAATCACACAATCATCTCAATTGATGCAGAAAAGGCATTCAACAAAGTCCAACACCAATTCCTGATAAAAACTCTCAATAAAATAGATATAGAAGGAAAATTTCACAACACGATAAAGGGCATCTATGCAAAAACAGTGGCCAACAGCATTCTTAATAAAGGGAGGCTGAAAACATTCCCCTTGAGAACAGGAACAAGACAAGGATGCCCTTTATCACCATTCTTATTTAACGTTGTGCTAGAAGTCCTAGCTACAGCAATAAGGCAAGAAAAAGAAATAAAGGGCATTCAAATTGGTAATGAAGAAGTTAAATTGTCCCTATTTGCAGATGATATGATACTGTACATAGATAACTCAAAAGACTCCACAAGAAAACTACTGGAACTAATGGAAAGATTCAGCAGAGGATCAGGTTAAAAGATAAACATACAAAAATCAGTGGGGTTCCTATACACCAATAAAGAGAACGATGAAAAGGAGATCAGGAAAAAATACCATTTATAATAGCCTCTACAGATAGATAGATAGCTGATAGATAGGTAGATAGATAGATCAATCGATAGATAGATAGATGGACAGATAGATATACAAACCAAAAACACCAAACCCAGTGCTGTCGAGTCGATTCCAACTCATAGCAACCCTATAGGACAGAGTAGAACTGCCCCATAGAGTTTTCAAGAAGCGCCTGGCAGATTCAAGCTGCCTCCCCTTTGGTTAGCAGTCATAGCATTTAATCACTATGCCACCAGAGTTTCCAGATAGATATACACATAGGCATAAATCTAACCAGGAATGTAAAGGACCTATACAAAGAAAATTGCAAAACACTACTGCAAGAAATCAAAAGACATCTAATGGTACAATGACATGTACATTGACCAATGGAACAGAATTGAGAATCCAGATGTAAATCTATCCACCTACGATCACCTGACCTTGACAAGGGCCCAAAGTCCATCAGATGGGGAAAAGACTGTCTTTTTAACAAATGATGCTGGCAAAACTGGATGTCCATCTGCAAAAAAATGAAACTTGACCCATACCTCACACCACACACAAAAACCAATTCAAAATGTATCAAAGGCCTAAATATAAAGCCAAAAACTATGACGCTCATAGAAGAAAAATTAGGATCAAAGCTAAAGGCCCTGATATACAGCATTAACAAGATACTAACCACAACCAACAACACAGAAACTCCAGAAGATAAGCTTGATAACTGGAATCTTCTAAAAATTAAACACTTAAGCTCATCGAAAGACTTCATCAAAAAAGTAGTAAGAGGACCTACAGACTGGGAAGAAAAATTCGGCTATTACAAATCAGACAAAGGTCTAATCTCTAAAATCTATAAGAAAATCCAACACCTCTACAACAAAAAGACATATAATCCAATTTTTAAAAGTGGGCAAAGGAAATGAACAGACACTTCACCAAAGAAGACATACAAGTGGCCAACAGACACATGAGGAAATGGTCGCTATCACTAGCCATTAGAGAAATGAAAATCAAAACAGCAATGAGATGCCATCTCACCCTAGAATTACTGGCACGAATCAAAAAAAAAAAAAACAGGAAATAACAAATGTTGGAGAGGCTGTGGGGAGATTGGAACTCTTGTACACTGCTGGTGTGAATGTGAAATGATACAACCATTTTGGAAAATGATATGGCACTTCCTTAGACAGCCAGAAATAGAAATACCATATGATCCAGCAATCCCCTCCTAGGAATATATCCTAGAGAAATAAGAGTTAGCACACAAATAGACATATGCACACACTTTTTATTGGAGCATTGTTCACAATAGCAAAAAGATAGAAATAACCTAGGTGCCCATCAACAGATGAATGGTTAAAGAAACTGTCGTACATACACACAATGGAGTATTATGCAAAGATACAGAACAAAGATGAATCTGTGAAGCATGTCATAACATGGATGAATCTGGAGGGCATTATGCTGAGTGAAATAAGTAATTCACAAAATGACAAATATTGTATGAGACCACTACTGTAAAAACTCATGAAAAAGTTTACACACAAAAAGAATCTTTGATGGTTACAAGGGAGGCAAAGGCTGGGGCTGGACAAACACTACATAGACAATAGATAAGGGGTAACTTTGGTGAAAGGTAAGACAGTACACAATACTGGGGAAACCAGCACAGCTTGTACAAGGCAAGGTTATGGAAGCTCCATAGATACATTCAAACTCCCTGAGGGACCGAACTGCTGGGCTCGGGGCTATGGGGACCATGGTCCTAGGGCACATCTAGCTCAATTGGTATAACATAGTTTAAAAAGAAAATGCTCTATGTTCTACTTTGGTGAGTAGCATCTGGGGTCTTAAAAGCCTGTGGGTAGCCATTGAGGATATTCCACTGGTCTCATTCCCTTGAGAGCAAAGAAGAATGAAGAAAACTAAAGATACAAGGGAAAGATTAGTCCAAAGGACTAATAGACCACATCTACCACAGCCTCCACCAGACTGAGTCTAGTACAACTAGATGGTGCTCAGCTACCACCACTGACTGCTCTGGCAGGGATCACAATAGAGGGTCCCGGACAGAGCTGGAGAAAAATGTAGAACAAAATTCTAACTCAAAAAAGAAAAACCAGACTTGCTGGCCTGACAGAAAATGGAGAAACCCTGAGAGTATGGCCCCCAGACACACTTTCAGCTCAGTAATGAAGTCACTCCTGAGGTTCACCCTTCAGCCAAAGACTGGACAGGAACATAAAACAAAACGAGACTAAAGGGGTCCACCAGCCCAGGGGCAAGGACTAAAAGGCAGGAGGGGACAGGAAAACTGGTAATAGGAAACCCAGGGTTGAGAAGGGAGAGTGTTGACATGTTGTGGGGTTGTTAACCAATGTCATAAAACAATACGTGTACTGTCTAATGAGAAGCTAGTTTTTTCTGTAAGACTTCATCTAAAGTACAACAAAATAAATAAAGAAGCTAGGACACAGTATGCAAACATAAAATAAATAAATACAATAACTTCTTGATGGCTTGGAGCCAACAGTCAATATCGAATCTCAGAGAGAGGGAGACCATGATGGCTTCATCAAGCTCCCATAACAAAGATTCAAGAAATCTTCCAGATGAAGATAAATTCCTGGAACTACCAGAGGTAGAATACAAAAGATTAATGTACAGAACTCTTCAAGAAATAAAGAAGGAGATCAGGCAAAACTCAGAACAAGCCAAAGAGCACACAGACAAAGCAATAGAGGAACTTAAGTAGATGACAAATTTAACTGGCTGCAAGAATCCATAGAAAGACAGCAAACAGAAATACAGAAGATTAACTATAAAATTTCAGAATTAGACAACTCGATAGAAATCATAGGAGCAGAATTGAGGCAATGGAGGTCAGATTGAAGATAAAGCACAATGACGCCAACATATTTCAGGAAAAATCAGATAAAATAATTTTACAAAATGAAGAAACCCTAAGAATTATGTGGGACTCTATCAAGAGAAATAACCTATGAGTGATTGGAGTACCAGAACAGGGGGAGATAACAGAAAATACACAGAGACTTGTTGAAGATTTGTTGGCAGAAAACTTCTCTGATATTTTGAAAGGTGAGGAGATATCTATCCAAGATGCTCATCAAAGCCCACACAAAGTAGATTCCAAAAGAAAGTCACTAAGACATATTATAATCAAACTTGCCAAAAGCAAAGATGAAGAGAGAATTTTAAGAAACGCTAGGGATAAATGAAAAGTCATCTACAAAGGAAAGTCAATAAGACTAAGCTCGGACTACTCAGCAGAAACTGTGCAGGCAAGAAGGTAATGGGATGACATATATAAAGCCTTGAAGGAAAAAAAATTGCCAGCCAAGAATTATATATCCAGCAAAATTCTCTCCCAAATATGATGGTGAAATTAGGAAATTTCCAGATAAACAAAAGCTTAGGGACTTTGCAAAAACTAAACCAAAATTACAAGAAATATTAAAGGAAGCCTTCTGTTTAGAAAATCAATAGCATCAGATAACAACCCAAGACTAGAACACAGGACAGAGCAACAAGGTATCAACCCAGACAGGGAAATCACAAAAATAAGTCAAAGCTAAAATGCTGCAAATAGGGAAATAGAGATGTCACTATGCAAAAGATGACAACATTAAAACAAAGAGGAACTAAAAAATGTAGTCATAGATCTTTCATACGGAGAGGAAGTCAAGGCGATATAAAGAAATAAAGGATTGATTTAAACTTAGAAAAATAGGGGTAAATATTAAGATAATCACAAAGGAAACTAACAACACTGCACATCAAAATAAAAAACATAAATACTTAGCAAACACAAAATCAACAACAATGAAAAAGATGAAAAGAAAATACATGAAGAAAAATGACTCAGCACATAAAATTAACTGGAACAAAGAAACTGTCAACAACACACAAAAAAAAGGCATCAAGGTGATTGCACCGAACTCATACCTATAAATAATTACGCTGAATGTGACTGGACTAAATGCACCAATAAAGAGACAGAGGGTGGCAGAATAGACAAAAAAACGTGATCTGTATATATGCTGCCTACAAGAGACACATCTTAGACTTGGAGACACAAATAAACTAAAACTGAAAGGATGGAAAAAAAATATCATGCAAACAGCAATCAAAAAAGAGCAGAAGTGGCAATATTAATTTCTGACAAAATATACTTTAAAGTAAAATCCACCACAAAAGATAAAAGACACTGTATAATGATTAAAGGGTCAATACACCAGGAGGACATACCCATATTAAATATTTACACACCCAAGAACAGGGCTCCAAAATATGTAAAACAAACTCTAACAGCATTGAAAAGAGAGAGAGACAGCTCCACAATAATAGTAGGTGACTTCAACACACCACTTTCAGTGAAGGACAGATTATCCAGAAAGAAGCTCAAAAAAGACATGAAAGATTTAAATGCCACAATCAGCCAACTTGACCTCATACACACATACAGAACACTCCACCCAACAGTAGCCAAGTATTCTTTCTTTTCCAATGCACATGGAACATTTTCCAGAATAGACCACATATTAGGCCATAAAGCAAGTCTTAACAGAGTCCAAAACATTGAAATATTACAAAGCATCCTTTCTGACAATAAAGCCATAAAAGTAGAAATCAATAACAGAAAAAGCAAGGAAAAAGGTCAAACACATGGAAACTGAACAACACCTTGCTCAAAAACTACTATGTTACAGAAGATATTAAAGGAATAAACAAATTCATAGAATCAAATGACAATGAAAACACATCTTACCAGAAACTTTGGGACACAGCAAAAGCAGTGCTCAGAGGTCAAACTATAGCAATAAATGCACCCATCAAAAAAGAAGAAAGGGCCAAAATCAAAGTATTAACCCTACAACTCAAGCAAATAGAAAGAGAGCAGCAAAAGGAGCCCTCAGACACCAGAAGAAAGAAAATAATAAAAATTAGAGCAGAATTAAATGAAATAGAAAACAGAAAAACAATCAAAAGAATTAACAAGACCAAAATCTGGTTCTTTGAAAGATCAAAAAAATTGATAACCCATTGGCCAAACTGACAAAAGAAAAACAGTAGAGGAAGCAAATAACCCGAATAAGAAACGAGATGGGCAATATCACAACAGACCCGACTGAAATTAAAAGAATCATAACAGAACACTATGAAAAATTGTACTCTAACAAATTTGAAAACCTAGAGGAAACAGACAAATTTCTAGAAACATACTACCTACCTAAATTAACACAAACAGAGGTAGAACAACTAAATAAAACTATAATGAAAGAGGATATTGAAAAAGTAATTTAAAAACTCCCAACTACAACAACAAAAAAAGCCCTGGCCCTGACAGCTTCACTGGAGAATTCTACCAAATTTTCAGAAAAGAGTTAGCACCACTACTACTAAAGGTATATCCGAGCATAGAAAAGGATGCAATACTCCCAAACTCATTCTATGAAGCCAGCATATCCCTGACACCAAAACCAGATAAAGACACCACAAAAAAAGAAAATTACAGACCAATATCCCTCATGAACTTAGATGCAAAAATCCTCAACAAAAATTCTAGCCAATAGAATTCAACAACATATCAAAAAAATAATTCACCATGACCAAGTGGGATTCATACCAGGTAAGAAATGATTTAACATTAGAAAAACAATCAATGTAATCCATCACATAAATAAAACAAAAGACAAGAACCACATGATCTTATCAATTGATGCAGAAAAGGCTTTTGACAAAGCCCAACACCCATTCATGATAAAAAAAAAAAATCTCAGCAAAATAGGAATAAAAGGGAATTCTTTGGCATAATAGAGAACATTTAAACAAAGCCAAGAGCCAACATCATCCTAAATGGAGACAGTCTGAAAGCATTCCCCCTAAGAATGGGACCCAGACAAGGATGCCCTTTATCACCATTCTTATTCAGCACTGTGCTGGAGGTACTAGCCAGAGCAATTAGGCTAGGTAAAGAAATAAAGGGCATCCAGATTGGTAAGGAGGAAGTAAAGCTATCTCTATTTGCAGATGATATGATCTCATACACAGAAAACCCTAAAGAATCCACAAGAAAACTACTAGAACTAATAGAAAAGTTAAGCATAGTATCAGGATACAAGATAAACATACAAAAATCACTTGGATTCCTCTACATCAACAAAGAGAACTGCAAAGAGGAAATCACCAAATCAATACCATTTACAATAGCCCCTAAGAAGATAAAATACTTAGGAATGAATCTAACCAGAGACGTAAAAGACCTATACAAAGAAAACTACAAAACACTACTGCAAGAAACCAAAAGAGACCTACATAAGTGGAAAAACATACCTTGTTCATGGACAGGAAGACTTAATATTGTAAAAATGTCTAGTCTACCCAAAGCAATCTATAGATAAATTGCAAACCCCATCCAGATCCCAAAGGCATTTTTTGATGAGCTGGAGAAACAAACCACCAACTTCATATGGAAAGGAAAGAGGCCCTGGAGAAGTAAAGCATTACTAAAGAAGAAGAACAAAGTACGAGGCCTTACACTACCTGATTTTAGAACCTAGTGTACCACCTCAGTAGTCAAAACAAGCTGGTACTGGTTCAACAGCAGATACATAGGCCAATGGAACAGAATTGAGAATCCAGATGTAAAATCATCCACCTATGAACAGCTGATATTTGACAAAGGCCCAAAGTCCGTTAATTGGGGAAAAGACAGTCACTTTAACAAACGGTGCTGGCATAAACTGGATATCCAACTGCAAAAAAAAAAAAAAAATGAAACAAGACTCGTACCTCACACCATGCACAAAAACTAACTCAAAATCTAAAACAATAAAAATCATAGAAGAAAAAACGAGGGCAACACTAGGAGCCCTAATACAAGGCATAAACAAAATACAAAATATTACTAACAATGCACAGACACCAGAAGAGAAACTAGATAACTGGGAACTCCCCAAAACCAAACACTTATGGTCATCCAAACACTTCACCAAAAGAGTGAAAAAGCAACCTACAGACTGGGAAATATTTTTTTGAGTACGACAAATCCAATCAGGGTCTAACCTCTAAAATCTACAATACACTGCAAAAACCTCAACAACAAAAAAAACAAATAACCCAATTAAAAAATGGGCAAAGGGTATGAACAGGCACCTCACCAAAGAAGACATTTGGGCAGGTAACAGATACATGAGGATATGCTAACGACCAGTAGCCATTAGAAAAATGCAAAACAAAACTACAGTGAGATATACCATTTCACCCCAACAAGGATAGCACTAATCCCCAAAACACAAAATAATAAATGTTGGAGAGGTTGGGGAGAGACTGGAACACTTATAGACTGCTGGTGGGAATATAAAATGGTAGAACCACTTTGGAAGTCCATCTGGTACTTCCTTAAAAAGCTAGAAATAGAACTACCATACAATCCAGGAATCCCACTCCTTGGAATATATCCCAGAGAAATAGAAGCCCTCACATAAATAGATATATGCACACCCATGTTTATTGCAGCATTGTTCACAATAGCAAAAAGATGGAAACAACCAAGGTTCCCATTGACAGATGAATGCATAAACAAATGGAATACTATGCAACAATAAAGAACAATGATGAATCTGAGAAACATCTCATAAGATGGAGGAATCTGGAAGACATTATCCTGAGTGAGATTAGTCTGTCACAAAAGGACAAATATTGTGTGAGACTACTATCATAAGAACTCAAGAAAAGGTTTAAACACAAAAGAAAACATTCTTTGATGGTTGCAGGGTGGGGAACAAGGGAGAGGGGTATTCACTAACTAGATGGTAGAGAAGAATTATATTAGGTGAAGGGAAGGACAACACACAGTACAGGGGAAGTCAGCACAACTGGACTAAACCAAAAGCTAAGAAGTTTCTTGAATACAACCAAACACTTCCAGGGACAGAGTAGAAGGGGTGGGGTCTGGGGACCATGGTTTCAGGGGACATCTGGGTCAATTGGCATAACAAAGTTTATTAAGAAAGTGTTCTGCATCCCACTTTGGTGAGCGGCATCTGGGATCTTAAAAGCCAGCAAGTGGCCATCTAAGATGCATCAATTGGTCCCAACCCACCTGGAGCAAAGGAGAATGAAGAACACCAAAGACACAAGCAAAATATGAGCCCAAGAGACAGAAAGGGCCACATAAACCAGAGACTTCATCAGCCTGAGACCAGAAGAACTAGATGGTGCCCAGCTACCACCAGTGACTGCTCTGACTGAAAACAGCAGAGAGCCCCAGATCGAGCAGGAGAAAAGTGGGGTGCAGAACTCAAATTCCTGTAAAAAGACCAGACTTGATGGTCTGACTGAGACTAGAGGGACCCCAAAAGCTAGATAATGAATAAGGAAGACCAAAGAAGAATTGATTCATTTTTTAATTATTGTTTTGATGAAGAATATTGAATATACCACTTTTTTTTTTTTTTTTCCAGAAGGAACAAGTCTGTCTTGGAAGAAGTATAGCCAGGATGCTCTTTGGAAGTGAGGATGGCAAAATTTCATCTCAGATTCTTTGGACATTTTATCAGGAGGGACCGGTCACTGGAGGAGGAAGGCCCTCAACAAGATGAATTGACACAGTGGCTGCAACAATGGGCTTAAAAGTGGAAATGATTGTGAAGATGGCATAGGACTGGGCAATGTTTAGTTATGTTGCACATAGGGTCGCTATGAGTCCAGAACTGACTCAATGCCACCTAAAAACAACAACAATCCATTTTGAAATTGTTTTCGTGTACGGCATGAGTCATGGGTCCTGTTTCATTTTTCTGCAAGTGGAAATCCAACTTTCCCAGCACCATTTATTGAAGATACTCTTCTTTCCCCATCAAATGGACTTAGCACCCTTGTCAAAAATCGATAGACATAGATACGCGGGTTTATTTCCGGACTCTCAGTCCTATTCCATTGGTCTATGTGTCTATTGTATTATAGGGAAAAAAATCACAAAGTTTAGTAAAGCAAAAAGAAAGTTATTCAAAAAGGCAAAAGTGAGAAGCGGACAACCATGCTGCCAGAGTCATGTCAGCCCAAGTCCAAGGAAATATTACAGAATAAGCAAGAGTGGAAAAACGGACAAACATGCTGCTACAGCCATGTCTGCTTGAGTCCAAAGAATATTACAGAATAGGCAAGAATGGGAAAATGAACAAGGATACTGCCACAGCCATGTCTGCTTGAGTCCAAAGAACATTACAGAATCATCAGTATATATTAACATTATAAAATGGGCAAAACCACTGAAAGTGTCACCTTTTCACAGATTGGCTAGAAAATGTGATACAACGTTTCAAATTGCCCTTCTTAACAATTATTGATATAGGTTTCAGTAATGACAGTCAGGAGGGTCTTCATTGGTTCAACAAGTTTTCTATTCACTAAATGTTAATAGAAAAGGAAAGAGTGGTAAGTCTTTTGTGTTCTGTTTGATTGGCTTATGCAAAAAGTTCCCTAAAAGATATTCCAAGATTATCCTTGCTATCGTCTTTATACCTCAGAGCCCAGTCAATGTGGCCTTGAGAGTCCTTGTGAGCCCAGCTCCAGCCGGGTCACATTCTTTATGTACAAGGAAGGAAATACTGATTTCAAGGTTATTTTCTAAATCAATTGTTATACCAGTAGCAGGCTGTTTTGATTACTGTAGCTGTATAATGCATTTTAAAATCAAGAAGTGTGAGTCCTCCTATTTTGTTCTTCTCTTTTAGCAATATTTTAGCTTTTTGGAGCCTCTTGCCATTCCAGGTAAAGTTGAGGATTGGTTTGTCTATTTCTGTAAAGAATGCTGTTGGAAGTTTGATTGGGATTGCATTGAATCTATAGATCGCTTTGGGTAGTATTGACATCTTAACAATATTAAGTCTTCCAGTCTATGAGCATGGAACATCTTTTATTTTAATTAAGTCTTCTTTAATCTCTTTCAGCAGTGTTTTATAGTTTTCATTGTATAAGTCCTTTACGTACCTGGTTAGAAATTATTCCTAGGTACGTTATTCTCTTAGATGCTATTGTAGATAGAATTTTTTCCCTAATTTCTCTTTCATATTTCTCATTGCAGGTGTATAGAAATGCAACTGATTTTTATTTGTTGACTTTGTACCCTGCAAGTTTGTGAAATTCCTCAATTAGCTCTAGAAGTTTTCTTGTGGACTCTTTTGAGATTTTCTGTATATAGGATCTTCATCTGTGAATTGAGAAATTTTACTTTTTCTTTACCTATCTGTGTACCTTTTATTTCTTTTTCCTGTGTTATTGCTCTGGCTAGGAGTTCTACTACAATACTAAAAAGAAGTGGTGAAAGCAGGCACACTTGACTGATTTAAATATTTTTCTTTCTTAATGAATACAAGTTTTCATGGTGACCAAGTACTTAATGGTTACTGAGCTAACACTAAGAAGTAACTGCTGAAAATTTTTCCGTTTACCCATTGGTATCTATGAGACCTATTGAAACTCAAACCAAGAAAGCACACAGACCTTATTAAATTAAATCATGAGGTATTGAGTTTGATGTTGACCACCCTTTTCTAGCTGGAAAGAGAAATTTACAATGTTGCATAGCAGTTGCTGGTGAAACAACCAGTCAATACTTTTGCAATTTGGGTCGGATATTTTTATGGCTTATTGGAGCTCTGGTGATGCAGTGGTTAGGAGTTCAGCTGCTAACTGAAAGGTCAGCATTTTGAATTCACCAGCCGCTCCTTGGAAACCCTATGCGGGCAGTTCTGCTCTGTTCCATAGGGATGCTATGAGTTGGAATCAACTCAATGGCAAAGGGTGGGGTAAGAAAAACTCCTTAAAATCAAAGTAATATGTCTGTTATTAATTTTTTTTTCTCTCACACACAATCCTAAAATATTTACTATCTGGCCATTTACGAAAAAGTATGCCAACCCCTACCAAAGATGAATGCAGGCAGAATTGGCATCTTAAGAATATTGAGATCTCTAATCCATGAGCAGGTTTTGTGTGTGTGTGTGTGTGCGTTAGGGGAAAGTTTACAGAACAAAGTAGATTCTCATTTGATAGTTTGTACATAAACTGTTTCATGGCCTTGGTTTCATTCCCTACAATGTGTCACCACTCTTCCCATTTCCACCCTGGTTTGCTGTTACTTTTCATCTTGGTTTTCTACCCCTTCCTGCCTTCTCATATTTGCTTTTGGGCAAATATTGCCCTTTTGATCTGTGTAATTGATTGTTTTAAGGAGCACTTTCCTCTTGGATGTTATTGTTTTATGAGCTTGTCCGTTGTTTGGCTGGAAGGTGGTCTCTGGGAAAGGCATCAGTTCCAGAGCAGAAGACTGTCATAGGGCCACAGTCTCAGGTGTTCCTTCAGTCTCTGTCAGGCTCGTAAGTCTAGTCTTTTTTGTGAATTTAATTTTTTGTTCTACATTTTTCTCCCACTTTATCTGGGACCCTCTGTTGTGATTTTAGGGTTGTGTAGGCTGGGATTCATGTGGTCCATTAGTCCCTTGGATTAATTGCTTCCTTTAGTCTTTGCTTTTCTTCACTCTCCTTTGCACCTGATGGGAAGAGATCATTAGTGGTATCTTAGATTGCCACTTGCTTTTAAGATCCCAGATGCTACTCACCAAAGTAGGATACAGAACGTTGTCTTCATGAAGTATGTTGTGTCAATTGATATACATGTCCCACAAATCTATGGCCCTTTGCCTTTGAGCCAGGAGTTTCATCTTGTGAGGTGTTTGGTTATGTCAAAGAAGATTCCCTGACTGTGCCACTTGTGTATTCTATTGTCTATGTTAATACATCAGGAACACCTACAGTCCTGTATGTAGAAATATCCACCACCAAACTTGTATCTGCCAGTGGGTATGCTCCCTTAAACCCTCCCACACCTCTTGGCATATCTATCTACCTATGTATCCATTTGTAAATTATTGTTTCTTAGTACTATTGTTGCATGCTCGTCTGTGCTATAATAGTTACCGTAGATGCCCTTTATTCTTGCATTCCTCTCAGAGTCCTCTCTTACTTTGGCCATATTGTGTTAACTTCTCCTATACTGTGTATTGCCTTTCTTTTCATCAATATTAACACCTATCTTCTATCTATTTGGTAATTTCCCCTCCCTCCCCTCCCATCCCTGATAACCATCAAATAATTTTTTTTCTGGGCATGAACTTTTTGTTGTTACTTTATAATAGTGGTCTCGTACAATATTTGTCCTTTTGTGACTGACTTATTTTATGCAGCATAATGTCCTCCAAATTCATCCACTTTGCGAGATGTTTTGTAGATTTGCCATTATTCTCTATTGTTGGGTAGTATTCCATCATGTGCATATACCAAAGTTTGTTAATCCATTCATCTGTTTATGAGCACTTATGTTGTTTACATCTTTTTTTCTATTGTGAATAATGCTGCTATGAACATGGGTGTAGGTATGTCTCTTTGTGTCATGGCTCTTATTTCTTTGGGGTATATACCTGGGAATGGGATTGCTGGACCATATGGTATTTCTATTTCTAGCTTTTTGAGTCAGCACCACATTGTTTTCCATAGTGGTTGTCCCATTTTACATTCCCACCAGCAGTGCATAACAGTTTCAACCTCTCCACAACCTTGCCAACAATTGTTATTTTCTGTTTTTTTGATTAGTGACAGTAATGTCAGGGTTAGATGGCATCTTATTGTAGTTTTGATTTGCATCTCTCTAATTCAGTGATCCCCCATGTGTCTGTCAGCTTATTGTACTGTGGGTGCTTGCCTGTTTCTGTGATGCTGGAACCTATGCCACCAGTATTCACATATCAGCAGGGTCACCCATGGAGGACAGGTTTCAGCTGAGCTTTGAGACTAAGACAGACTAGGAAGAAGGACCTGGCAGTCTACTTCTGAAAAAGCATTAGCCAGTGAAAACCTTAAGAATAGCGGCGGAACATTGTCTGATATACTGCTGGAAGATGAGCCCCTCAGGTTGGAAGGCACTCAAAAGATGACTATGGAAGAGCTGCCTCCTCAAAGTGGAGTCAACCTTAATGACGTGGATGAAGTAAAGCTTTCAGGACCTTCATTTGCCGATGTTGCATGACTCAAAATGAGAAGAAACAGCTGCAAACACCCATTAATCATCAGAACCTGGACTGCATGAAGTATGAATCTAGAAAAATTGGAAATCATCAAAAAAAAAAATGAAATGGGATGCATAAACATCGATATCCTAGGCATTAGTGAGTTGAAATGGACTGGTATTGGCCATTTTGAATCAGACAATCATGTAGTCTACTATGCCAGGAATGACAACTTGAAGAGGAATGGTGTCGCATTCATCATCAAAAAGAACATTTCAAGATCAATCCTGAAGTACAACGCTGTCAGTAATAGGATAATATCCATATGCCTACAAGGAAGAGCAATTAAAACAACTATTATTCAAATTTACACACCAACCACTAAGGCCAAAGATGAAGAAATTGAAGAATTTATCAGCTTCTGCAGTCTGAAATGGATCGAATATACAATCAAGATTCATTGATAATTACTGGTGATTAGAATGCAAGAGTTGGAAACAAAGAAGAAAGATCAGTAGTTGGAAAATATTGCCTTGATGATAGAAACAATGCTGGAGATCGAATGATAGAATTTTGCCAGACCAACGACTTCTTCATTGCAAATACCTTTTTTCACCAACATAAACAGTGACTATACACATGAACCTCGCCAGATGGAATACACAGGAATAAAATCAACCACATCTGTGGAAAGAGAGAATGGAAAAACTCAATATCGTCAGTCAGAACAAGGCTGGGGCTGACTGTGGAACAGACCATCAATTGCTCACATGCAAGTTCAAGCTAAAACTGAAGAAATTCAAAGAAAGTCCACGAGAGCCAAGATACAACCTGGAGTATATCCCACCTGAATTTAGAGACCATCTCAAGAATAGATTTGACACATTTAACACTAATGACTGAAGACCAGATGAATTATGGAAGGACATCATCCATGAAGAAAGTAAGAGGTCATTGAAAAGACAGGAAAAAAGGAGAAGACCAAGATGGATGTCAGAAGAGACTCTAAAACTTGCTCTTAAACACCAAGCAGTAAAGCAAAAGGAAGAAATGATGAAGTAAAAGAACTGAACAGAAGATTTCAAAGGGCAACTTGAGAAGACAAAGTATTATAATGATATGTGCAAAGAGCTGGAGACAGAAAACCAAAAGGGAAGAACATGCTCAGTGTTTCTCAAGCTGAAAGAACTAAAGAAAAAATTCAAGCCTCGAGTTGCAATAGTGATGGATTCTATGGGAAAAATATTAAACAATGTGGGAAGCATCAAAAGAAGATGGAAGGAGGCAGGGCCAAGATGGCTGACTAGGTAGAACTACCACAGATCCGTCTAGCAACAAAGACTCGGAAAAACAAGTGAATTGATCACATACATGACAATCTACGAACCCTGACCGTCAAACATGGAGCTAAGGAGTTGACCTGAGTGAGAGGGGAGTGAAAAGCCACGCCCTGATGCAGTGACTGCTTCTGGAACCGGCGGCCTGCGCCACAGCCCTGAGCCTTCGTGGTCCCCTGGTGCCAGAGTGTTGGGGCTGATCGCGGCTTACTGAGACGAGGCAAGCACAGGATGCAGCCCTAACCCTTAACCCCCTGGAATAACCTCGGTAGAGACTCAGCCAACACAGGCAGGCTGCACACTGACGTGGCTGACAAGAGAATGTGCAACCACAGGGAAGCAGTGACTGTTTTTGGAGCCTGGAGCCAGTGTCCCAGTCAGAAAACCTTGGCGCTTGGCTTTGGACTAAGCACAGAGGAGCTGAGCATGGCTTCCTGAGAAGGCGCAAGCACAGGACTCAGCCCTAGCCCCCTGAAGTAACCTTGGTGGAAACCCAGCCAGCGAACACAGGCTGCACAACGATGAGGCTGCCAGGAGGAGAAATCGTGGGGAGGCAGCGACTGGTTTTGGAGCCTGGAGTGCAGTGTCTCAGCCAGAAAACCTTGGCACTGGGCTTTGGACTAGGAGTGGAGGAGCTGATCATGGCTTCCTGAGACAGTGCAAGCATGGGACGTAGGCTTGACCCTTGCAGGTCTGACCCTCGGGGACAATCTTGACCCAGCTAGGCTACACACAGGCTACACGCCCCTCTGGAATCTCAGATAAAACAGTCATCACCAAGCAAGATAAGTAACATTGTCTATATTGCTGCGGGCTACTCTCTCCTATCTATCTGATCCCTCCCCTCCCTGCCCCAGGTGGCTTCATTAATATTGGAATTTCCTGTGCCAGGAAG
The DNA here is from genome assembly GCF_024166365.1 of Elephas maximus indicus. Taxonomy (NCBI): domain Eukaryota; kingdom Metazoa; phylum Chordata; class Mammalia; order Proboscidea; family Elephantidae; genus Elephas; species Elephas maximus. The sequence goes on along the minus strand of NC_064820.1, from coordinate 215,975,976 downwards.
TGAAGTCCTCTGCAGGATTTTTTTTCTAACCCATTCTCCTGGCCTGAGAGAAGCAGCAATTAACAACCCGGGGGGAAAAAATCCTTCCCTGACTTCCCTAAACTGGAATAAAAATACAGAACCAGCTCCAGCCATGCATAAAAGACCCACAGTCTTTGGCTTTCATCCCTACAGGGAACAAGGTGGCTATTGTAATGCAAAGGCAATTTTCATAGAGATCTGACTGTAAGTGTTTTAGTGGAGCAGTGGAAACACAAGTTTTTGAGGTCTGATACATCTCTACCTATTAAACAGAGCCCTCACTGATCCACAGCAGGGAACTGAGGCCTGAAGGTCCATCCAAACCACTTAGTCGCCTGCTAAAGGGGTCTGAAGATAGTGACGCCTGCCAAACTTTAGAGGTACAAGAATTGGGTGCCTAAGGTACAGCTGCAGAGCCCACCCACCAAAGTGCTCCAGGAATAGAGACACACCTACCTCACTGGCACGTGGGGGAAGGCTCTCAGCATCCTGCCCTCTTCAGAGTGTGACCCCCTGCTGCTACTAGAATCTGATGCATACAACTCTCACCAGTACTCCTCTAAGTTAATAGGTGACAGCTTACGCGACACACTTGGTGACCCAAAATCAGGACACCTAAGCTGAGTCTATTCAAGAAAAGTGAATGGACTCTTAGGCTTATATATCTGGTAACAGCTCAAACCAGCTGGTAATAGGACATAAGTGATTCAAAGGCTACAACAATCAAGACAGCACAATCTAGTAGCCCAACTGGGTATGTTGAAACAAAACAAAACAAGAAGATAACTCAGTGAGCAGATATAAAATAAATCATTACAATATCTTATAGATGGCTCAGAGACAGCAGTCGATATCAAATCACATAAAGAAGCAGACCATGATTGCTTCTACAAATCCCCAAATTAAAGAATCAAAATTTTTCCCAAATGAAGATACAATCCTGAAATTGCCAGATGCACAATATAAAACACTTATATACAGAATGCTTCAAGACATCAGGGATGACCTCAGAAATGAAATGAGGCAATCTACAGAAAAAGCCAAGGAACACACTGATAAAGCAGTTGAAGAAATCAAAAAGATTATTCAAGAACAGAGTGGAAAAATTAATAAGCTGCAAGAATCCATAAAGAGACAACATTCAGAAATCCAAAAGATTAACAGTAAAATTACAGAATTAGACAACTCAATAGGAAGTCAGAAAAGCAGAATCGAGGAATTGGAATACAGAGTGGGGGAGTTGGAGGATAAGGCAATTGACACCAATATAGTTGAAGAAAAATCAGATAAAAGAATTAAAAAAAATGAAGAAACCCTAAGAATCATGTGCGACTCTATCAAGAAGAAAAACTTGCATGTGATTGGAGTTCCAGAACAGGGAGAGATAACAGAAAATACAGAGAGAGTTATTGAAGATCTATTCACAGAAAACTTCCTTGGCATCATGAAAGATGAAAGGATATCTATCCAAGATGCTCATTGAACCCCATACAAGACTGATCCAAAAAGAAAATCACCAAGGCATATTATCATCAATCTTGCCAAAACCGACGATAAAGAGAAAATTTTAAAAGCAGCCAGGGATAAAAGAAAAGTCACCTACAAAAAAGGATCAATAAGAATAAATTCAGACTATTCGCCAGAAACCATGCAGGCAAGAAGGCAATGGAATGATATATATACAGCACTGAAGGAGAAAAACTGCCAGCCAGGAATCATATATCCAGTAAAACTCTCTCTCAAATATGAAGGTAAAATTAAAATATTTACAGATAAACACAAGCTTAGAGAATTTGCAAAAACCAAACCAAAGCTACAAGAATTACTAAAGGAAATTCTTTGGTCAGAAAATCAATAATATCAGATACCAACACAACATAAGGTCACAGAACAGAACATCCTGATATTAACTCAAATAGGGAAATCACAAAAACAAAATATGATTAATTAAAAAAAAAAAATGCTCAAAACAGGGTATCATTGAAGTCATTATGTAAAAGATTACAATAATCAAAAAAGAGGGACTAAATACAGGAGGCATAGATCTTCCATATGGAGAGGAAAACAAGGCTATATTGGATGATACAAGTTAGGTTTTTACTTAGAAAAATAGGGGTAAATATTAAGGTAACCACAAAGAGGTCTAACAATTCCATACTTCAAAATAAAAACCAAGAGAAACATAACGACTCAGCAAAAATAAATTCAACTACTATGAAAATGAGGAACACACAATTTACAAAAAAAACTCAGCACAAAAAAGTAAGTGAAAAAATAAAATTGTCAGCATACACAAAAAGGCATCAAAATGACAGCACTAAACTCACACTTATCTATAATTACGCTGAATGTAAATGGACTAAATGCACCAGTAAAGAGACAGAGCTTCTCAGACTGGATAAAAAAATACGATCTGTCTATATGCTGCCTACAAGAGACACACCTTAGACTTAGAGGCTCAAACAAACTAAAACTCAAAGGATGGAAAAAAATATATCAAGCAAACAACAATCAAAAAAGAGCAGGAGTGGTAATATTAACTTCTGACAAAATAGACTTTAAAGTTAAATCCACCACAAAGGATAAAGAAGGACACTACATAATGATTAAAGGGACAATTGACCAGGAAGATATAACCATATTAAATATTTATGCACCCAATGACAGGGCTGCAAAATACATAAAACAAACTTGAACAGAATTGAAAAGTGAGATAGACACCTCCACAATTATAGTAGGAGACTTCAACACACCACTTTGGGAGAAGGATAGGACTTCCAGTAAGAAGCTCAATAGAGACACGGAAGTTCTAATTGCTACAATCAGCCAGCTTGACCTCATAGACTTATACAGAACACTCCACCCAAGAGCTGCAAAGTATACTTTTTTTTCTAGTGCACATGGAACATTCTCTAGAATAGACCACGTATTAGGTCATAAAGCAAGCCTTTGCAGAATCCAAAACATTGAAATATTACAAAGCATCTTCTCTGACCATAAGGCCATAAAAGTAGAAATCAATAACAGAGAAATCAGGGAAAAGAAATCAAATACTTGGAAACTGAACAATACCCTGCTGAAAAACGACTGAGTTATAGAATACATTAAGGAGGGAATAAAGAAATTCATAGAATGCAATGAGACTGAAAACACTTCCTATCAGAACCTTTGGGACACAGCTAAAGCAGTGCTCAGAGGTCAATTTATATCTACAAATGCACACATACCTAAAGAAGAAAGAGCCAAAATCAGAGAACTCTCCCTACAACTTGAACAAATAGAAAGCAAGCAACAAAAAAATCCGTCAGGCACCAAAAGAAAACAAATAATAAAAATTAGAGCAGAATTAAATGAATTAGAGAACAGAAAAACAATTGAAAGAATTAACAAAGCCAAAAGCCGGTTCTTTGAAAAAATTAACAAAATTGATAAACCATTGGCCAGACTGACTAAAGAAATACAGGAAAAGGAAACCAATAACCTGAATAAGAAATGAGATAGGTCATATCACAACAGACCCAACTGAAATTAAAAGAATCATATCAGATTACTATGAAAAATTGTACTGTAACAAATTTGAAAATCTAGAAGAAATGGAAGAATTCCTAGAAACACACTACCTACCTAAACTAACACAATCAGAATGAGAACAACTAAATAGACCCATAACAAAAAAAGAGATTGGAAAGGTAATCAAAAAACTCCCAACAAAAAAAGCCCTGGCCCAGACGACTTCACTGCAGAGTTCTACCAAACTTTTAGAGAAGAGTTAACACCACTACTACTAAAGGCATTTCAAAGCATAGAAAAGGATGGAATACTACCTAACTCATTTTATGAAGCCAGCATATCCCTGATACAAAATTTTTTTTTTTTTAACCAGGTAAAGACACAACAAAAAAAGAAAATTACAGACCTATATCCCTCATGAACTTAGATGCAAAAACCCTCAACAAAATTCTACCCAATAGAATTCAACAACATATCAAAAAAATAATCCACCACCACCAAGTGGTATTTATACCAGGTATGCAAATTTTTTTATGCAAGGTTGGTTCAATATTAGAAAAACAATTGAAGTAATCCACCATATAAATAAAAGACAAAAGCCACATGATCTTACAAATTAGATGCAGAAAAGGCATTTGACAAAATTCAACACCAATTCATGACTAAAAACTCTCAGCAAAATAGGAATAGAAGGAAAATTCCTCAACAAAATAAAGGGCATTTATACAGAGCCAACAGCCAACATCATCCTAAATGGAGAGAGCCTGGAAGCATTTCCCTTGAGAACGGGAACCAGACAAGGATGCCCTTTATCACCACTCTTATTCAACATTGTGCTGGAAGTCCTAGCCAGAGCAATTAGGCTAGACAAAGAAATAAAGAGCATCCAGATTGGCAAGGAAGAAGTAAAATTATCTCTATTTGCAGATGACATGATCTTACACACACAAAAAAAAAACCTAAGGAATCCTCAAGAAAACTACTGAAACTAATAGAAGAGTTTGGCAGAGTTTCAGGTTACAAGATAAACATACAAAAATCATTTGGATTCCTCTACATCAACAAAAAGAACATCAAAGAAGAAATCACCAAATCAATACCATTCACAGTAGCCACCAAGAAGATAAAATACTTAGGAATAAATCTTACCAAAGATGTAAAAGACCTATACAAAGAAAACTACAAAGTACTACTGCAAGAAACTAAAGTAAAAACATACCTTGCTCATGGATAGGAAGACTTAACATAGTAAAAATGTCTATTCTACCAAAAGCCATCTATATATACAATGCACTTCTGATCCAAATTCCAACGACATTTTTTAACATGATGGAGAAACAAATCACCAACTTCATATGGAAGGGAAAGAAACCTCGGATAAGTAAAGCATTACTGAAAAAGAAGAAGAAAGTGGGAGACCTCACTCTACCTGATTTTAGAACATATTATATAGCCACAGTACTCAAAAAGCCTGGTACGGGTACGACAACAGACACAAAGACCAATGGAACAGAATTAAGAACCCAAATATATATCCATCCACATACGAGCAGCTGATATTTGACAAAGGCCCGGTGTCAGTTAATTGGGGAAAAGATAGTCTTTTTAACAAATGGTGCTGGCATAACTGGATATCCATTTGCAAAAAAATGAAACAGGACCCATACCTCACACCATGCACAAAAACTAACTCCAATGGATCAAAGACCAAAACATAAAGTCTAAAACGATAAAGATCGTGGAAGAAAAAATAAAGAAAACTCTAGGAGCCCTAATACAAGGCATAAACAGAACACAAAACATTAGTAAAAACGACGAAAAGAAACCAGGTAACTGGGAGCTCCTAAAAATCAAACACCTATGCTCATCTAAACACTTCACCAAAAGAGCAAGAAGACCACCTACGGACTGGGAAAAAATTTTCAGCTATGACATCTCCGACCAGCACCTGATCTCTAAAATCTATATGATTCTGCTAAAACTCAACCACAAAAAGACAAACAACCCAATTAAAAATTGGGCAAAGTATATGAACACGCACTTCACTAAAGAAGATATTCAGGCAGCTGACAAGTACATGAGGAAATGCTCTCAATCATTAGCCATTAGAGAAATGCAAATTAAAACTGCCATGACATTCCATCTCACTCCAACAAGGATGGCATTAATCCAAAAAACACAAAATAATAAATGTTGGAGAGGATGTGGAGAGATTGGAATACTTATACACTGCTGGTGGGAATGTAAAATGGTACAAACACTTTGGAAATCGATCCGGCGTTTCCTTAAAAAGCTAAAAAGAGAACCACCGTACGACCCAGAAATCCCACTCCTCAGAGTATATCCTAGAGAAATAAGAGCCTTTACACGAACAGATATATGCACACCCATGTTTATTGCAGCACTGTTTACAATAGCAAAAAGCTGGAAGCAACAAAAGTGTCCCTCAACCGATGAATGGATAAATAAATTATGGTATATTCACACAATGGAATACTGTGCATCGATAAAGAACAGCGATAAATCTGTGAAACATTTCATAACATGGAGGAACTTGGAAGGCATTATGCTGAGTGAAATTAGTCAGGTGCAAAAGGATAAATATTGTTTAAGACCACTATTACAAGATCTCGAGAAATAGTTTAAACTGAGAAGAACACATTCTTTTGTGGTTACGAGAGGGGAGAGGGAGGGAGGGCGGGAGAGGGTTATTTACTGATTAGATAGTAGATAAGAACTACTTTAGATGAAGGGAAGGACAACACTCAATACAGGGGAGGTCAGCACAACTGGACTAAACCAAAAGCAAAGAATTTCCCTGAATAAACTGAATGCTTGGAAGGCCAGCGTACCAGGAGTGGGGTTTTGGGGATCATGGCTTCAGGGGACATCTAAGTCAATTAGCAAAATAAATTCTGCTAAAAAAACATTTTGCATCCCACTTTGAAGTGTGCCATCTGGGGTCTTAAATGCTAGCAAGCAGCCATCTAAGATGCATCAATGAGTCTCAACCGACCTGGATCAAAGGAGAATGAAGAACACCAAGGTCACAAGGTAATTATGAGCCCAAGAGACAGAAAGGACTACATGAACTAGAGACTGCATCATCCTGAGACCAGAAGAAATAGATGGTGCCCAGCCACAACCGATGACTGCCCTGACAGGGAGCACAACAGAGAACCCCTGAGGGAGCAGGAGAGCAGTGGGATGCAGACCCCAAATTCTCACAAAAAGACCAGACTAATGGTCTAAGACTAGAAGAATCCCAGGGGTCATCGTCCCCAAACCTTCTGTTGGCCCAGGACAGGAACCATTCCCGAAGCCAACTCATCAGACATGGAAGGGACTGGACAATGGGTTGGAGAGAGATGCTGATGAGGAGTGAGCTACTTGCATCAGGTGGACACTTGAGACTATGTTGGCATCTCCTGTCTGGAGGGGAGATGGGAGGGTAGAGGGGGTTAGAAACTGGCAAAACGGTCACAAAAAGAGAGGCTGGAAGGAGGGAGTGGTCTGTCTCATTAGGGGGAGAGTAAGTGGGAGTATGTAGTAAGGTATATATAAGTTCGTATGTGCGAGACTGACTTGATGGGTAAACTTTCACTTAAAAAAAAGCACAATAAAAATTAAAAAAAAAAAAAAAGACGATGGAAGGAGTACACAGAGTCATTATACCAAAAAGAATTAGTTGACGTTCAACCATTTCAAGCAGTAACATATGGTCAGGAACCGATGGTACTGAAGGAAGAAGTCCAAGCTGCACTGAGGCATTGGCAAAACACAAGGCTCCAGGAAATGACGGCATACCAATTGAGATGTTTCCATAAATGGATGCAGCACTGGAAGTGCTTACTTGTCTATCCCAAGAAATATGGAAGACAGCTTCCTGGCCAACTGACTGGAAGAGATCCATATTCATGTCTATTCCCGAGAAAGGTGATCCAGCCAAATGTGGAAATTATCGAACATCATTAATATCACATGCAAGCAAAATTTTGCTGAAGATCATTCAAAAGCCGGTGCAGTAGTATATTGACAGGGAACTACCAGAAATTCAGGCCGGATTTGGAAAAGGACGTGGAACCAGGAATATCATTGCTGATGTCAGATGGATCCTGGCTGAAAGCAGAGAATACCAGAAGGATGTTTACCTGTGTTTTATTGACTATGCAAAAGCATTCCACTAGGTGAATCATAACAAATTATGGACAACATTGCAAAGAATGGGAATTCCAGAACACTTAATTGTGCTCATGAGGAATCTGTACATAGATCAAGAGGCAGTTGTTCAGACAGAATGAGGGGATATTAATTGGTTTAAAGTCAAGAAAGGTGTTCATCAAGGTTGTATCCTTTCACCATACCTATTTAATCTGTATGCTAAGCAAATAATCTGAGAAGCTTGACTATATGAAGAGGAATGGGGCATCAGGATTAGAGAAAGGCTCATTAACAACCTGCGTTATGCAGATGACACAACCTTGCTTACTGAAAGTGAAGAGGACTTGAAGCACTTACCAATGAAGATCAAAAACCACAGCCTTCAGTATGGATTACACCTCAATATAAAGAAAACAAAAATCCTCACAACTAAACCAATAAGCAACATCATGATAATGAAGGAAAGATTGAAATTGTCAAGGATTTCATTTTACTTGGATCCATAATCAACACCCATGGAAGCAGCAGTCAAGAAATCAAAAGACACATTGCATTGGGCCAATCTGCTCCAAACGACCTATTTAAAGTATTGAAAAGCAAAGACATCACCTTGAAGACTAAGGAGCACCTGACCCAAGCCATGGTATTTTCAATCACATCATATGCATGTGAAAGCTGGGCAATTAATAAGGAAGACCAAAGAAGAATTGATGCCTTTGAATTGCGGTGTCAGCAAAGAATATTAAATATACCATGTACTGCCAAAAAAACAAACAAACCTGTCTTGGAAGAAGTACAACCAGAATCCTCCTTAGAAGCAAGGATGGCGAGACTGCGTCTTACCTACTTTAGACATGTTGTCAGGAGGAATCAGCCCCTGGATAAGGACATCATGCTTGGTAAAGTAGAGGGTCAGCGGAAAAGAGGAAGACCCTAACGAGGTGAATTGACACAGTGGCTGCAACCATGGGCTCAAGCATAACAACCATTGTAAGGATGGCACAGGACTGGGCAGTGTATCATTCTGTTGTACATACGGGTGCTATGAGTTGGAACTGAGTCGATGGCACCCAACAACAACAACAACTCAATGATTGTGAACATTCATTCATATGTTCGTTAGCAGCCTGAATGTCTTCTCTGGTGAAGTATGTGTTTACTTCCTTTGCTCAGTTTTTAATTGTATTGCCTTTTTATTGTTATTTATTTAGTGTTGAAGTTTTCTATAAATTTTAGAGATTAGACTCTTGTCATACATGTCGTAGCCAAAATTTTTTCCCCATTCCATAGGCTCTCTTTTTACTCTTTTGGAGAAGTCTTTTGTTGCGCCTAAGTGTTTAATTTTTGGGAGGTCCCATTTATCTAGTTCATTTTCTTCTGTGCGTGCATTTTCAGTTATGTTTGGTAATCTACTTATGCCATATAGTAGGGCCCCTAGCATTGTCCCTATTTTTTCCTCTATGATATTTATAGTTTTAAGTTTTATATTTAGATCTATGTTACATTTTGAGTCTGTTTTTGTGTGTGGTGTGAGGTATGGGCCCTGTTTCATTATTCTACAGATAGATATCCAGTTTTGCCAACACATTTGTTGTTGAATAGACTGTCTCTTCCTCATTTAATGGTCCTTTGTTGAAGATCAGCTGTCTGTAGGGGGATGGATTTATGTCTTGGTTCTCAATTCTGTTCCATTGGCCTATGTGTCTGTCATCGCACCAGTACCAGGCTGATTTGACTACCATGTAGGTTCTCAGGTTCTGAGATCAGGTAGTGTGAGGCCGCCAGCTTTTTTCTTCTTTTTATTAATATTGCTCCACTTATTTGGAGTCTCTTTCCCTTCCATATAAAGTTAGTGATTAGTTTTTCCATCTTGTTGAAGAATGTTGTTGGGATTTGGATCAGGATTGCATTATATCTATGTATCGATTTAGATAGTATTGACATTTGCACAATGTTGTCTTCCTATCCAAGAGCATGGTATGTTTTTCAATTTATGTAGGTCTCTCTTGGTTTCTTGCAATAGTGTTTTGCAATTTTCTTTGTATAAGTCTTGTACATCATGGTTATATTTATTCCTAAGTATTTTATCTTTTGGGTGGTTATTGTAAATGGTATTGTTTTTCCTGATTTTCTTTTCAAAGTTTCTTTGTTCATGTAGAGGAATCCAACTAATTTTTTATGTTGATCTTTTATCCTGCCACTTGGCTGAATCCTTCTATTAGTTCCAGTAGCTTTCTTGTGGAATCTGTGGGATTTTCTACGTATAGGATCATATCATCTGCAAATAGGAATAATTTTACTTCTTCTTTACCAATATTTATGCCCTTTATTTCCTTTGCTTGCCTTATTGCTCTAGCTAGGACTTCCAATACAATGTTGAATAAGAGCGGTGATAAAGGGCATCCTTGCCCGGTTCTTGTTCTCAAGGGGAATGCTTTAAGACTCTCTCCATTGAGGATAATTTTGGCTGTTGGTTTATTATGTTGAGTTCCCCTTCTGTTCCTATTTTGCTGAGAGTTTTTATCAGAAATGAGTATTGGACTTTATCAAATGACTTTACTTCATTGATTGAGATGATCATGTGATTGTTTTCCTTTCTTTTATTTATATGGTGGATTATATTGATTGATTTTCTAATGTTGAACCATCCTTGCATACCTGGTATAAATCCCACATGATCATGATGTATTATTTATTTACTTTTTGATATGCTGTTCAATTCTATTGGCTAGGATTTTGTTGAGAATTTTTGCATTTTCATGAGGGATATTGCTCTGGAGTTTTCTTTTTTATTGATGCCTTTGCCTGGCCTTGGTATCAGGGTTATGCTGGCTTTATAGAATGAATTCAGTAGTATTCCTTCCTTTTTTATGTTCTGAAATAGTTTGAGTAGAATTGGTGTCAACTCTTCTAAGAATGTTTTGTAGAATTCTCTAGTGAAGCTGCCCGGGTAGGGGTTTTTTTTTAATTGGGAGATTTTTTTAATGACCCGTTCAATTTCTTCTTTTGTTATGGGTCCACGCAAATTTTCTACCTCGATTTGTGTTTATTTAGGTAGATACTTTGTTTCTAGAAATTTGTCCATTTCCCTTAGGTTTTCAGATTTGTTGAAGTACAATTTTTCCTAGTAGTCTGTTGTGATCCTTTTTATTTTGGTTGGCTCTGTTGTAATGTCACCCATCTCATTTCTTATTCAGGTTATTAGCATCTTCTCCTGTTTTTCTTTTGTCATTTGGCCAGTGGTTTGTCGATTTTATTGATCCTTTCAAAGAACCAACTTTTAGTCTTGTTGATTCTGTGTGATTTCTGTTCTCTGTTCCATTTATTCCTGTTCTAATTTATATCATTTCCTCTCTTTGGCAACTGTGGGCCTCTTTTACTGCTCTCTTTCTAATTGTTCTAGTTGTGGCATTAATGTTGAGTTTTTTGCCCTTCTTTTTCGACGTGTGTTCATTGCTAGACACTGACCTATGAATGTTGTTTTTGCTATGTCCCAAAAGATTTGGTATGTTGTGTTTTCATTCTCATTTGATTCCAGGAATTTTTATTACATCTTTGATTTCTCCTATTACCCACTAGTTTTAAAGCAGTTTTTTCCCCTTGCTCCTCCTGTTATTGATTTCTATTTTATAGTGTTGCAATCAGAAAAGATGTTTTGTATTATTTCAATTTTTTAAAATTTGTCAAGGCTTGCTTTATTAATGTGGTCTATTCTGGAGAATGATCCATGAACACTGGAGAAGAACGTGTGTTTTGCTGCCTTTGGATCAAGTGTTCTGTGTATGTGTATAAGATTAGGTTAGTTGATTGTGGTATTTAGATATTCTGTGTTTTTGTTGAGCTTCTTTCTAGTTGTTCTGTCCTTCATTGAGAGTGATGTGTTAAAGTCTCCTAGTATTAATGTGGAAGTGCCTGTTTCTCTTTTCAGTGTTAGGGTTTGTTTTATGTATTTTGGAGCTCTGTCATTGTGTGTGTATATATTTATTACGGTTGTGCCCTCTGGGTAAATTGACCCTTTAATCATTATGTGATGTTTTCCTTGTCTTTTATGGTGAATTTTGCTTTAAAATTTATCTTATCAGAGATTAATATTGCCACTCCTGCTCTTTTTTGCTTTTTGTTTGCTTGATAGATCTTTTTCCATTCTTTAAGTTTTGGCTTACTTATGTCTTTGTGTATAGGGTGTCTCCTAAAACAGCATATCAATGGGTAGTATTCTTCTAGCCATTCTGCCACTGTCTGTACTGGTACATTTAGGCCATTTACATTCAATGTGATTATCAGTAGGTATGAGTTTATTGCTGTCATTTTGTTATGCGTTTTTCTGGCGTTGGTGGTTTCTTTGTTCCGCTTAATTTTCTGTGCTGAGTTCTTTTTGATTGTGGGTTTTCTTTTCATTTCTTTCATTGTTGTTGATTTTGTATGTACTGAGTCTTTATGATATTCTTAAATTTTGATGTGTAGGTTTGTTAACTTTCGTTGTGGTTATACTGAAATTTACCTTTATCTTCCTAAGTTTAAAGCAGTCATTTATTTATCGATATTGCCTTGACTTCCTCTCCATATGAAAATTCTAATCTTATACCCTTTATTCCCCCTTTATGTTTCGAAGTGGTTGTCAATTACAGACTGATGTCTCTGGTTCCCTCTTTTCTTTTACCTTTATTTTCTTTTTGAGAGTTCTTTATCTGAGTTGATATTTGGAAAATATTCTCATGTGTTTTAATCTCATATGTTGTTGTCTGGTGTTACTGGTTTTCTGTCTGAAGGACTCCCTGTAGCATTTCTTGTAAAGTTGGTCTGGCTTTTACAAATTCCTTTAATTTCTGTTTGTCTGAAAATATCCTAATTTCACCCTCATATTTGGAGAATAATTTTGCTTGATATATAATTCTTGATTGGCAGTTTTTTTCTTTCAAGGTTTTATATATGTCATTCCATTGCCTTCTTGCCTGCATGGTTTCTGCAGAGTAATCAGAGCTTAGCCTTGTCGATGCCACTTTGCAGGAGATCTTTCATTTTTCTGAGTTGCTTTCAGGGCTCTTTCTTTGTCTTTGGTTTTTGGAAAGTTTTATTATGATACATCTCCGATTCTTCTTTTGAGATCTATCCTGTATGGAGTTCATTGCGCTTCTTGGATGGTTAGCTTTTCATCTTTCATGATATTACAGAAATTTTCTGTCAGTGAATCTTCAAAAATACTTTTTTTTTTCTGGTCTCCTCCCCTTCTGGGATTCTGATCACACATGAGTTGCTCCCCTTGATAGTGTTCCACATAACTCTTAGGCTTTCCTCATTCTTCTTTTTTGATTGTTGCCCTATCCTTTGAGAGTGAGGCAGCTCTGCTTCATGTGCTCATTGTCTCTTAAACTTCTGCTTCCTGTTTCCTTGGCCTCTCGGCCCCTCAGGCCCTTGGCTTCTTGGGCCTCTTGGGCCGGCCTAGCAACTGACCTGCTTGGGCAAGTGTTACAAAGCATTTCAAAGCTCTTTAGCTCTACCATTAAGTCCATGGAGGCACCCCACTCTGCTAGTTGACCTTGGCCAGAAGGCACTCAGCTCTTTTGCTCCATGATTGGCAAGCCTAGCTCCACTGATAAGTTCCTGAAGGCATGCAACTCCACCAGGAAGCCTCCTGCCCAAAGGCACTCAGCTTTCTTGCTCCTTGAGTTGACACCCGTGCCATCTTGCTGGTCTCCTTGTTCTGCTGCTGCCCTTTCTCCACTGCTGATTCTCACTGTCTGCGCCTCCTCTGTTGTTACAGCCCTCCTCACTTCCTTCTGAGTCCTCATCAGAGTTGTCTTTGATGCCCATAATTCCACCGACAGTCTCTTCAAGGCAATCTGGGCTTTTACTATTAGGCACTTTAAAACTCTTCAAGCCTCTACCTGTTACTGAATTCCAAAACTGCTTCCACACTGTAGGTATCTTTTAGAAAAACACTCCACTCCCACTACCAAACGTCTTAGGGGCTGGGTTCTCTAGAAAAGCAAAGCCAGTGAAGTGTGTGTGTGTGTGTGTGTGTGTGTGTGTGTGTGTGTATACAAACAAAACCAGTTGCTGTTGAGTCGATTATGACTCATAGTGACCCTATAGGATAGAGTAGAACTGCCTCATAGGGTTTCCAAGGAGCACCTGGTGAATTAGAACTGCTGACCTTTTTGGTTAGCAGCCATAACTCTCAACCACCATGCCACCAGGGCTTCCATATATATATATAGAGAGAGAGAGAGAGAGAGAGAGGTTTATATCAAGGAAATGGCTCATGTGGTTGTAGAGGCTGGATAGTCCCAAGTCTGTGCATCAAGCTGGAGGCTTCTCCTGACTCATGTAGCTGTAGGGGCTGGTGAACCCAAGATCAGCAGGTCAGACAGCAGGCCTCTGGCTCACAGGTTGTAGAGGCTGATGAATTCCAAGAACAGAAGGTAAGATGGCAGGCTGGTGGATCACAGGTTGCAGAGGCTGACAAATCCCGAGATTGGCAGGTAAGATGCTAGCTCTATTCCCAAGAACCAGAGGTCAGATGAACCAGAGAGAGCTGCAGGATCCAAAGCAAGCAAAAGCCCTGAGTTTTTCCAGAAACTCCACATATATTGGATGCAGGCCACATCCCCAAGGAAGCACCCTTTCAACCAATTGGCTGCTCATAGCAGGTCTCTTCATGGGGTTGAGAACATTATATCAGACCTCATTATGGAGGTGATTATATCATTACATAGCTGCCAAATTACATCATAACTGCAAAACCAATGAGACTCATGGCCCAGCCTAGTTGACACACAACCTTAACCATCACAAGTATGCAGCTCTTTTTTTTTTTTTTTTGTACTTTAAACTAAGGTTTACAGAGCAAACTGGCTTCTCATTACATAGTTAGTACACATATTGTTTTGTGACATTGGTTACCAACTCTACGACATGTCAACACTCTCCCTTCTTGACCTTTAGTTCCCTATTACCAGATTTACTGTCCCCTCCTGCCTTGTCCCTGGGCTGCTGTGCCCCTTTAGTCTCATTTTGTTTTATGGTCCTGTCTAATCTTTGGCTCAAGGGTGAACCTCAGGAGTAACCTCATTACTGAGCTAGAAGGGTATCTGGAGGCCACACCCTCAGAGAAGTGTGGTCTTTTTTTGCGAGTTAGAATTTTCTTCTACATTTCTCTCCAGCACTGCCCAGGACCCTCTATTGTGATCCCTAGCAGAGCAGTCAGTGGTGGCACCCAGGCGCCATCTAGTTGTACTGCATTCAGTCTAGTAGAGGCTGTGGTCATTGTGGTCCATTAGTACAAGTATGTAGCTCTTTTTTGCCTAGCTTCTTTTACTCAGCACAATTACTTTGAGAATCATCCACATTGTCATGTGTGTCTGCAGTTCATGCCTTTTTATTGCTGATTCATGTTCTGTTGCATGGGTGTGCCACACTTTGTTTATTCATTTGCCATTTGATTTGTTTTCAGTATTTAGCTGTTACAATAGAGCTTCTGTGAACATTTGTGTAAAAGACTTTGTAAGGTCATCTGTTTCCTTTTCTCTTGAGTAAATACCTAGAAGTGTGATGGCCAAATCACATGGTAAGTTTTAACTTTTTAAGAAATAGCCAAGCTGTTTTCTAAAATGCTTGCGCCATGCCGTATTCCCCCTGTGAGGTATGGGAGTTCCAGTTCATCTACATCCTCACCAACCTTTGGTGTGGTTAGCCTTTGTCATTTTGCTTCTAATAGGTGTGTAGTAGACAGATACATTTTAGCAAGTAGGCAAATTCACAAATACAGACTCCATGAATAATTAAGATGACCATACTTTAGAGGAAGAATAGCAGGACTTGGGGATGGACAAGAAAGATGAAGCCTGTGAATGCCCAGGGGAGAGCTCCTTGGAGAGAGAACAGCACCAGGAGAGGCCCTGAGGAGGGAGGTGGAGTGAGAGCAGGCATAGGGCTGGGGGAGTGAAAGGATGGTGCATGCTGGAGCTTTCTGGCTACCAGTTGGCCAAGCTATTGCTTCATTTACAAATGTTTACGGAGAGCCTGTCTTGTGCCAGGCACCTTGCTAGGCCTGAGTACACATCAATGTTGTTAAAAATTCCACCTATGAGAAGCTTACACATGGTGCAGGGAAAAAGAAAATAAATACCATCAAAAAGTAGAGTGCCATGGTGTCATGGATTGAATTGTGTCCCCCAAAAATATGTGTATCAATTTGGCTAGGCCATGATTTCCAGTATTGTGTGGTTTTCCTCCATTTTGTGATTGATGTGATTTTCCTGTGTGTTGTAAATCCTACCTCTATGATGTTGATGAGGTGGGATAGGTGGCAGTTATGTTAATAAGGCAGGACTCAGTCTACAAGATTGGATTATGTCTTGAGCAAATCCCTTTTGAGATATAAGACAGAAGCAAGCAAAGAGAGAGGGGGACCTCATACCACCAAGAAAGCAGTGCCAGGAGCAGAGTGGGTGGTTTCGACTCAGGATTCCTGCCCAGAGAAGCTCCTAGTCCAGGGGAAGATTGATGACAAGGATCTTCCTCCAGAGCCAACAGAGAAAGCCTTCCCCTGGAGCTGATGCCCTGAGTTTGGGTTTCTAGCCTACCAGACTGTGAGAGAATAAACTTCTGTTTGTTAAAGGCATCCACTTGTGGCATTTCTGTTACAGAAGCACTAGATGACTAAGACACACAGAAAAATATAAATCAGGCTAAGGTGGATCCAAAATGCTGAGCAGAAGGTGTCTGCAACTTTAAATCAAATGGTCAGGAAGATCACACTGAGGATGTGACACTTGAGCCAAGACTTGAGGGAGATTGCCATGTCTAGAAGCACATGAACATTGGACGCAGGATTGGAATGCAGGCAGTAGGGTCCCAGCCTATGCTCTTATCCACTATGCTGTTCAACTAGAGAATGTGAAGTGAAAAGAGAAAAGGGCTCAAGACAGAAGCCCAAGGGGATGGCAGCAATGTGTGATGGGCAGTGTAGTAAACGGAAGCCAGGGTTTGTCTGGTTCGAGCATTCAGTGACTGCTATCATGTCAGACCAGCAGGTGTGCCTATGTGCACACCACACCACACACACACACACCCCACAGCATACACACCACACACTCACACTCCACACCGCACACACACACACCACACACTCACACTCCACACCACAGACACACAACCCATACACATACCACACACACACCCCCCACACTTCTATACACATACCACACACATAAAGACAGACACACATACAGGCATACCACATACACCACACGCACACCCCCCCACACACACCACCCCACAAACACTCCCACACACACATCACACGTACACTAGACAAATACCATACCTCCTACGCCATGTACTGTACCATAAACACCACACATCACACATAATACACACACCACGCACGTATACCCACACATATATATATACACCACACACATACAGACACATGCATAGAGACATATCACATAATACCATACACACACCCCGTACACCACCCAACAGACACACACATACTCCTTCCTTTCTTGGAAGGCAGCCTTAGTCTCCTAGGGCTGCCATAACAAAATAACAAACTGGGTGGATTTAAAGAACAGAAATGTATTGTCTCCCAGTTCTAAAGGCTAGAAGCCTAAACTCAAGGTGTCAGCAGGACCATGCTCTCTCTGTCAGCTCTAGGGGAAGATCCTTCCTCGTCTCCTTCAGTTCCTGGCAGCCCTGTGTCTCTAGATGTTCCTTGGTTTGTAAATGGATCCTCACTTGCTGTCCTCCCCATGTGACTGTTTCTGTGTGTCCTTGTCTTTTGTAAGACACCACTCAGAAGGAGTCAGGATTAGGACTCATCCTTCTCTGGTTGCTGGTAACATCTGCAAAGATGTTTCATCTGATAACAGAAGCTGGTAAAATCTGCAAAAATGCAAAGATGTTATCATTTGATAACAGAAGCTGGTAAAATCTGCAAAAATGTTTCACCTGATAACAGAAGGTGGTAACATCTGCAAAGATGTTTCATCTGATAACAGAAGGTGGTAACATCTGCAGAGATGTTTCATCTGATAACATCTGCAAAGAAAAGCCCTATTTCCTCAAATAAAGTCTTGTTCACAGGTACAGGGTTAGGATTTCAGAATATCTTTTTTGGGAACAAACTTCAATTCGTAATAGCAGACAGGGAAACTCTTCTTTGGTGTGGAACTCCTTTGGTTTAGGGAAGACTGTGTGGCCCCATCGCCTGTGGCCCCTGCTGGCTGTGCTGTCTTCCCCCAACTGCACGCTGCCTGGCCTTTCTCCGTGCATGTCATCATAAATGCCTTGTCAGGGACCACAAAGATGACATGGAAATGGAAACACAAAAAACGGGGATGGCTTTGTAAAAAAAGAACTTCTGTCTCCTTCCTGGAGCCTTTGGGCTGCCATTTCAGCCCAGCCTGCTGTGTGCAGGGACTTCTAATGTGCTGCCCTCTGGGCAGAGACTGCTCACAGCACAGCAGGGGGCCTCTGTCACAAAGCCTGGAAAGCAGCAGGAAGGGCTTGATATTTGCTTCCTAGAGTCCTAGTTGGCCTGTGAGTGGCAGAGTGCAGCTGTCAAAAAGCGTTTTGCACAAAGAAGATTAAACATTCAGGTTCTAAATAGGCCATTGGAATTTCTGGCTTTAATTCTGATGCAAAACTCAGAATGCTCTAGTTTGGTTCCTCTTAGATACGCGTATTCCTAGATATTTTAGGAAAAGTCTTCCTTCTGTGCTTTCCTTTAGGCACAGGAGAATTTTAATAGCTGAACTATTTCAAGAGACCCCAGTGTGCATTGCTAGGACAAACCAGCAGTTTTTTCATTTAGTAAAAATGAATTCACAACATGATACATAGAAATTAGAACCCTTATCAATTGCTGGTAGGAATATAAAATGGCAGAGCCACTATGGAAAACAGTTTGGCCGTTTCTCAAAAGTTAAACATAGAATCACCGTTTGACCCAGCAATTCCACTCCTGGGTACGTACCCCAAAGACTTGAACGCAGGGACTCAAACAGATATCTGTACACAAAAGCTCATTGCAGCATCATTCACAATAGCCAAAGGGTGGAAACAACCTAAATGTCCATCAACAGATGAATGAATAAACAAAATGTGGTACAGACATACACTTCAACATGATTCGGTCATGAAGAGAAATGAAGTTCTCATACATGTTACCATGTGGATGAACCCTGAAAATATTATACTAAGTGAAATAAACCAGACACAAAAGGACAAATTATATAGGGCCACTTACGTGAAATATATGAAATACTTTGAGGGCTCGCCTGTTGCTGTGATGCTGGAAGATATGCCACCGGTATTCAGATACCAGCAGGGTCACCCATGGTGGACAGGTTTCAGCTGAGCTTCCAGACTAAGACAGACTAGGAAGAAGAACCTGGCAGTCTACTTCTGAAAAGCATTAGCCAGTGAAAACCTTATGAATAGCAGCAGAACATTGTCTGATACAGTGCTGGAAGATGAGCCCCCCCAGGTTGGAAGGCACTCAAAAGATGACTGGGGAAGAGCTGCCGCCTCAAAGTAGAGTCGACCTTAATGACATGGATGGAGTAAAGCTTTCTGGACCTTCATTTGCTGATGTGGCACAAATCAAAATGAGAAGAAACAGCTGCAAACATCCATTAATAATCGGAACCTGGAATATACGAAGTATGAAGCTAGGAAAATTGGAAATCATCAAAAATGAAATGGAACACATAAACATCGATATCCTAGGCATTAGTGAGCTGAAATGGACTGGTATTGGCCATTTTGAATTGGACGATCATACAGTCTACTATGCTGAGAATGACAACTTGAAAAGGAATAGTGTTCCATTCGTCGTCAAAAAGAACGTTTCAAGATCTATCCTGAAGTACAACGCTATCAATGATAGGATAATATCCATACACCTACAAGGAAGACCAATTAATATGACTACTATTCGAATTTACGTACCAACCACCAAGGCCAAAGATGAAGAAATAGAAGACTTGTATCAGCTGCTGCAGTCTGAAATAGATCGAACATGCAATCGAGATGCATTGATAATTACTGGTGATTGGAACGTGAAAGTTGGAAACAAAGAAGAAAGATCAGTAGTTGGAAAATATGGCCTTGGTGACAGAAACAATGCCAGATATTGAATGATAGAATTTTGCAAGACCAACGACTTTTTCGTTGCAAATACCTCCTTTCACCAACATAAACAGCGACTATACACATGGACTTCACCCGATGGAACACACAGAAATCAAATTGACTACATCTGTGGAAAGAGACGATGGAAAAGCTCAATATCATCAGTCAGAACAAGGCCAGGGGCTGACTGTGGAACAGACCATCAATTGCTCATATGCAAGTTCAAGCTGAAACTGAAGAAAATCAGAGCAAGTCCATGAGAGCCAAAATATGACCTTGAGTATATCCCACCTGAATTTAGAGACCATCTGAAGAATAGATTTGATGCTTTGAACACTAGTGACCGAAGACCAGACGAGTTGTGGAATGACATCAAGGACATCATACTTGAAGAAAGCAAGAGGTCATTGAAAAGACAGGAAAGAAAGAAAAGACCAAGATGGATGTCAGAGGAAACTCTGAAACTTGCTCTAGAACGTCGAACAGCTAATGCAAAAGGAAGAATTGATGAAGTAAAAGAACTGAACGGAAGATTTAAAAGGGCATCTTGAGAAGACAAAGTAAAGTATTATAATGACATGTGCAAGGAGCTGGAGATGGAAAACTGAAAGGGAAGAACACACTTGGCATTTCTCAAGCTGAAAGAACTGAAGAAAAAGTTCAAGCCTTGAGTTCCAATAGTGAAGGATTCTATGGGGAAAATATTAAGTGATGCAGGAAGCATCAAAAGAAGATGGAAGGAATACACAGAGTCATTACACCAAAAAGAACTAGTTGATGTTCAACCATTTCAAGAGGTGGCATAACACCAGGAACCAACGGTACTGACGGAAGAAGTCCAAGCTGCTCTGAAGGCATTGGCGAAAAACAAGGCTCCAGGAATTGATGGAATATCAAATGAGATGTTTCAACAAACAGATGCAGTGCTGGAGGTGCTCACTCGTCTATGCCAAAAAATATGGAAGACAGTTTCCTGGCCAACTGACTGGAAGAGATCCATATTTATGCCTATTCCCAAGACAGGTGATCCAACTGAATGTGGAAATTATAGAACAATATCATTAATATCACACGCAAGCAAAATTTTGCTGAAGGTCATTCAAAAACAGCTGCAGCAGTATATTGACAGGGAACTGCCAGAAATTCAGGCCGGTTTCAGAAGAGGACGTGGAACCAGGGATATCATTGCTGATGTCAGATGGATCCTGGCTGAAAGCAGGGACTACCAGAAGGATGTTTACCTGTGTTTTATTGACTATGCAAAGGCATTCGACTGTGAGGATCATAACAAATTATGGATGACATTGAGAAGAATAGGAATTCCAGAACACTTAATTGTGCTTATGAGGAACCTTTACATAGATCAAGAGGCAGTTGTTCAGACAGAACAAGGGGATACTGATTGGTTTAAAGTCAGGAAAGGTGTGCATCAGGATTGTATTCTTTCACCATACCTATTCAATCTGTATGCTGAGCAAATAACCCAAGAAGCTGGACTATATGAAGAAGAATGGGGCATCAGGGTTGGAGGGAGACTCATTAACAACCTGCGTTATGCAGATGACACAACCTTGCTTGCTGAAAGTGAATAGAACTCGAAGCACTTACTGATGAAGATCAAAGACCACAGCCTTCAGTATGGATTGCACCTCAACATAAAGAAAACAAAAATCCTCACAGTTGGACCAATGAGCAACATCATGATAAACAGAGAAAAGATTGAAGTTGTTAATGATTTCATTTTACTTGGATCCACAGTCAACAGCTGTGGAAGCAGCAGCCAAGAAATCAAAGGATGCATTGCACTGGATAAATCTGCAGCAAAGGACCTCTTTAAAGTGTTGAAGAGCAAAGATGTCACCTTGAAGACTAAGGTGTGCCTGACCCAAGCCGTGGTATTTTCAATTGCATCATTGAAAGCTGGACAATGAATAAGGAAGACCGAAGAAGAGTTGACCCCTTTGGATTGTGTTGTTGGCAAAGAATATTGAATATACCATAAACTGCCAAAAGAAAGAACAGGTCTGTCTTAGAAGAAGTACAACCAGAATGCTCCTTAGAAGCAAGGATGGCAAGACTGCGTCTTCCATACTTTGGACATGTTGTCAGGAGGGATCAGTCCCTGGAGAAGGACATCATGCTTGGCAGAGTACAGGGCCAGCGGAAAAGAGGAAGACCCTCAAAGAGGAGGATTGACACAGTGGCTGCAACAATGAGCTCAAGCATAACAACAACTGTAAGGATGGCTCAGGACCAGGCAGTGTTTCGTTCTGCTGTGCATAGGGTCGCTAAGAGTCGGAATTGAGTCGGAATTGACTCGACGGCACCTATCAACAACAACAACAATGTGAAATATCTAGGATAGGCAAATACATAGAGACAGAAGGTAGATTAGTGGCTACCAGGGGCTGGGGGGAGGGGGAAGTTAGTACTTAATTGGGGACAGAATTTCTGTTTAGGGTGATGAAAAATTTTAGAAATAAATAGTGGTAACATTTGCAAAGATGTTACTATCATCTATCTAGCTTTATTCATACATTTTCTAAAGTGTTAAGATATTTTTTCTCATAGATATACATGCTGATTACATTCTATAATTTTCAGAGAAAGGGTAGCAGTACCTCAATTCATACAAAATAAAATGATTTATGATAAGGTAAAACCCAGGCATACTATTTTCTGAAACTGTTTCAATTGTGTAAATCTTTAAAAGAAAAAAAGAGTTTGCAGCAAAGTAACGTGGGTGAGTGAGGTTGTGACACCAACTGTGACCAAAGCCCTGTCCAGTGAGGATGACCCGGTTGGGGTGTTGTTCACTGTGCAGTGCCTGTGACTAGCACCCTCTCGGTCTCTGGTATTACTGAGAGTCAGGGTAGGGGATTCACATTCTTGGGGGCTCAGTTCATTTACCCTTAAAAGTGGCATAAGACCACATAACTCCTAGGGCCGTACAAGGGTCAGAGGAGATACCATCTGTGAAAGCCCTTTAAAGCCCACAATGGTAGCTTACTTGCATGGTAATACTATTTTTCAACTTTACTTTCCCCCACCTTCTTAGTGGAAAATGTCATCTGAAGTGATGTACAGCAGTCTCTACTTTGGCAATTCGGATGGCTTGATGCAAAACAAGTCCTCTAATAATATGTTTGTATAGTCATCACCACTGTGAAGAAAAATGATCCAAAACTTGGAAATAAGGTAAAAGCAGATTGTGTGACATTTAGTGTTGTGCTAGGCATTATGTATCACCTGCTCTCCGAGGCAACGTGGCTTTGCCTAACCCTCTATTTCTTCTTGAGCAGTACCCAGACGTTTTACAACGTAAGGATCAGTGAATAGGCTACTAATAACGTGTGATTGTTGTCTTTCACGATCAGTTGTGATGGTTAATTTTATGTGTCAACTCGGCTAGGCTATAGTGCCCAGTTGTTTGGTCAAACACTAGCGTAGATGTTGCTGTAAACATATTTACGTGTGATTATCGTTTAAATCTGTTGCTCTTGAGTAAAGCAGATCACTCTCCACACTGTAAGTGGGTCTCAGCCAATCAGTTGTAGGCTGTAAGAGCAAAACTGGAGGTTTCCAAAAGGAGGAGAACTACACCTCAGGACTGCAACAAAGGCCTCCTGCTGGGGTCTCCTGCCTGTTGCCTGACCTATGGATTTTGGAATTGCCAGCTCCCACAATTGCATGTAGCAATTCCTAAAATTATTGGGTCTGTTTCTCTGGAAACCCCTGACTAATACCCTGTAGAAAAGACAACTCCAAAGCTTATGGTTGTATTTCTCTGGCGAGCAGTAGTTCTCAAAGTATGGTCCCTGGACCAGCTGCATCAGTATCAGCTGGGAACCACTAAGAAATGCAGATTCTCAGGTGGACCTATTAAATCACAAACTCTGGGGGTATGGCCCAGCAATCTGTGTTTTAGCAAACCTCCCCCTGCCCCGCCCATGATTCTGTTGTATGCTCGAGTTTGAAAACCACTCTGTAGGGCATTAAACAATTTTTAATCTAATTTAACAAATCTTATCTCAGCATTTCCTTTTTCCCACTGACTGAAAGAATTAAATTCCCATATTATCTATATTCCCGTATTATCTTTTTACCTGTTATCTTCTTCTGGTTCCCTCATTAATAATTTAAACAAAACTTTGACATGACGTCACTACCTGTTTATATGAGAATTGCATTTTTAACATTTTGAAAATTATACTCCAACACTGAGAGGGTCCTGAACAATACCAGATGGATCCTGCCTGCAAAGGACTTTGGGAGAGAACCAGAGTACCTTACCGAGTAGTGATCTGGGCCAGGAAAAAACATGTCTAACACCCGACTTCATGGTAATGTCAGCTGGAACCCATTAACTAGTACCAAACCACCCCATCCATCATCGAGTAGACACGTTTTTTCCTGGCTCTCCTGCACATGTCCTCACATGTAAGCACAAGGTATGTAAACACCCATTCCTCACTATTGTGTGCGGACCTCTACCCAGGTGACTCAGTGTCTTGCTGTCTATCGTGGGAATCTCGGCACCTGATCAACCCGTCTTTTTCCTTCTCTTTTATCGGAATCTGACCTGTGCCCCTTGGAGCCACTCTTGCTACTGGTTCAGTGGGGTGCGACAGACACCAACATTAAAGGAAATATATTAGGTCACTATTTCCCTTTGTGATTCCAGTTGGGTGTTGGAGTAAACACTTGTTGGTATCCCAGCATCTCTGAGCAGCCACCCAGTGTTTGCGAATGTTCCGTGCTAACAGTCTGTCCTCTCCAGGATAGAAAAACCAGAAACTAACCTTCTCAGACTCCCTGTCAGCTAGGGTGCTGTCAGGGGACCCAAGCTCCATCCACCAGGTGTGCCTGAGTGAGGTGGCTTCCAATGAATGAAGCAGGAGGGTGTGGCATGTGTTTTCTGAAATCCATTTTCTGGTGAGGGTAACTGTGGAGGGCTGTGAACTCCCAGAGTGTCTGTAGCCTCCCTGAGAGCTGTTAATGTATTCTTTGTCTGCTTATATCAGCTGAGGTGTGTGTGGCTAATGAGGTGTGTTTGCCAGTTGGGGTGTGTTCGGCAAACTAACTGGCACAGAAAAAAAAAGGAAAAGTTTGATCTGGCTTTCTCCTGTGGTACAAAATTCGAGATAATTCTGTGAACTTTTAAGGCGATAAGTGTTATATCAGGTCTAAGCAACGTCTGATTTAGTAGAAATTAGGTTTGGAGCAAATGAGGCAGTGGTGGTTGAGTGGTGGAATTCTCCTCTTCCATGCAGGAGACCTGGGTTCAGTTCCTGGCCAGTGTACCTCATGTGCAGCCACCAACCACCTGTTAGCGAGGGCTTCTGTGCTGCTATGATGCTGAACACGTTTCAGCGGAACTTCCTGACTAAGGCAGACTAGGAAGAAAGGCCCGGCGATCTAGTATTGAAAATCAGCCATTGAAAACTCTATGGATCATAATGGTCCAATTCACAGCTGATTGTAGGGATGGTGCAGGATCGGGCAATGATTCATTCAGTGGCACATGCGGTTGCCATGAACTGGGAGCCAACTAGACAGCAGCCAACAACAACAAAATAGGTTTGGGCCACATCTTGAATCTGTTTTGGATGGTGGGTGGCTTATGGGGTGCTCATCCATGCCTGGCCCACCTGAAGGCCAGGAGATGCTAAAGCCTGACCCACCTGAAGCCGCCTCACCAGGTCCTCACAGAACCAGCCCCTCACCCTCTGTCTGCGGCTCCTCTTGTGGGGAGAAAGAGAAGCACATACACAAAATTGTAAACAAGACTGCTGCTGTGAAGAACTGCAGAGAGGAAGGAAGGAGGCAGTACT
Source organism: Elephas maximus indicus (assembly GCF_024166365.1). NCBI lineage: Eukaryota > Metazoa > Chordata > Mammalia > Proboscidea > Elephantidae > Elephas > Elephas maximus. The sequence goes on along the minus strand of NC_064820.1, from coordinate 215,950,306 downwards.
CAACAGCCAGCCTGGGAACCATATACCCCAGCTCCTTAATACATCAGGAGAACAGCCTTCCTTTACACCAAGTGACCCCAAGAGTCCCTCCAGGAATTGCTTTAGCATTTGCAGGGAAGGGAGGGTCTATACACACGAAGTAAAGAAATTTCGCCTATATTTGGCACAAAACCAAATTCGATGTAAGATCCTTGGTTGGATTCTGAGTGGGGGAGAAAAAAGCTAGAAAGGACATTCTTGGGGAAACCTGAATATAGACTACATAATGGATAATTTAAAAAAAAAAAAAACAACCATTGCTGTCGAGTCGTTTCCAACTCATAGTGACCCTGTAGGACAGAGTAGAACTGCCCCATAGGGTTTCCAAGGAGTGGCTGGTAGATTTGGACTGCCAACATTTTGGTTAGCAGCTGAAGGCTTAACTGCTGTACCATAAGGACTCCTAACGGATAATAAAACCCAGTGTATTGTATTAATGTCAAATTTTCTGTGCATAATCATAGTATTGTGGTTATGTAGGAGAATGAACTAATGCTTTGGAGATACAAGCTGAAATATGCCTGTAAGTAATTCTCAAATGGTTCAACGACAACAAAAAATTAAATTAAAAAATATAGAGATAAAGTAAATGTGGTAAAATGTAAACAACTGGGAAGTTTAGATAAAGAGTTTATGCATGGGCACATATCACTATTCTTACAACTTTTCTTTAGGTTAGAAAAACAAAAAATCGAGTAGAATTGGGGAGGATTAATGGGAGTACATATATATGAAACAAGATGACTGTGAGTTGATCATCGTTTAAGCTGGATGTTGGGTGCTTACTTGAAGGTTCTTATAATATTCTTAACACTTATGTTTATTTGTTTCACATAGTGAAGTTTTTTTTTTTAAGGCTATTATATTTGAATAGTCTTAAGAAAAAAACTTCACTATGTGTAGGGTAAGGCTGTTCAGCTATATACATCCCTTCCTAATGGAGTCAGTTTTGCTCTTCCCCAAAGCATGCTGGGAATGAACTTGGGATGGACTCAGACTAAGGTACAAGGCCGGAAGTGGTGTGACTGGGCCAGTGGCCAAGGCCGAGGAATGCCTTAGCGATAAGAAGACTTCCAAGGATGTCCATCTGGGCCTGGACGTGAAGTCCCTGGGAACGCTGGCTGCCCAAGGACTTGGGAGGAAAAACGATAAGCCTTAGCCCCAGCTGGAATGGTATATAAGCTTGTGTCCCTTGCCAGGTGGTTGCAGAGTGCTAACCTGGTCCAGCCACCTCCCTGGACTGACCGTCCCATAAGCAAGCACCCCCAGTAAACCATATGTCATGATCACTGGTTCCAGAGTCTTTCTTTGGTCTCTTGGAGATGCAGTCAAAGTTGGATCCAGGTGCCAATGGGTTGTTATGCAACACTATGGCAAATAAATAAACATAAGTATTAAGAATATTATAAGAACCTTCAAGTAAACACCCAACACCCTACTTAAATGAATTAAAAAAAAATTTAAGGCTATTACATTTGAATGGAAATCCTGGTGGCGGAGTGGTTAAGTGCTATGGCTACTAACTAAAATGTCAGTGGTTCAAATCCACCAGGTGCTCCTTGGAAACTATGGGGCAGTTCTACTCTGTCTTATAGGATTGCTACGGTTTGGAATTCACTGGACGACAATATTTTTGGCTTTTGGTTTATTACATTTGAAAAGAGAGTCAAATGTATATTTTGGGAAGAAGAGCGAGATCTCAGTCGGTATTAATTCAGAAGAACAAAGGGGAATCTTTTACCGAAGCTCAGTAAAAGGGTTGCAATAGTTGCTCCTGGGAGAAGAACATTCTGGAACTTTTGGGATAATTGAGTGTTTAAACTGAGTTCTGCAGATTACAGAGGGGCAATTTTCCTCCCTGTTCTCCACTCTGAGGATATAAAAATCCATCCCTGTACATACATTAAGTTAAAAATACATCTTTTCCAGAACTATAATAAACAGCCAAAGACTGCCAGGGACAAACTTATAGTCCAAAAACTATAGGTTTATTAAGCTCCCTGAAGCTGGAGAGAACACTGGGGCTATTCACCAAAGAAAGAAAGAGACAGAACTATTGTAGGATTTGTGAGAAGGGCAGAGTCCAGGTAAAATTTAAACGAAGCAGTGTTTCCATAGGCTTAAAGCAGAGGCTTATGTGCACAGGAATTAACATTTGTCTGAGATGGGTCCTATTTCCTTAGAAACTGCAACGTTCACATAAATGTGGAATGCTGTGTCCAAAAACCCCTTATCTGAGGCTCTGCACCTGGATTGGCTGCTTCTCTGGGTCAAAGAATGCCTCATTATCACTATTATTTCAAACAGTCCATGATTTTAGAGACCACAGTGTTTCGGTACTATGTTCTTTGTTATTTTCGAGCCTGGGTTTGAGGTTGTCAACAAAAGCTGTAACCCACACACATGCAATGCTTGGAAAAATGCTAGATTCACATAGAGAAAAGACAGAGCAAGGTCAGACTCAACCATTGGCAACAGGTCCACCATGGCAGGGCAGGTGTTCTGCGTGCACCCCTTTTGTGTCGCAGGTAAAGGACACCATTCCCTCCCTGCTGGGAACAGTTATAGAAACGGGGATGACCACGTGCCATATGGTGCACTCACGGACGAAGCAGAAAGTTTACTGTGTATCCAGAATGGGGAGAGAGTTTACCCAATAAGGAAAAGAAATGGGGAGAGAAAGGGGCCCAGTTCCCAGCCTCGGTTATCAGGACCCAAAACTTTTGAGTAGGCAGTCCGAGTGGAGGTGGAAGGCTGCACGGTAGACTGCTTTCTCACTTTCCCAGCATTTATGGAAAGCAGATTCCATAGGCTCACAATTGTAATTGACACCACCACTGTGAGAGAACATTGCAGGCAACAGCACAGTGAGAGACGGGAGGGCCTCCGGGGAGGTGGGGGTAGCTCCAGCCACACCGTGGACAAGATGGAGATTATCCTGAGCCCACGGTCACATTATTCCAGAGTTTCCAGTGTCCAGTTGGAACCATAATCCCAAGGTCATCCTCCAGTGTCTCCATATGGCGTAGTCTTCATTCTGTCGGTCAATGGTACCACCAAGTTACTCTGTTTTCCCTACTAGGCTTCCAGAGTCTTGAGTAGTGCCTGTGATTTTTATTTTTATTATTTTAGTTGTGATTTAAGTGAAAGTTTACAGTTCAAGTTAGTTTCTCACGGAAAAATTTACACGCACATTGTTATGTGACCCTAGTTGTTCTCCCTATCATGTGACAGCACACTCCTCCTTTCCACCCCGGATTTCCCGTGCCATTCAACCAGTTCCTGTCCCTCTCTGCCTTCTCATCTCGCCTCTGGACAGAAGCTGCCCATTTAGTCGCCTGTGTCTACTTGCGCTAAGAAGCACATTCTTCACAAGTATCCATTTATGTCTTAGAGTCCAGTCTAATCTTTTTCTGAAGAGTTGACTTCGGGAATGGTTTTAGTTCTGGGTTAACAGGGTCCGAGGGCCATGTCTTCTGGGGGTCCTCCAGTCTCAATCAGACCATTGAGTCTGGTTTGTTTTTGCTAGAATTTGAGTTCTGTACCCCACTTTTCTCCTGCTCCATCAGGTACTCTCCGTTGTGTTCCCTGGCAGGGAAGTCATTGGTGGTAGCCGGGCACCACCTGGTTCTTCTGGTCTCAGACTGATGGAGTCTCTGGTTTATGGGGCCCTTTCTGTCTTTTGGGCTCATATTTTCCTTGTGTCTTTGGTGTTCTTCAGTCTCCTTTGCTCCAGGTGGGTTGGGACCAATTGACACATCTTAGATGGCCACTGGCTAACTTTTAAGATCCCAGACACCACTCACCAAAGCGGGATGCAGAACATTTTCTTAGTAAACTTTGTTGTGCCAATTGATTTAGGTGTCCCCTGAAACCTTTTTTTTTTTTTTTGAAACCACAGTCCCCAAACCCCTGTTATTCTGTCCCTCTAAGTGTTTGGTTATATTCAGGAAACTTCTTAGCTTTTGGTTTTTCCAGTTGTGCTGACTTCCCCTGTATTGTGTGTTGTCTTTCCCTTCACCTAAGTTAATTCTTATCTAATATCTAGCTATGAGTCAGAATCGACTCGACGGCACTGGGGTTGGGTATCTAGTTAGTGAATACCCCTCTTTCTCCCTCCCCACCCTGCAAACATCAAAGAATGTTTTCTTTTGTGTTTAAACCTTTTCTTGAGTTCTTACATTAGTGGTGTCATACAATATTTGTCCTTTTGTAACTGGCTAATTTCACTCAGCATAATGCCTTCCAGATTCATCCACGTTATGAGATGTTTCGCGGATTCATTGCTGTTGTCTACCGTTGTGTAGTATTCCAGTATGTGAATATACCACAATTTGTTTATTCATTCATCCGTTCTTGGGCACCTAGGTTGTTTCCATCTTTTTGCTATTATGAACAGTGCTGCAAGGAGCATGGGTGTGCATATACATATTCATGTGACAGCTCTTATTTCTCTAGGATATATTTCAAGGAGCTAGATTGCTAGCTTTTTAAGGAAGGGCCAAATCAATTTCCAAAGTGTTTATACCATTTTACATTCCCACCAGCAGTGTATAAGTATTCTATTCTCTCCAAAACCTCTCCAACATGTATTATTTTGTGTTTTTTGGGGGTTAATGCCTAGCCTTGTTGGAGTGAGATGGTATCTCGTTGTAGTTTTGATTTGCGTTTCTCTAATGGCTAATGATCATGAGCATTTCCTCATATAGCTGTTAGCCATCTGAATGCCTTCTTTGGTGAAGTGCTTGTTCATATACTTTGTCCATTTTTTTTTATTGTGATTTAAGTGAAAGTTTACAATTCAAGTCAGTTTCTCATGCAAAATCTTATACACACATTGTTATGACACCCTAGTTGCTCTCCCTGCAATGTGACAGCACACTCCTCCTCTCCACCCTGTATTCCCTGTGTCCATTCAACCAGCTTGCCTGCAGACAGGAGCTGCCCACACAGTCTCATGTGTCTGCTTGAGCTGAAAAGCACACTCCTCACCAGTATCGTTTTATATCTTATAGTTCAGTCTAATCTTGGTCTGAAGAGTTGGCTTTGGGAATGGTTTTAGTTCTTGGTTAACAGAGAATCTGGGGATCATGACCTCTGGAGTCCATCCATTCTCAGTCAGACTGTTAAGTCTGATCTTTTTATAGAATTTGAGATCTGCATCCCACTTTTTTCCTGCTCCATCAGGGATTCTCTTTTGTATTCTCTGTCAGGGCAGCTATTGGTGGTAGTCGGCACCATCTCGTTCTTCTGGACTCAGCCTTTGCCCATTTTTTAATCAGGTTATCTGTCTTTTCCCCATTTAACTGACTTTGAGCCTTTGTCAAATATCAGCTGCTCATATGTGGGTGGATTTATATCTGGAGTCTCAATTCTGTTCCATTGGTCTATGTGCCTGTTGTTGTACCAGTACCAGGCTGTTTTGACTACTGTGATGGTATAATAGGTTCTAAAATATAGATGGTGTGAGGCCTCCCACTTTGTTCTTCTTTTTCACTAATGCTTTACTTATCCGGGGCCTCTTTCTCTTCCATATGAAGTTGGTGATTTGTTTCTCCATATCACTAAAAAATGTCATTGGAATTTGGATCAGAATTGCATTGTATCTATAGATGGCTCTAGGTAGAATAGACATTTTTACAATGTTGAGTCTTCCTATCCATGAGCAAGGTATGTTTTCCCACTTACGTATGTCTCTTTTGGTTTCTTGCAGTAAGTGTCTTGTAGTTTTTTTTGTATAGGTCTTTTAATTCTCTGGTTAGATTTATTCCTAAGTATTTTATCTTCTTGAGGGCTGTTGTAAACGGTATTGATTTGGTGATTTCCTCTTCAATGTTCTCTTTGTTGGTGTAGAGGAATCCAGCTCATTTTTGTATGTTTATCTTGTATCCTGATGCTCTGCTGAACTCTTCTATTAGGTTCAGTAGTTTCCTTGAGGATTCTTTACGGTTTTCTGTGTATAAGATCATGTCATCTACAAATAGAGATATTTTTACTTCTTCCTTGCCAATTTGGATGCCCTTTATTTCTTTATCTAGCCTAATTGCTGTGGCTAGGACCTCCTGCACAATGTTGAATAAGAGTGGAGGTAAAGCCATCCTTGCCTGGTTCCCGTTCTCAACGGAAATGCTTTCAGACTCTCTCCATTTAGGATGATGTTGGCTGTTGGCTTTATATAAATACCCTTTAATATGTTGAGGAATTTTCCCTTGATTCCTATTTTGCTGAGAGGTTTTATCCTGAATGGGTATCGGACTTTGTCAAATGCCCTTTCTGCATCAATTGATAAGATCATGTGGTCCCTGTCTTTTGTTTTATTTATGTGATGGATTACATCGATCATTTTTCTAATGTTGAATCTTCCCTGCACACTTTGTATGAATCCCACTTGATCGTGGTGAATTATTCTTTTGATATGTTGTTGAATTCTATTGGCTAGAATTTTGTTGAGGGTTTTTGCATCTAAGATCATGAGGGATATAGGTCTGTAATTTTCTTTTTTTGTGGTGTCTTTACATGGTTCTAGTATAAGGGATATGCTGGCTTCATAGAATGAGTTTGAGAGCATGGCATTCTTTTCTATGCTCTGAAATACCTTTAGTAGTGGTGTTAACTCTTCTCTGAAAGTTTGGTAAAACTCTGCAGTGAAGCCATCCCGGCCAGTGCTTTTTTTGTTGGGAGTTTTTTAATTTCCTTTTCAATCTCTTCTTTTGTTCTGGGTTTGTTTTGTTGTTCTACCTCTAAAATCAGATAGTGCGACTAAGTGCTAAGGCTGCTAACCAAAAGGTCAGCAGTTCGAATCTGCCAGGCGCTCCTTGGAAACTCTATGGGGCAGTTCTACTCTGCCCTATAGGGTTGCTATGGGTCGGAATCGACTCGATGGCAGTGGGTTTGGTTTGGTTTTGGTACCTCTGTTTGTGTTAGTTTAGGTAGGTAGTGTGTTTCTAGAAATTCGTCCATTTCTTCTAGGTTTTCAAATTTGTTAGAGTACAATTTTTCATAGTAATCTGATATGATTCTTTTAATTTCGCTTTGGTCTGTTGTGATATCACCCATATCATTTGTTATTGAGGTTATTTGCTTCCTCTCCTGTTTTTCTTTAGTCAGTTTGGCCAATGGTTTATCATTTTTGCTAATTTTTTCAAAGAACCAGCTTTTGGTCCTGTTAACTCTTTCACTTGTTTTTCTGTTCTCTATTTCTTTTAATTCTGCTCTAATATTTATTATTTGCTTTCTTCTTGTGCCTGAGGGTTTCTTTTGTTGCTCTCTTTCTATTTGTTCAAGTTGTAGGGATAGTTCTTTGATTTTGGCCCTTTCCTCTTTTTGGATGTGTGCATTTATTGATATAAATTGGCCTCTGAGTACCGCTTTTGCTGTGTCCCAGAGGTTCTGATAGGAAGTGTTTTCACTCTCATTGGATTCTATGAATTTTTTTTATTCCATCCTTAATGTCTTCTATAACCCAGTCGTTTTTCAGCAGGGCATTGTTCAGTTTCCAAGTGTTTGATTTCTTTTCCTGTTATTGATTTCTTCTTTTATGTCCTTCTGGTCAGAGAAGATGCTTTCTGATATTTTGATGTTTTGGATTCTGTTAAGGCTTGCTTTATGACATAATATGTGGTCTATTCTAGAGAATGTTCCATGTGCACTGGAAAAGAAAGTATAATTGGCTGCTGTTGGGTGGAGTGTTCTGTATATGTCTATGAGGTCAAGTTGGTTGATGGTGGCACTTAGATCTTCCGTGTCTTTATTGAGCTTCTTTCTGGATGTCCTGTCCTTCACCGAAAGTAGTGTGTTGAAGTCTCCTACCATTTTTGTGGAGCTGTCTATCTCACTTTTCAATGCTGATAGAGTTTGTTTTATGTACCTTGCAGCCCTGTCATTGGGTGCATAAATACTTAATATCGTTATATCTTCTTGGTGTATTGTCCCTTTAATCATTGTATAGTGTCCTTCCTTATCCTTTGTGGTGGATTTAATTTTCAAGTCTATTTTATCAGAAATTAATATTGCCACCCCTACTCTTTTTTGATTGTTGTTTGTTTGATATACTTTTTTCAACCTTTGAATTTTAGTTTGTTTTTTGTCTTTAACTCTAAGGTGTGTCTCTTGTAGCCAGCATATAGATGGATCATGGTTTTTTTATCCATTCTGCCACTCTCTGTCTTTTTTTGGTGCATTTAGTCCATTTACATTCAGTGTAATTATGGATAGGTATGAGTTTAGTGCTGTCATTTTGATGTCTTTCTTTGTGTGTTGTTGACAGTTTCTTTTTCCCACTTAATTTTTCGTGCTGAGCAGTTTGTATTTATATGTTGTCTTTTCCTCTTACTCATTGTTGATTTTGTTTTTGCTGAGTCTGTTTTTTTCTTGTATTTTATTTTGATGAGTAAGATTGTTAGTCTCCTTTGTGGTTACCTTAATATTTACCCCTATTTTTCTAAGTTTAAACCTAACTTTTATTTCTTTATATCACCTTGACTTCCTCTCCATGTGAAAGATCTAGGGCATTTTTTAGTCCCTCTTTATTATTTTAATGTTGCCATCTTTTATGTAATGACATCACTGTTTCCCTGTTTTGAGTGTTTTTTTAATTTTGGCTTATTTTTCTGATTTCCCTATCTGGGTTGAAATCTGGTTGCTGTGTCCTGTGTTCTAGTCTTGGGTCGATATCTGATATTATTGATTTTCTAATCAGAGAACTCCCTTTAATATTTCTTGTAGTTTTGGTTTGGTTTTTACAAATTCCTAAACTTCTGTTTATCTGGAAATGTCCTAATTTCACCTTCATATCTGAGAGACACTTTTGCTGGATATATGATTCTTGGCTGGAAATCATTTTCGTTCAATGCTTTATATATGTCATCCCGTTGCCTTCTTGCCTGCATGGTTTCTTTTGCACAGTCTGAGCTTATTCTTGTTGAATCTCCTTTGTAGGTGACTTTTCCTTTATCCCTAGCTGCTCTTAAAATTCTCTCTATTTTTGGTCTTGGTAAGTTTGATTATAATATGTCTTGGTGACTTTCTTTTGAGATCTACCTTATATGAAATTCAATGAGCATCTAGGATATATATCGTCTCATCTTTCATTATATCAGGGAAGTTTTCTGACAACAAATCTTCAACAATTCTCTCTCTATTTCCTGTTATCCCTCCCTATTCTGGTACTCCAATCACTCGTAGATTATTTCTTCGGGTTTCTTCTTTTTTTTTTTTTTAATTCTTTTATCTGATATTTCCTTGAATATATTGGTGCCAAGTGTTTTATCTTTGATCTCACTAATTCTGCCTTTCATCTCTTCAATTCTGCTTCTTTGACTTTCTATTGAGTTGTCTGATTCTGTAGTTTTGTTGTTAATCTTCTGAATTTCTGATTGCTGTCTCTATGGATTCTTGCAGCTTATTAAATTTTTCGTTACGTTCTTGAATAACGTTTTTAATTTCTTCAACTGCTTTTTCTGTGTGTTCCTTGGCTTGTTCTGTTTTGCCTGATCTCATTCCTGATGTCTTGAAGAGTTCCGTATATTTATCTTTTATATTCTACATCTGGTAATTCCAGGAAGACACCTTTGTCTGGAAGATTCCTTGATTCCTTCTTTTAAGAGCTTGTTGAAGCGATCACGGTCTGCTTCTTTATGTGATTTGATATTGATTGTTGTTTCCAAGACATCTATAAGTTATTGTTTTGATTTATTTTATGTTTGCTTACTGTATCCTAACTTCTTGCTTTGTTTAGTTTTGATATGCCCATATAGGCTGCTTGAGTGAGCTTGCTTGCTTATTTTTGCCTTTGAAGCTCTCATATCCTGTCACCATATGGCTAGAGCTGTTTTCAGGTATATGAGCCTGGAAGTACATTCACTTTTCTTGTATGGGTTTGACTCAGGTTGCCAGGTAGTTGGTCATCAAGTGTGTAGTAGGGGCTCTCTCCTACAGTTTTAGAGGGGCAGGAGTGATTGGTGTAGGTACAGGTATCTGGTTGCAGCAAGGAATCACGCCCTGAACAGGGCAGGGGGATGACAACCATCCCCTGAGTGTCTGTGAGGAAAGTGCTTCCCTGTTCCTTAGAGCACACAGGTGGGTGGGTTCTGCAGCTGGACCATGGGCACCCAGTGCTTTTTGTTGTAAGGACTGAGAGGTACCATGTATCCTTGGACCCCTGTCACAGGTACATGACATGGTCAGAGCCACCATTTCTTAGGCCTCAATGTGGGTAGTTGAGGACCCTGTTTAATATGCAAAGCGGAGTCAAACATCAAACACCCATCTCTCCACCGCACAGCTGAAACAGTTGCACTCCCTCAACAAGGGCCTATTCTCCTGAAATGGGCCCACACAGGTCCATGCAGGGGTGAAAGTATTCAAAGTCCACAGCCCGTTTATGCCTGGACAGGAGCCGCTTTTGTCCTGAGCTCCCCAGCTTAGTGGAGCTGGCAGATTATCTTCCTCCCTATTGTGAATTTATTCCTTCTCCAAGGCTGGGAGAATGGCTCAGAGCATGCAGCAGGTGTATCAGGGAAATCAATAGCCACTGAAGCCATCTTGGGGGCTGGGGGCCACAGTAAAATAAATGCAAGTACTTAGCTTTTGCCAAGAGCACTGTTATTCTCTGGTTCCGGAGGTGTGAGTACACTGAGTGGCTCATTGCCTCTCCCTGAGGAAACTGCCGTGGTTGCTCCAGGGGCTCATGCATGAGGGTTCCCATGGAGTCAACTCCGGCAACTCCTCACCACTTCTGAACCATCTTTCCCTCTCCCTGCTGCTCAGTCCGTTTTCCAACTTTACCTTTCAAGTTCAGGGCTCATAGCTTGTCATCTATATAATCGTTTCACTTGTTTTTTTGGTGTCTTTGTTGTAAGAGGGATCACCGGAAGCATCTGACTACTCTGCCATCTCGGCCCTGCCTCTTTCTATGGAATCTTTGATCAAAATGTTCAGTAATTATTGCTGAGCACCATCCAGTTCTTCTGGTTTCACGGCAAAGAAGGTAGTTTTTCATGGAGGCAATTAGCCACACATTCCATATCTTGCTCCTATTCCTGACTCTCCTTCTTCTTATGTTACTCCAGGTGAATAGAGACCAGTTGTTGTGCCTTGGATCACTGCTTGTAAACTTTTAAGACCCCAGGCACTCACAGACTACCTCTGAATAATTCCATAAGCTCTGAAGCCCCCTTGGTGAACTGTGCCTTTCATGTTCCTCATGGCAATTGGAAAGGCCCCAGGCCATTTGCAGTCTGTGTGGCTGTAGTTGAATCTTAGCTACTGACTGATGAGATCTGCCTAGATTCTTGTTTGTGACCTGGGTGGACTGAGCTGAGTACTCTGGTTGTTATCTCTATAATTCTGTAATACCTTTAAGGGAGGAGTGGTCACAGGGCCTGATTCTCTGGATCACGTTTTAAGTGTGACCTAGCTCTTCTGTTTGCTCATAGAACACTGCAGCTCCCACTCAAGTTGACATGTAAATGTCTTTATTCTCTTAGCTCTGCATCTGTGATGTCCAGTTCTGTAGTTACCAGCCACATGTGAATAGTACACCTGAAATTCAGTTAGTGTGACTGAGGAGCCGAATGTTTAATTTTATTTAACTTGAATGACTTTAAATTCATATTAGAAATCTGATACCTGATTCAGTTATTGGAAAACTTGTAAGTATGTTTGGAAAAACTTGGGTATGTGGATCTACTCACTCTCCCCTCTTGGAACTCCAATTACATGTATATTAGGCTGCTTGAGTTTGTCTCTCAGCTCACTGATGCTCTGTTCATTTTTGTTTTCAGTCTTTTTTGTTCTGTGTTTCATTTTGGATAGTTTATATTGCTATGTGTTCAAGTTCATTAATATATTCTCCTGTAATACCTAATTTGCTGTTAATCCTACGCTGTATATTTTTCATCTCAGTCACTGTATTTTTTTGTCTCTAGAAGTTTGTTTTGTTTCTTTTTTGTATCTTTCATGTTTCTGCTAATGTGCTCAATTTTTCCTCCAGCTTTTTGAACATATAGAATATATTTACACCAGCTGTTTTATGGCCTGTCTATGAAATTTGTCATCACTTTTATTTCTGGGTCTATTTCTATTGATTTCTTTTTCACCTCATTATGAGTTGTATTTTCCTGCTTCTTTCACACTTGGTAATTTTTTATTGGTTGCCAGGCATTGTGAGTTTTACCTTTTTTTAATTCCCTTTTCCTTTTTTTATTCCTTTAAATATTGTTGAGCATGTTCTGGATGCAGTTACTTGGAAAAAATTTAATCTTTTCAGGCTTTTAGACTTTATAAGGAGTGACCAGAACAGTCTTATTCTAGGGTTACTTTACCCTCACTACTGAGGCAGTATCAATACCCACGGAAGCAGCAGTGAGGAAATCAAACAAGACATTGCATTGGGTAAATCTGCTGCAAAAGACTTCGTTAAAGTGTTAAAAAACAAAGATGTCACTTTGAATACTAAGGCGCCCCTGACCCAAGTCATGATATTTTCAATAGCCTCATATGCCTGCAAAACCTGGACAATGAATAAGGAAGACAGATGAAGAATTGATGCCTTTGAATTATGGTGTTGGCAGAGAATATTGAATATACAGTGGATTGCCAGAAGAACGAACAAGTCTATCTTGGAAGCAAGGATGGCGAGACTTCGTCTCATGTACTTTGGATGTGTTATCAGGAAGGACCAGTCCCTGGAGAAGGTCATCATGGTTGGTAAAGCAGAGTGTCAGTGAAAAAGAGGAAGACCCCAGAACAACTAGATGACTGCTCTGACAGGGACCACAATAGAGGGTCCCAGACAGAGCAGGAGAAAAATGTAGAACAAAATTCGAATTCACACACACACACAAAAAGACCAGACTTGCTGGTCTGACAGAGACTAGAGGAACCCTAAGAGTACAGCCCCCAGACACCCATTTAACTCAGTACTGAAGTCACTCCAGAGGTTCACCCTTCAGCCAAAGATTAGAGAGATTTAGGCGGCCAACAATAACATATGTGAGGAACGTGCTTCATAGTTCAATCGTGTATATGAGACTAAATGGGCACACCAGGCCAAAAGAAAAGATGAGAAGGCAGGAAGGGGCAGCAAAACTGGGTGAATGGAAATGGAAACTGGGTGGAGAAGAGGAGAGTGTTGACACATCGCAGGGTTGGCAACCAATGTCACAAAACAGTTTGTGTATTGTTTAAAGAGAAACTAATTTGCTTTGCAAACTTCCACCTAAAACACAATACAAAAAAAAAAAAAAGAGAGAAAGACCCTCGACAAGATGAATTGACACAGTGATTTGAACAATGGGCTCAAACACAGCAAAGATTGTGAGGCTGGCACAGGACCAGGCAGTGTTTCATTGTATAGTACACAGGGTCACTGTGAGTTGGAACCAACTCAGTGGCACCTAACAACACTAAGGCAGTACCCTCTGGGTACTCTACCTGATGTTCTAAAGTTTCTCCACTCTGGCTGTTACAAAAAAAAAAAAAAAAACATTGCCAGCTAGTGGATTCCAACTCATAGCGACCCTATAGGAGAGAGTACAACTGCCCCTTTAGGTTTCCATGGAGCAGCTGGTGGATTTGAACTGCTGATCTTTTGGTTAGCAGGCATAGCTCTTAGCCACTCTGTCCGTGAGCTCCAAAAATGATTTTACCTGCTCCTTTCTGGCAGTTATTTTCCCGGTCGTAGGTAGTTTACTTACATGTCTACAATGACCAGAACTCAGCTGAAGTCTCAAAGAGAGCCATCTGCAGATTTCTGGAGCTCTCTTTGTGCAGTGTCTCCTCTCTGGTTATCTGCTCTGTGGGTTCTACAGAGCTTTGAACCAGTTTGTTCCGGCCTGAACCCCTTCTGAGAATTTGAATTTCCACCCTAGATATACTGAATCAGAGGCTACATTTTAACAAGATCCCCAGGTGAGCCTTATGTATAATAATTTTTTCCCTTTGAACTTTATTTTGATGTCCTTTCAGACTTACAAAAAAGTTACAAGAATAGCACAGAATTCTCATATACTTTTCACTCATATCCCTCAAATGTTAACATTTGAGCACATTTGCTTTATCCTTTTCTGTCACTTTTATTCATTTATTTTTTCTAATTATGCTTTAGATGAAGGTTTACAGAACAAGCTAGCTTCTCATTAAACAGTTAGTACCCATATTGTTTTGTGACATTGATTATCAACCCCATTGCATGCCAACACTCTCCCTTCTTGAACTTGGGTTCCATATTACCAAATTTCCTGTCCTTTCCTGCCTTCTAGTCCTTGTCCCTGGGCTGGTGTGCCGCTTTAGTCTCATTTTGTTTTATGGGCCTGCCTTGTATAATAAATTTTGAGAACCACTGCTCCACTAGTGGTTCTCAGAATTGGTCCCTAACCAGCAGCATCAGCATTGCCTGGGAATTTGTTAGAAATACAAATTCTCCGGAGGAGTTCAAACCAGAATGAACCGGTTTGAAGCACTGGGGAGGGGGCAGGGTTCTAGGCACCTTTACTTTGACAAATTTTCAACTTAGGTCATTGGTTTCTATTTGGTAGGATGTCCAACCTTCCCAGTTTTCCTAAGACCAGGGAGGGTTCCCAGGAAATAGGACTTCCAATGCTAAAGCCAGGATGAGTTTCTCCCCCTATTTTGGCTTCTATTTTCTTATGCTGCAACCTGCAAACTTTCTAGGCTATAAGCTGCAGCGATCAGGGCTCATCATACTTGTTTCCCTTCTTTCAGGGACCACTGTTATGCACTTCCTGTATTCCACGGTCTGGATGTCATTGCTTCTTATATTTTCTTTGATTTTTGTTGTTGTTGCTGCTGTTGCGTGGCACGAGGCAAAATCTGTCCCTAGTACACCGTAATGGATGGAAGTGGAAGTACTCTAATCTGGTAACATTTATTAGGATTATTGATATGTTTGCATTTAAGTCTACTATTTTATTATCGGTTTATTATTTTTTCCCTCTGATTTTTATTCCTCTATTCTTTCTTTGCTGCCTTATTTTGGAATATTTCGATATTTCTTATAATTCCATTTTAATTTATCCATTTTTTAAATTAATAGACTATTTTTACAGTAGTTTTTCCAACATACATATTTTATTTATTGTATGAATCGCTGTCTTAATTATCTAGTACAGCTATAACAGAAATACCGCAAGTGGATGGCTTCAACAAACAGATGTTTATTCTCTCACAGCCTGTTGTTGTTGTTAGGTGCCGTTGAGTCGATTCTGACTCATAGTGACCCTATGCACAACAGAACAAAACACTGCCCGGTCCTGAGCCATCCTTATAATCGTTGTCATGCTTGAGCTGATAGTTGCAGCCACTGTGTCAATCCACCTTGTTGAGGGTCTTCCTCTTTTTCGCTGACCCTGTACCCTGCCAAGCACGATGTCCTTCTCCAGGGACTGATCCCTCCTGACAACATGTCCAAATTATGTAAGACGCAGTCTCGCCATCGTTGCCTCTAAAGAGCATTCTGGCCACACTTCCTCCAAGACAGATTTGTTCGTTCTTTTGGCAGTCCATGGTATATAAAATATTCTTCGCCAATGCCACAATTCAAAGGTGTCAATTCTTCTTCGGTCTTCCTTATTCATTGTCCAGCTTTCACATGCATATGATGTGATTGAAAATACCATGGCTTGGGTCAGGTGCACCTTAGTCTTCAGGGTGATATCTTTGCTCTTCAACACTTTGAAGAGGTCCTTTGCAGCAGATTTACCCAATGCAATGGGTCTTTTGATTTCTTGACTGCTGCTTCCATGGCTGTTGATTGTGGATCCAAGTAAAATGAAATCCTTGACAACGTCAATCTTTTCTCCATTTATCATGATGTTGCTCATTGGTCCAGTTGTGAGGATTTTTGTTTTCTTTATGTTGAGGTGTAATCCATACTGAAGACTGTGGTCTTTGATCTTCATCAGTAAGCGCTTCAAGTCCTTTTCACTTTCGGGAAGCAAGGTTGTGTCATCTGCATAACGCAGGTTGTTAATGAGTCTTCTTCCAATCCTGATGCCCCTTTCTTCTTCATATAGTCCAGCTTCTTGGATTATTTGCTCAGCATACAGATTGAAGAGGTATGGTGAAAGAATACAACCCTGACGCACACCTTTCCTGACTTTAAACCAATCAGTATCCCCTTGTTCTGTCCAAACAACAGCCTCTTGATCTATGGAAAGGTTCCTCATGAGCACAGTTAAGTGTTCTGGAATTCCCATTCTTTACAGTGTTATCCATAATTTGTTATGATCCACACAGTCAAATGCCTTTGCATAGTCAATAAAACACAGGTAAACATCCTTCTGGTATTCTCTGCTTTCAGCCAGGATCCATCTGACATCAGCAATGATATCTCTGGTTCCACGTCCTCTTCTGAAACCGGCCTGAATTGCTGGCGGTTCCCTGTTGATATACTGCTGCAGCCGTTTTTGAATGATCTTCAGCAAAATTTTACTTGAGTGTGATATTAATGGTATTGTTCTATAATTTCCACATTTGGTTGGATCACTTTTCTTGGGAATAGGCATAAATATGGATCTCTTCCAGTCAGTTGGCCAGGAAACTGTCTTCCATATTTCTTGGCATAGATGAGTGAGCACCTCCAGCACTGCATCTGTCTGTTGAAACATCTCAATTGATATTCCATCAATTCCTGGAGCCTTGTCTTTTGCCAATGCCTTCAGAGCAGCTTGGACTTCTTCCTTCAGTTCCATCGGTTCCTGATCATATGCCACCTCTTGAAATGGTTGAACATCAACTAATTCTTTTTGGTATAATGACTCTGTGTATTCCTTCCATCTTCTTTTGTTGCTTCCTGTGTCATTTAATGTTTTCTGCATAGAATCCTTCACTATTGCAACTTGAGGCTTGAATTTTTTCTTCAGTTCTTTCAGCTTGAGAAACACCGAGTGTGTTCTCCCCTTTTGGTTTTCCATCTTCAGTTCTTCACACGTGTCATTATAATGCTTTACTTCTCGAGAGACCCTTTGAAATCTTCTGTTCAGTTCTTTTACTTCATCAATTTTTCCTTTGGCTTTAGCTGCTCAACGCTCAAGAGCAAGTTTCAGAGTCTCCTCTGACATCCATCCTGGTCTTTTCAGTGATCTCTTGCTTTCTTCATGGATGATGTCCTTGATGTCATTCCACAACTCATCTGGTCTTTGGTCACTAGTGTTCAATGAGTTAAATCTATTTTTGAGATGGTCTCTAAATTCAGGTGGGATATACTCAAGGTCATATTTTGGCTTTCGTGGACTTGCTCTGATTTCCTTCAGTTTCAGCTTGAACTTGCGTATAAGCAGCCTTGTTCTGACCGATGATATTGAGCTTTTCCATCGTCTCTTTCCACACATGTAGTGGATTTGATTTCTGTGTGTTCCATCTGGTGAGGTCCATGTGTATAGTCGCTGTTCATGTTGGTGAAAGAATATATTTACCATGATGAAGTCGGTGGTCTTGCAAAACTCTATCATTCGACCTCTGGCATTGTTTCTATCACCAAGGCCATATTTTCCAACTACTGATCCTTCTTGTTTCCAACTTCCGCGTTCCAATCGCCAGTAATTATCAATGCATCTTGATTGCATGTTCGATCGATTTCAAACTGCAGCAGCTGATAAAAATCTTCTATTTCTTCATCTTTGGCCCTAGTGGTTAGTGCGTAAATTTGAATAATAGTCGTATTAACAGGTCTTCCTTGTAGGTGTATGGATATTATCCTATCACTGACAGTGTTGTACTTCTGGATGGATCTTGAAATGTTCTTTTTGACGATGAGGGCAACACCATTCCTCTTCAGGGCAACACCATTCCTCTTCAAGTTGTCATTACAGCCGAGTAGGCTAGAAGTCCAAATTCAGGGTGCCAGCTCCAAGGGAAGGTTTTCTTTCTATCGGCTCTGAGAGAAAGTCATTGTCGTCAATCTTCCCTTACTCTAGGAGCCTCTCTGTGCAGGAACCTCAGGTCCAAAGTACATGCTTTGCTCCTGGCACTGCTTTCTTGGTGGTATGAGGTCCCCTTGTGTCTCTGCTCACTTCTCTCTATTATACCTCAAAAGAGATTGGCTGAAGACACAACATAATCTTGTAGATCTAATCAATATAATTGCTGCCAACCCATCTCATTAACATCATAGTGATAGGATTTAAGACACATAAAAAAATCAGATCAGATGACGAAATGCTGGACAACCACACAATACTGGGAATCATGGCCCAGCCAAATTAATAGACATCTTTTGTTATTGTTGTTGTTGTTAGGTGCCATCAAGTTGGTTCTGACTCATAGCAACCTATGTATCACTGAACAGAACACTGACCAGTCCTGCGCCATCCTTACAATCGTTGCTATGCCTGAGCCCACTGTTGCCACCACGGTATCAATCCATCTTGTTGAGGGTCTTCACCTCGTTGAGGGTCTTCCTCTTTTCCACTGACCCTCTACTTTACCAAGCATGACGTCCTTATCCAGGGACTGATCCCTCCGACAACATGTCCAAAGTATGTAAGATGCAGTCTCATCATCCTTGCTTCTAAGGAGCTTCCTGGTTGTACTTCTTCCAAGACAGATTTGTTCGCTCTTTCGGCAATACACGGTATATTCAATATTCTTTGCCAACACCACAATTCAAAGGCTTCAATTCTTCTTCAGTCTTCCTTATTCATTGTCCAGCTTTCACATGCATGTGATGTGATTGAAAATACCGGAGCTTGGGTTAGGCGTATCTTAGTCCTTAAGGTGACATCTTTGCTTTTCAACAATTTGAAAAGGTCCTTTGCAGAAGATTTACGCAATGCAATGGGTCTTTTGATTTCTTGACTGCTGCTTCCATGGCTGTTGATTGTGGATCCAAGTAAAATGAAATCCTTGACAACTTCAATCTTTTCTCCATTTATCATGATGTGGCTTAGTGGTCCAGTTGTGAGGATTTTTGTTTTCTTTATCCTGAAGTGTAATCCATACTGAAGGCTGTGGTCTTTGATCTTCATCAGTAAGCGCTTCAAGTCCTTTTCACTTTCGGGAAGCAAGGTTGTGTCATCTGCATAACGCAGGTTGTTAATGAGTCTTCCTCCAATCCTGATGCCCTGTTCTTCATCATATAGTCCAGCTTCTCAGATTATTTGCTCAGCATACAGATTGAAGAGGTATGGTGAAAGAATACAACCCTGACGCACACCTTTCCTGACTTTAAACCAATCAGTATCCCCTTGTTCTGTCCAAACAACAGCCTCTTGATCTGTGTAAAGGTTCCTCATGAGCACAATTAAGTGTTCTGGAATTCCCATACTAGACATATCTTGGGGGGACACAATTCAATCCATGACAATCATTATTTTACAAGAGTAATTATTTGTATTCTTCATTTTTAAAATCACATTTGAATCACAATAATGCCATACCTTAAAAGTGATCCTGGGAAAATAAAAAGACTGCTCCTCAGTGTAAAGAGATGTTAAGATTTTAAGCAGGTCTTATAAGCAATGATGTACCTTGCTATTCTTTTCATAATCTCTTATGACTTTCAAAAACAGCATTGGATCTGCCATTATAAGTCAGGTCACATTTTTAAGTTTTTTTTTTTTTTTTTTTTGGTAAAAATATAGGTGACACAACATTTGCTAATTCAACGTTTTTCACTAGTACGATTCAGCGAAACCAATTACATCAATCACGTGCAACTATAACCAACATTCACTGTCATATTTGACATCTCCATAAACAGAAACTGTTGTTGTTGTTAGGTGCCAACAAGTCACTTCCGACTCATAGCAACCGTACATATAACAGAACGAAACATTGCCCGGTCCTGTACCATCCTCACAATTGTTGCTATGCTTGAGCCCATTGTTGGGGCCACTGTGTCAATCCATCTAATTGAGGGTCTTCCTCTTTTCCACTGACCCTCTACCAAGCATGATGTCCTTCTCCAGGGACTGGTCCCTCCTGACAACATGTCCAAAGTATGTGAGACATAAGTCTCGCCATCCTTGCTTCTAAGGAGCATTCTGGTTGTACTTCTTCCAAGACAGATTTGTTCGTTCTTTTGGCAGTCCACGGTATATTCAAAATTCTTTGCCAACACCACAATTCAAAGGCATCAATTCTTTGTTGGTCTTCCTTATTTATTGTCCACCCTTGCATGCATATGAGGCAATTGAAACACCATGGCTTGGGTCAGGAGCACCTTAGTCCTCAAGATGGCATCTTTGCTTTTCAACACTTTAAAGAGATCCTTTGCAGCAGATTTTCTCAATGCAATGCTTCTTTTGATTTCTTGCCTGCTGCTTCCATGGGTGTTGATTATGGATCCAAGTAAAATGATATCATTGACAACCTCAATCTTTTCTTCATTTATCATGATGTTGCTTATTGGTCCAGTTGTGATGATTTTTGTTTTCTTTACGTTGAGGTGTAATCCATACTGAAGGCTATAGTCTTTGATCTTCATCAATAAGGGCTTCAAGTTCTCTTCACTTTCTGCAACCATTGTTGTGTCATCTGCATAACGCAGGTTGTTAATGAGTCTTCCTCCAGTCCTGATACCCTGTTTTTCTTCATATAGTCTAGCTTCTCAGCTCAGCATACAGATTGAATAGGTATGATGAAAGGATACACGCACACCTTTCCTGACTAAACCATGCAGAATCCCCTTGTTCAGTTCAAACGACTGCCTCTTGATCCATGTACACATTTCTCATGAGCACAGTTAAATGTTCCGGAATTCCCATTCTCCTCAACGTTATCCCTAATTTGTTATGATCCACACAGTCGAATGCCTTAGTATAGTTAATAAAACACAGGTAAACATCTTTCTTGTATTCTCTGCTTTTGAAGCCTCCTCCGAGACTTCCCCCTCTCCGCCATGGTTCCCCACCCACCCTCCCAGCCTGCCAAGCCACAGCTTCTAACTGCGGTTTGGCTGACCACACTGTGCCTTAACCACAGCTTGAATCTGGTGCCAGAATCCTGTGCATGGGCAAACCAAGATTTTGGTGCATGAACAGGACCTGAAGAGCGGTGTCCTCAGTCTGTCCTTGGACCTGAACATCACTGATATTATTCAATATCTGGACCTCCAAATGTGGACATGGGAGGGGTATGGGCAGAGAGTTCTGGGCACCAAACCCAACCCCCAGACACCATTAGAAATAAAAAGCTCCCCAACCCCCTCAAACAGCGAGCATGTGGCCTTATGATTACTAGACCCAGCGTTGCTCCTAGTCTGCCAGACAATAAATTCCCACTTTCCGTTTCCCTTGCAACTGATGGTGTGGCGTCTGTCTTATTTCAAGCAGCTACTAAGACAGGACAAGAACCCTCGTTTGGTTACACTTTCAGCCAGGATCCATTTGACATCAGCAAAGATATGCCTGCTTCTACGTTCTCTTCTAAATCTGGCTTGAATTTCGGGCAATTCCCTGTCAATATACTGCTGCAGCCACTTTTGAATGACCTTCAGCAAAATTTTGCTTGCACGTGATATTAATGATATTGTTCGATAATTTCTGCATTCGGTTGAAATGCCTTTCTTGGGAATAAGCATAAATATGGATCTCTTCCCGTTGGTTGGCCAGGTAGCTGTCTTCCAAATCTCTTGGCATAGATGAGTGAGCACCTCCAGCGCTGCATCTGTTTGTTGAAACATCTCAATTGATTTTCCATCAGTTCCCGGAGCCTTGTTTTTCACCAGTGCCTTCAGTGCAGCTTGGCCTGCTTCCTTCAGTACCATAGGTTCCTGATCATATGTTACCTCCTAAAATAGTTGAACATTTTTGGTATAGTGACTCTGTGTATTCCTTCCATCTTCTTTTGATGCTTTCTGCATTATTAAAAATTTTCTCCATAGAATCTTTCAGTATTGGAACTGGAGGCTTGAATTTTTTCTTCAGTTCTTTCAGCATGAGAAATGTTTAGTGTGTTCTTCTCTTTTGGTTTTCTGTCTCCAGGCCTTTGCACTGGAGACATATAATGCATTATATGTCATTATAATACTTTACTTTGTCTTCTCAAGCCATCCTTTGAAATCTTCTGTTCAGCTCTTTTACATCACCATTTGTTCCTTTTTTGCTTTAGCTACTCGATATTCAAGAGCAAGTTTCAGAGTCTCTTCTGACACCCATGTGTATCTTTTCTTTCTCTCCTGTCTTTTCAACGAAGTCTTGCTTTCTTCATGTATGATGTCCTTGATGTCATTCCACAACTTTTCTGGTCTTCAGTCATAATCTGTTCTTGAGATGGTCTCTAAATTCAAGTGGGATATACTCAAGCATATATTTCGGCTCTCATGGACTTGTTCTAATTTTTTTCAGTTTCATCTTGAACTTGCATATAAGTAATTGATGGTCTGATCTGCAGTCGACCTTGGCCTTATTCCGACTGAGCTTTTCCATTGTCTCTTTCCACAAATGTAGTTGATTTGATTCCTGGGTATTGCACCTGGCGACGTACATGTGTATAGTTACCATTTAAGTTGGTGAAAAAAGGTATTTACAGTGAAGAAGTCCTTGGTCTTGCAAAATTCTATCATGCAATTTCCAGCATCATTTCTATCACCAAGGCCATGTTTTCAAACTACCAATCCTTGTTCTTTGCTTCCAACTTTTGTATTCCAATCACCAGTAATTATCAGAGCTTCCTGATTGCATGTTCGATCAATTTCAAACTGCAGAAGTTGGTAAAAATCTTCAGTTTCTTCATCTTTGGCCTCAGTGGTTGGTGAA
This sequence comes from Elephas maximus indicus, assembly GCF_024166365.1. Taxonomy (NCBI): domain Eukaryota; kingdom Metazoa; phylum Chordata; class Mammalia; order Proboscidea; family Elephantidae; genus Elephas; species Elephas maximus. The sequence continues at coordinate 215,927,549 of NC_064820.1, read as the reverse complement.
TAAATTTGAATAATAGTCATATTAACTGGTCTTCCTTATAGATGAATAGATATTATCCTGTCACTGACAGCCCTGTACTTCAGCTTAGATATTGAAATGTTCTTTTTGATGATGAATGCAACGCCATTCCTCTTCAAGTTGATTGTCTAATTCAAAATGGCCAATACCAGTCCATTTCAGCTCACTAATACCTAGAATATTTATCTTTATTCATTCCATGTCATTTTTGACGATTTCCAATTTTCCTAGATTCATACTTCATACATTCCAGGTTTCGATTATTAATGAATGTTTGCAGCTCTTTCCTCTCATTTTGAGTTGTGCCACATCAGCAAATGAAGGTCCAGAAAACTTGACTCCACAACATTAAGGTGAACTGTACTTTGAAGAGGCAGCTCTTCTCCCTTGTATTTTGAGTGCCTTCCAACATTCTTTCCCTTTCTCATCTTCTGCCGGGGCTCATCTTCTGGCACTATATCAGACCATGTTCCACTGCTATTCCTAAGGTTTTCGCTGGCTAATTCTTTTCGGAAGTAGGCCACCAGATCCTTCTTCCTAGTCTGGCTTAGTCTGTAAACTCAGCTGAAACCTGTCCACCGTGGGCAATCCTGCTGGTATTTGAATACCGGTGGCATAGCTTCTATCATCACAGCAACACATAAACCTGCACAGTACGACAAACTGACAGACACATCGGGGAACAGAAACTGAATGGTAGCTAAACAAATAATCTCCTCTTTCCCTTTGCCTCCCACCCCGGTAACCACTGATAAACCCTGATCTCTATACATTTGCCTATTCTAAGAGTTTCATATTAGTGACATTGTGCAATATTTGTGTTTTGTGATTGACTTATTTCACTCAGCAGAATAATTCAGCAGATAATACAGACAGTTCTCATATACCCATTAAAGCCATTCTTCATTTCTGTTACAGTGTTTTGATTTCTAGCATTTCCTTTAGATCCTTCCTTAGAGTTTTGATTGCTTTGCTTACATTACCCATCCTTTGTTACATGTTGTCCTCTTTTTTTCATTAGAGCCCTTAATCATAGTTCTTTTAAATTTCTGGTCTAATAATTCCAAAATCTCTGCCGTATCTGGATCTGTTGTCTCTTCAAACTGTGTTTTTTGTTGGCTTTTAACATATCTTGTAATTTTTTGTTCAAAGCCAGACAGGAAGTATTGGGTAATAGAAACTGAGGTAAATAGGTTAATAGTGTGGGCATCTGTGTTTATCTCGCTAGAGTTATGCTGTGTTTACAGTTAGTTGCAGCTGTAGGTGTCTGAGGCTTCAATTTTCTCTAGTGTCCTTATTTTTGTCTTCCTTGTTGTCTTTGGGTTTCCCTAGAAACTTCTTCTGAAAAGTAGAGCCTGAGCTTTGCAGTTCTTTCAGCTGTAATCCTTTGTTATTTTACTGGAGCCCTATTGATGCTGTGGTAAAGTGTGGGGGAGGAGATTCATTCTATAATCCTATAATTCTGGGCTTTGTCTTTTAGTGAGCCTGTTCCCTGGACTGCGACAAGTGCCTCTTGGCTTTCACAACCCCCTAGGCCCCTTAGGTGAGGCAGGGAGTCTCAAGGGGGTTGGAATTGCATATTTCCCTTTCCTCAAGTTGGTTAGGCTATGGTAAAATAGTTTCCCTCGAGGGAAAGGGAAAACAGAACACTCCAGGTGAATGTCTGAATGGTAACCTTCTCTACCCCTCCACCTCCCTCGTATTTCAAAATGGCTAATTTCTCTTCTCTTTTTTTTTTTTTTTCTGCTGGAAGCAGGAGGGGATTTTTCTCCAGTCTTCACCTGGTGGGGTGCCTGGAGGCAAAATTCATGAAAGTGTCCCCCCCTCCTCCGAAGACTAGGCTTCCCAGGAGTTATAACTCTCAAGCTACTCCACACTATTCCTCCAATAATTCATCAATAATAGTTGAAGTTTTCCTACCCATTCTTGGCTCCAGGGGCTTCTGTTCCTCTGTATTCAGCTGTGTTTCCAGTTTTCAGATCATCAGTTTGCCTTGTGACCTTAGTTCTCTGAAGAATATGAGAAGAGTTGTCAATTTAAAGATTGTTCAGCTTTTTTCTTACTGTGAGGATGGGAGTGATGACTTCCAAGCTCTTTACATGATAGAGCAGAAACCAGATGTCCTCCATTGACTTTTTAGCTATACTTCTTTGCATTATTATTATAATTATTTTTCAGTGGTTGTTCTAGGTATTATAATGTATATCTTTAACTTTTTACAATCAACTTAGATTTAATATTGTGTCGCTTCACATAAAATATAGAAATATTGTAATCTTGTAAGTCCATTCACCCCTCCTTCCTGTTCTTTGTGTAACAGTTACATCCATCCATATTATAAACCCCTCAATATGATGCTATAATTTTTGCATTAAATAGTCATATAATTTTTAACTACATTAAGACAAAAACAGTCTTTTATATTTACTCTGATAATGACTATTTCTAATGTTCTTTACTTATTTCTAACCATCCAAATTTCCATCTGGTACCTTTTTCCTTTGCTCCATAGAACTCCTTAACATTTCTTGTAGTACAGATATTCTGGTGACAAACTCTCTTAGATCTCTTTTATGTAAAATTTCGTTATTTTTGCTTAGTTCTTCATGGATACTTTCACTGCACATGTAATTCTGGGTTGATAATTTTTGCCTTTCAGTAGTTTCAAGATGTTGTTCCACTGTGTTCTGGCCTCCACAGTTTCTGATAAAAAGCCAGCATGTATTCAAATCATCACACCTCTCTTTATAATGTCTTGTTTTTCTCTAACTGCTTTCAAAATTTGCTCCTTATTATTTGCTTTAAGTAGTTTGATCATGAGGTGACCAGGCATATTTTGTTTTCATTTCTCCTACTTGAAGTTTACTGACATTTTTAAATATGTACATTTATGTCTTTTACCGAATTTGAGAAAAGTTGTACCATTTCTCTTGCCTCTCTTTCTGGGACTTCACTTTTGTATGTGTTAGGCCTTTTTAAAAAAGTTGTGGTAAAAATATATACAACAAAATGTTAGGTCTTTTGGTATTGTCCCACAGGCCTCTAAGACTCTATTCATTTTATTCTTATTATTTTTTCTCTCTCCGATGTTCTGATTAGATAATTTCTATTACTCTATCTTCAAGTTTACTGACCCTTTCCTATGTTATCTCCATTCTGCTCTTAAGTCCACTCAGTTATCTTTTTTTTGCTGTTGTTAATTGTAGATACTTTATTTTTCTATTTCTCTGCTGATATTTCCTATCTTTTTTATTTTTTTTAAGCACATTTTCTCATTTCTCATATTAACTCATTGAGCACAGTTATCATAGCTGCTTTGAAGTCCTCATTTGCTAATTTCATTATCCGATACATCTTGGGGTGTTTAGCTTTGACTATCTTATCTACTGAGAATTGGTCATATTTTTTCTGTATTTTTTTTTCACGTTTCAAATAATTTTGAATTGTATCTTAGCTTTGTGCATGTTATATGATTGAAAGCCTGAATTTTGTTGTATACCTCCAAAGAGAGGTGATGTTTTTGTATTAGCAGACAATTTACTTGGCATTTAACCATTTCTTGGGCAGTAGTTTAAATCTATGTTCAGTTTATTTTTGTTGTTATTGTTGTTCTACCTTGCCTGCTTGAAATCTTCTCCACACAACAGTGATTCAGTGATCAGGTAGAATATCGGGCCTAGTTTATAATAGACCTGGGGGTTCACGCACTGTGGCTCTGTTCTCACTTTTTAGTAGCTTTGGTTGTTTTATACTCTGTCCTCTGCTTCTTCAGCCCAGAAAGACTGGTGGTTTTCTACCAGAGGTTTTGCCTCCCTGCATATGGCTCCACCAAATGTAGTCTGATCTTAGTCTATAAGCTATAAAAAACCGGTTACTCTCTTTTAGCAGGTTCTTTTTTTTTTTTTTTTTTCCTCCAAGTGTCTACCCCTCCCAAGTCTGCCTGCTTTGGCTCACTCTTCAGTGCCTTCATATGTTTGTTTTTGTATTCTGTCCAGAGATCACAGTTGTTTTCTGAAGGAGGTTTGGTCTAGGAGGATCTTACTTGACAATTTCAGAAGCAGAACTCCATGGGTATTTTTAAAATTTTAAAACTAAGAAAAAAATAACAGATATGTGTACAGAGTAACATTTTAGGCCATGTTTGTCCCATAGATGGTGGGAAATGTATTTCGAGGCAAATCTTTCATCATGTTGCTTGATTTTAAAAACTAGTTAACTCTTACCCACCCTTGTAGACTCAAATAACGCATAGAAAGCCTTATTAGATCCCCTCTACTACTGATGTCTGGATAGGGTTAGGGTTAGAGGTGTTCTGACATTACCTGGATTTCCCTTTATCACTGCAATATTGTATCACTGCTTACGTTGCTGTTTACCCCACTACACTGTGGGATTCTTGAAGTAAGAAATTTTCTTAATCATTTCAATTCCCTGAAACTACTAGACCAATAATTGCTAACATACCCTGAGCCCTTAATAAATGACAAGCATTGCTAAGAGTTTTGCATGGGTTAACTCATTTATTCCTCACCAAAATCCTGTAAGGTAAGCAAACAATTGAGTAGATGAATGAAAACATGAATTTTGGACCCCCTCCCCAACTGTTTTCTAGATATTGTAAATGGGTGAACTCCAGCAAGTCCTTTTTCTCTAGGGTTTAGTTTCCCTATGCTCCCTTTTATCTGTGATGTTTTGTCATTTCTTTTAGGTTTTAGTGATTTTAAGTACAAAATAGTGCATAAGAGGCAGAGCTTCTTAGACCCAAAAAACTAAGTAAAACAGATACAAATGTCCTTCCTGGAACCCTAAGCAACAAATGAAGGGAAAAAGAACTCAATCAAACATAAAATGGAAGAAGAAACTTACAGAGAACAGAGAACAAGGTGAGGTATGGAGTGGAGGTCACCTGCCAATTAATGCAGCACAACTTCGCCATCCTGGAAAATAAACACAGCCAGAAACAAACCTGGACAAGGACTACAGAAAGGCAACTTCACAAGGAGCTCCCAACGGGAGACAGAGCACCCGGTAACCAGAGAAACACACTTTCCCACACCTCACCCTTCTGCCCTGTACGCTGTCTCTGCTGATTCCCAACAGGCCACGACTGTGCAGCTGGAGAAACACCAACTCACCGCTGCTCCAGATCTGCTCCGCCCCTACCAATGGGCTCCCATCAAGCCATTTTTTTCCTCTTTTTCTTTTTTCTTTTACTTTAACCCTTCCACCAAGCCACCTGCATACCTCTGCCCCTTCCCAACAGGCCTTCCCACACCACTTGGCTGGGGAGGCTCCAGGCCTCTGACACCCCAGGTCTGCCCTGTCCCCAGAGGCTGGCTCTGCCAAGCCTTACTTTTTTCTTTTTCCTTTTCTTCCTTTACTTTTTCCCTCTCACCTAGCCCCTGTGCATCCCTGCCCCTTCCTGACAGGCCATGCAGTGCCACTTGGCTGGAGACGCACAGGCTCCCCATCACCCCAGGTCCACCCCACCCCTACCAGCCGGCTTTGTCACACCATATTTATTTATTTTCTCTTTCCTACTTTTTCTTTCTCCCTATTACCTAGCACCATGCACTGTCTCTGCCCCTTCCAAATGGGTAGCACCATGCTGCCTGGCGAGAAAGACACCAGCTTGCTAGCACCCCAGTTCTGCCCCATCCCTACCAGCTGGCTCCCTCAGTGCCATATTTTTTTTCTCTTTCCCTTTCTTCCCTTTCTTTTTGCCTTCCACCCAACTCCAAGAACCACCTCTACCTCTTCCTGACAGGCTGCACTGCAGTGCTTGGCTGGAGGGGCACTGACTTGCCGCACCCCAGGCTCACCTTGCCCCTACTGTTTGGCTCCTGCTGTGCCATTTTTTTTCTCTCCTTCCCTTTCTTCCTTTTCTTTCCCCTTTCTACCTAGCCCCATGTGCCACCTTTGCCCCTTCCCAATGGGCTGTACCATGCCTCTTGGCTAGAGAACCACCAGTACAGTGCTACCCCAGGTCTGCCCCGCCCCTCACGTACCAGCTTCTGCCAAGCGGACATTTTTTTCTCTTTTTTTTTTTTTTTCTCTTTTTTCTGTTCCCTTTCTTCCTCCCACCTAGCTCCATACGCCACCTCCACACCATCCTACTGGGCCACATCTCCCTAGAAAGCCATCAGCCCACAGCCACCCTGGGTCAGCCTTGCCCCAACTTGCTGGCTCCTGCTGCGCCACAATTTTTTTTGCTTTTGTTTCTTTCTCTTCTTTCTCCTTCCCACCTAGCTCTACACATCACATCTCCTCCCTTCTAACCAGCCCTTGAGTCCACTCTGCCTCCACTTGCTGCCCCCCCCCCACTGCACTGCCAGCTTTTTACATTTTTATTTATTAATTTTTTTAAATTTTCTTTTCTCTTTCTTCCTTTTCCCTCTCCTTGGACCTACCCCCATATGCCACCTTCTCACCCTGCCATCAGACCCCTCTGCACTGCCACTTCTTTTCTTTTCTTTTTTTTCTTTCTTTCCTTTCTACCTCCCACCTAACATCATGCACCACTTCCCCCACCTCCATCAGCCCCAGGTCTGCCCAAACTCCCCTGCTGGCTACACTTTTTAAAAATCTTTTTCTCTCTCTTTTCTTTTTTCCCTCCCCCCAACTAGTCCCATATGCCACCCTCCCCACCAGTCCCTGGAATGCCGCCACAGTTAGAGCACCCTCACTGCTCAGGTTAGCCACCATACTGGGCTAACACTGCCCCCCTCCCGCCACTTGACCAACCGGTGTATAGTGTGAAGCAAGCCCATGCCACTCCCCATCTGACGCCCCTGCCTATCTGAAAAAAGACTACAAAAACTTTCACACCACTGAACCAACATCAAGAGACAGACAGCACCCACCCAGTCCACCCTCAGACACCTCGCCAAACCAAAGTACAGCAAAGCAGGCTTGCCCTGCCTGCTGCTGTCCTGTCCACTGGGACAAGTGGTGAGAACTATCATGCTCACAGAGAGCAAACAACAAAACACACCTGCTCTGCCCTGCATGTCAAAACAGAACAAAAAGGCAGGACGGAACAAATAAACTTACAATCAATCAATAAATAAAAAATACTTTAATGATTCAGAGACAGTAGAAAATAGTAAAACATATAAATAAGCAGGAAAAGATGGGTCCAGCAAGTGACCAAAATACAGAATCAGATGACCTTTTGGTAGAAGAAAAGGCAGTGGAACTACTTGATACAGAATTCAAAAGATTACTATTTAGGGCTTTTTTTTTTTTTTTTTTTTAAGAGATAAGGAAAGAGATCAAAGAAAACACAAAAGCAAGTTTAAAAAATAGACAAAATTCTGAAAAACACAGACAAAACCAGTGAAAACATAGCCAAAATCAAGAAAAACATAGACAAAGCAATAGAATAATTCAGGAAAATAATACATGAACAAAATTTCAAAATAAATAATTAGAAATAATTCAAAATCAGCAGCCAGAAATCCAAAAGATAAGCAACAAAATTTCAGAAACAGACAACTCAACAGAAAGTTTTAGGAGCAAATTTGAAACAACAGAAGACAGAATAACTGAGATGGAAGACAAATCCATGGGCCCCCCCACTTTGTCTGAGGAAAAATCAGAGAAAAGAATGAAGAAAATCTAAGAATTATGTCGGACACAATCAGGAGCAAAAATTTGCACATAATTGTAGTTTGAGAGCAGGAGAGAATACTGAAAACACAGAAGATTATTGAAGATTTCCTGGCAGAAAACTTCCCAAATATCATGAAAATGAAAAGCTGACTGTAATGGATTGAATTGTGTCCTCCAAAATACGTGTCAACTTCTTAGGCCACGTGTGGTTGTCCTCCATTTTGTGATTTTCCCATGTGTTATAAATCATAATCTCTGCCTGTGATTAAAAGGATTATTATGGGATGTAACACTCTTATTCAGGTCACAGCCCTGATCCAATGTAAAAGCAGTTTCCTTGGAGTGTGGCCCGCGCCATCTTTTATCTTACAAGAGATAAAAGGAAAGGAAAGCAAGCAGAGAGTGGGGGACCTCATACCACCAAGAAAGCAGCACTGGGAGTAGAGTGTGTCCTTTGGACCTGAGGTTCCTGTACCGAGATGCTCCCAGACCAAGGGAAGACTGATGACAAGGACCTTCCTCCAGAGCTGACAGAGAGAGAAAGCCTTCCCTGGGGCCAGCACCCTGAATTCGGACTTTTAGCCTACTGGACTGTGAGAGAATAAACCTGTCTTTGTTAAAGCCATCCATTTGTGGTATTTCTGTTATAGCAGCACTAGATGACTAACACACTGACCATCCAAGAAGTTTGGTGAATCTCATAGAGGAAAGACTCTAAAAGAAAGTCACCAAGACAGATCATAGTCACATTTGCCAAAATCAAAGACAAAGAAAGAATTCTGAGAGCAGGTCAAGAAAAACAAAAGTCACTTACAAAGGGGAAACAATAGAACTAAGTTCTGACTACTCAGCAGGAGCAATGCAGTCAAAAGGCAGTGAGATGACATACATAAAACATTGACAGGAAAAAACTGCCAACCAAGAAGAATATATCCTAAAATCTCTCTCTCAAATATGATGGCGAAATTAGGATATTTCCAGATAAACAGAAATTAAAGGAATCCCCCAAACCAAACCAAACATACAAGAAATGTTAAAAGGAGTACTTCTGTTAGAGAACCAACAGCATCAGACAACAACTGAAGCCTAAGACACAGGACAGCATCAGCCAGATACTAACTTAGGTAACGATCTCTCAATAAAAAAAAAAAAAAAAGGCTAAAAGACTTAAAAACAAGGAAACAGAGACGTGAATCTGTAAATGACAACAACATCATCCTTCAAATCCAGAAATCCAATCCCTTGAGGTGTTTGGTTATGTCTGAGAAGTATCTATAACTGTGACCCCTATATAATATGAATATATATGCTTACAGTTACATAGATGCATATAGTGTATATATGCATACTCCTATATATACACATAGAAGCCCTGGTGGAGTAGTGGTTCAGAGCTACGGCTGCTAACCAAAAGGTCAGCAGTTTGAATCCACCAGGCACTCCTTGAAAACTGTATGGAGCAGTTTTACTCTGTCCTATAGGGTCATAATGTGTGGTAATCAACTTGATGGCAACGGGTGTGTTTGTTTGTTATGTGTATGTATACATGTTTATACATATCTAGGATCGCTATAGGGTCTCTATGAGTCAGAATAGACTCGATGGCAATAAATTTTTTTTTATCCATATATATGCCTACATACATACATACATACCCTTGTATATTTTTTATTGTTTTTGCTGTAGTTTCAAAATTATATATGCCATGGCAATTACCAACAGGTCCTTTTTTGTGTTGTGTATTTTTTAGTGACATCATTTACCTTTGTCAAGCTGAGTATACTTCACCCTCATTTGGTGTTACCTTTCCCATCACCAAAAATAGCAAGTGTCTACTACGTATAGAGGAGCCCTGGTGGCACAGTGGTTAAGCACACAGCAGCTAACTGAGAGGTCGGCGGTTTGAACTCACCACTCCTCCATGGGAGGAAGAGGTGGCGATCTGCTTCCATGAAGATTATAGCCTTGAATTTATGTATATACTTCACCCCTAAGGAAGTGGAGCATAACTTTCCCATTCCTTAAATGTAGACTAGTCATAGGGATTTCCTTCCAAGAAGTATCATGTGGAAAGGGGAAAAGGTAACTTTACAGTGGAGATACCTGACAAACACTACCTCAATCAGGAGATTAAGGTCAACACCAGCAGTGGGGAGTCATGATGATTGTATGTGTCCTTGATATGATATGATGAGAATAACATATTTACTTTTGTGGTCTTCCTCCAAATAACCTATTTAAAAAAAAAGTCTTATTATGAGAAAAGTATCAGACCCCATTAGTGGGGCATTGAACAAAACATCTGACCAGTATGTCTTAAAACTGTCAAGGTCATCAACAAGGAAAGTCTGAAAAAGTATCACAGTCTAGAGGAGCCTAAGGAGACATGATGACTAAATGTAATGTGGTATCCTGGATGGGATCCTCAAAAAGAAAAAGGACATTAGGTAAAAACCACTGATATTTGGATAAAATATGGATGTTAGTTAATAATAATGTGTCAATATCAGATGAGTATGTAATTAGTGGACCATATTTTTACTAACGTAAGATGTTAATAATAGGGGAAACTGGGTGTGGGTTATATGGGAACTCTCTATACTGTCTTCATAATTTTTCTGTAAATCTAAAACTTCCAAAATAAAAAGTTCATTTAAAAATGTACATATACATATTAAAAAATTGCAGCCTTGGAAACACTATTGAAATCATTTCGGGTTGCTATGAGTCGGAATTGGCCTGACAGCAATGGGTTCTATAGATGGAGTTCTCCCTCCACTCCCCATCCCTGAAAACCACTAATGAACATCGCTGTTGTTGTTAGGTGCCGTCAAGTTTGTTCCGACGCATAGCGACTCTGTGTACCACAGAACAAAACACTGCCCGGTCCTGCGACATCCTCACAATCGTTGTTATGTTTGAGCCTGTTGTTGCAGCCACTGTGTCAATCCATCTCATTGAGGGTCTTCTTCTATACCCCTCGCCCTCCACTTCACCAAGCATGATGTCCTTCTCCAGGGACTGATCCCTCCTGACAACATGTGCAAAATAATGTAAGGTGTAGTCTCGCCATCCTTCCCTCTAAGGAGCATCTGGTTGTACTTTTTCCAAGACAGATTTGTTTGTTCTTTTGGCAGTCCACGATATATTCGATAATCTTCACCAACACCACAATTCAAAGGTGTCAATTCTACTTCGGTCTTCCTGATTCATTGTCCAGCTTTTGCATGCGTATGATGGGATTGAAAATACCATGGCTTGGGTCAGGGGCACTTTAGTCTTCAAGGTGACATCTTTGCTTTTCAACACTTAAAGAGGTCGTTTGGAGCAGATTCGCCCAACACAATGCGTCTTTTGATTTCTTGACTGCTGCTCCCGTGGGTGTTGATTATGGATCCAAGTAAAATGAAATTGTTGACAACTTCAATCTTTTTTCCATGTATCACGATGTTGCTTATTGGTCCAGTTGTGAGGGTTTTTGTTTTATGTCAAGGTGTAACCCAAACTGAAGGTTGTGGTGTTTGATCTTCATCAGTAAGTACTTCAGGTCCTCTTCACTTTCAGCAAGGAAGTTTGTGTCATCTGCATAACGCAGGTTGTTAATGAGTCTCCCTCCCCTGATGCCCTGTTCTTCTTCATATAGCCCAGCTTCTCGGAGTTTTTTCTGTATATTTACTTGTTCATGTCCCTTCATAAAGGTGAGAACATACATTATTTATTTATTTTTGTGATTGACTTATTTCGCTCAACATGATGTCCTCCAGGTTCATCCATGTTCCAAGACGCTTTGGGAACTCATTTTTCTTCATCACTGGGTAGTATTCCATTCTCTTGTAATCTAACTTCTATTTATTACTTCATTTTTAAAAACCTGATCCCTAAAGTTTCTGAACATGAGGAAAAGTTTTTTTTTTTTTTTAAACATACTTTATTTCGCACAGCAGTTTTAGGTGTACAGAGAAGTTGCCAGGAAAGTACAGAGAGTGCCCACAGTTTCCTTCACCCCTCTGCAGTTTCTCTTGTAGTACAGAGAGTGCCCACATCTCCCTTCTCCCCCTACACAGTTTCTCTTGTTATTAACGTCTTGCATCCTTGTGATATATTTGTTTTGACGAAGCAACATTGATACGTTGTTATTAATGTCCATAGTTACATTAGGGCTTAGTTACATCTTTGTGTCGTACAGTCCTACAGGTTTTGCAAAGGCATAATGTCATGTATCCACTATTAGGTATCATACCGAATGGTTTCACTGGCCCCCAAATGCCCTGTAGTTCACCTGTTCATCCCTGGATACCTCTATCATGATTTCACTTTTTGTTAAACTGATACTCCTTTCTTAACTTGCCTTGACCAGTACTTTATTCTGGGAATGATCTTGTCAGATTCTCCTATAAAATTTTCTTTGAGTTAATTAATTCAACAGATATTTTTGAGTACCTGCATGTCGCAGTACTCTGTTCTGAGAACTGAGGGATAGTGTAGTAACCAAAACAGAAAAATCATTACCCTCACTGAGTTTTCATGCTAGTGGGATGGACGGATTCTGACTCACAGCGATCCCATGTGTGTCAGAGTAGAACTGTGCTCCACAGGGTTTTCAATGGCTGCTTTTTTGGAAATCGTTGCCAGACCTTTCTTCTGAGGTGACTTTGGGTGCGTTCAAACTTGTAACCTCTATGTTAGCAGCCAAGCATGTTAACCGTTTGTACCACCTAGGGGTATACTATGTCAGATAGTGATACTTTCTTTGGAGAAAACGAAAGCACGTAAGGGAATACGGAGTTTTGTGGGTGGACACTGAAATTTTCAATGGGATGGCGGGGAAGGCCTCATTGAGTAGTTGTTTGATAAAGCCCGGGAGGAGGGTTAGGGAGAACCAGCCAAGGACTGTGGGGTGGGGTGGGGAGCAGTCCAGGCAGAAGGCACAGCAAGTGTAAGATTCTAGGGTGTCATGGATTGAATTGTGTCCCCAAAAATACGTGTATCAATTTGGCTGGGCCATGATTCCTGGTATTATGTGTTTGTCCACCATTTTGTCATCTGTTGTGATTTTCCTATGTGTTGTAAATCCTGCCTCTATGATGTTAATGAGGGGGGATGGGTGGCAGTTGTGTTGATGAGGCAGGACTCAATCTACTGGATTGGATTGTGTCTTGAGCCGGGTTCTTTTGGGATATAAAAGAAGTGAGCAGAGAGACATGGGGACCTCACACCACCAAGAAAGCAGCGATGGGGGCAGATTGCGTCCTTTGGACTTGAGGTCCCTGTGCTCAGAAGACCAGGGGAAGATTGATGACAGGGACTTTCCTCCATAGCCAATAGACAGAAGGCCTTCCCCTGGAGCTGACGCCCTGAATTCAGAGGTCTAGCCTACTGTCGTAGGGTAAAAAAATCACAAAGTTTAGTAAAGCAAAAAGAAAGTTTTATTCGGCATATATTAAAAAAGGCAAAAGTGGGAAGCAGACAAGCATGTTGCCAGAGCCATGTCTGCCTGAGTCCAAGGAAATGTTACAGAATAAACAAGAATGGAAAAACAGACAAGCATGCTGCCTCAGCCATGTCTGCTCCTGTCCAAGGAAAGTTCCAGAGTCACCAGTATATGTTAACATTACAAGTGGGCAAAACCATTAAAAGCTTCACCTTTTCATGGATTGGCTAGAAACTGTGATCCTACATTTTGAATGGTCTTTCTTAACAGTCTTTGGTACAGGTTTCAGTCAGGAGGGTCTTCGTGGGTCCAAAAAATTTTTTATTCACTATATGCTAACATTATTATTAAATGCTAACAGAAAAAGAGTGGAAAGGCTTTTGTGTTCTGTTTGGTTGGCTTTACGTGAAAAGTTCCCTAAGAGATTTTTTTCTTCCCTAAAAGATAATTTACAAGATTGTCCCATCTATTTTCTTTATCTCAGGGCCCAGCTGATGTGTCCTTGTGAGTCTTTGTGGGCCCAGCTCCAGCTGGGTCACATTCTCTGTGCTCAAGGACAGGAAATAATGATTCCAATATTATTTCCTAAATCGCTACTAGACTGTGAGAGAATAGACTTGTCTTTGTTGAAGCCATCCACTTGTGGTATTTCTTTTGTAGCAGCACTAGAAAACTAAGACATAGGGCAAAAGCGTACTTGGCAATTTGTCCTAACCACAGTGCTTTATTCCAGTTCTCAAGCCATTAAACCCTGCAGCTTTATATACCAGAGGTTACTATTTTATTTTTTCACTGTGATAGCTCTTCCACAGTAGCATACTTGGAGAGCAACTGGCAGCTTTCTTTAATCTCCCAAAGAACTCAATGCCATGAGTATAGGTAAGTAGCACCACACCTCATCCAAGATATTGTCCCAGGTCCATTGGGCCTTTACTCCTCCAAGACATCATTTGCACTGTCTTTACAATTTTTTCTACCGGCTGCCCTGGTTCAGTTTTCTTATGTACTGATTGTGGCGTAGGAGTTATGAGATAGGGGAGAAACAGCGACTGAGCCCCTAGTCAAGGAGCCCTGCAACTTGCAACTTACTTACAAAAATTATATGCTTGGCTAATGATGCAAAACCCCAATCCTTGAATGTGTGATAAGGAAAGAACAAACAAAGTACTCCCTTGTAAGATGTTTTTCAGGGGAACTGGGCCTGGTGCACGCGCGGATATCTGCAAGGTGACACACAGATGACTTCTGCCTGATGCCAGTACCCGCGACAGGAATCCAACCAGCACCACGGGAGGGACTGCGTAGGCGTGACACCCCGTAATAAGTTTTGCCACCCAATCCCAGGAGCCTTTGCTGTGAGTTCCATCTTGGATTCCAGATGCCCATGCAACCTAATTTAGTACCTACTGCCATTCTGAGAAGTACCTGCCCCTTGAAAGAAACCTGCTAAATATTCATTATTATCCTCGCCAAACCCATATAAGCCCCAGCAAAACCTTTGTTTGGGGTAACAGAGGCTAGCGTTTCCTGGTTCCTCTCTGTTCCCCACTCCTGAGCCTTTACGCTCTTTCTGTCACAATAAACCTTTGTTCATGTGGAACCTCTGAGCCTCTCCTGGTCATTCTTGGTCAGTAGAAGGCAAGAACTTAGGCAGGGCTCAGTCCTAAGGTGGGAAGCCTTGTCCTGCAAGAGTTAAGAGCTCAGGCTCTTAAAACCAAAAAAAAAAAAAAAAGTTCTTAGTTTGAATCCACTAGCAGCTCCTTGGAAACCTTACGGGGCAGGTCTACTCTGTCCTACAGGGTCGTTATGAGTTAGAATCCACTCACCGGCAAGTTTCATTTGGATTGTACTTACACTGTCCAATGTGGTAGCCACTGGCACTTTAAACGTGGCTAGCATGAATTGGATGTGCTCTAAGTGTAAAATACACACAGAATTTCCAAAAATTCATGCAAAAAAATGTAAAAATCTCATCAATAATGAAAAAATACTGTTTACATGTTGAAATAATATTTTGGCTATGCTGCATTAAATAAAATATATTAAATTTAATTTTGCCTGTTTCTTTCGTTTGTTTTAAACTCCCCTTTTCCCTTCTCCTCCTAGACCCTGGAAACCACTAATCTTCTTTAGTCCTGATGGATTTTCCTGTTCTAACTATTTCATAAATGTGGATCTATACATTGCCCTTTTATGTCTGGCTTATTTCTCTCAGCATAATGTTTTCAAGGTTCATCCATGTGGTTGCATGTATCAGAACTTGATTTCTCTTTACGATTGAATAACACTCCATTGTGTACGTGTGTGTCACGTTTTGTTTATTCGCTCATCTGCTGACAGACCTTTAAACTGTTGCCACTTTTTGGCGATGGTCAATAAAGCTCCTGCTTTTTTAAAATGCAGCTACTAGGAAATTTACAATTTTAGATATGTGGCTCACGTCATATTTCTGTTGGACAGCGTTGATGAGACCCTCACTTGAAGGTGGGGTCCTGGTGTAGGGGACTCCGTATGCTCCCTTGAGGCAGTGCCACACACCGGGTGAAGCCGGCAGCTCTAACTCATGGCTACGGAGCTGTGATGCCTGTGGGATAGGCTGCAAAGATGGAAGAGCCCTGCAGAAAGCCCAAAGGAGGGAATTTCTATTGGCAAAGGCATTGCTCGTGACCCAGGGAAGGCAGAGCAGGTCGAGGGATTTCTCAGAGACGCAGGAAGCAGTTTGCAAGACTGCAGGCTTTGCACCACCCCCAGCCCGTCGCTCCGCCTCTTTGCGGCAGAGCTCAGGCCGGTGCAAACCGGTTCAGAGCCCTGACAGACACCCCGCGTCACCCAATCCACAGCATGCCCCACCTCCCCGGCGATCGGTGGAGACCAGCACAGTCGGAGCCACTGCGGACTGGGCGCTGCTCTGAAAGAGACGGACTGCAATGGCAGCCAATGGCAGTGGTGGGCGTGGCCACGTGGCGGCCCGGCTTCCAATGGAGCTGGCCCAGGGGTGGGGCCTCGGTAGCATCACTCCCGCGGCCCTGACCACTGGAGGCCTCGGCGGTCGCTGGGCGCCGGGGACGGGGGTCTGCGGGGCGGGGCGGCGCCTGCGCAGTGCGGCCGGCGGGGGATGCAGTAATCGCGCCGGCACCGCCCAGGTCCCGCAGACCCGGAGCGCGGCGGTCGCTTGCGAGCTTCGTCCCCGCGCCGCCCTGGCGTCGTCCACGTCCTCGTCGCCGCCGCCGCCGCCCGCGCGCGGCCGGGCCCTGCCCCCTACGGCCTCCCGGAGCGAGGCGGAGGGCGAGGCCATGGACGCCGAGCTGGCGGTGGCGCCGTCCGGCTGCTCGCACTTGAGCAGCTTCAAGGTGGACAACTGGAAGCAGAATCTGCGCGCCATCTACCAGTGCTTCGTGTGGAGCGGCACCGCCGAGGCCCTCAAGCGCAAGGTGGGACACCCCAAATGAAGACCCTCAGCTGGGCGGGGGCTGCACACCTCGCGGGTGGCCGGGTGCTCCCAGCCCCCTGGGGGCGAGGGGCGCGTGGGGAGATTCGCGCAGGCGGCAGGGGGAGGGGCGACAGCCCTCCCTCCGTTCTTCCCCCTCCCCCATTCTTCTCTGCCTTCCATGTTCTCCCCTTCCCCATCCTTCCCCCACCATTCATACTTCTCTCTCCTCAGAAGGTTCTCTTCATAACTTTCTCCCTTCCCTTTTTCCCCACCCTTACTTTCCTCCACTCCCCCTTCCCCCTCCCATCTCCCCTCCCCTCTTTTTTCTCCTCTCTCTTCCTCTCCTCCCTTCTCTTCTTCACTCCTTCCTTCTCCCCTTCCCCCTCCTTTTCCTCCTCTCCCCGATCCCCCTCCCCCATCACTTTCCTCCTCTTTTCCCTTCCTCCTTTTCCTCCCCCTCCCATTCCTCCCTCTCCCCACCCTCCCTGACCTTCCCTCCCCTCCCGTCCCCCTCCCCCTTTCCCTTCTTCTCCCATCCCCCTCTACCAGGCCACCTCTTTTCTTCCCCCCTTTCCCCCCTCCTCCTCCTTTCCCCTCCTTCCCTCACCTTCTTTTCCCCCTCACCTTCCTCCTGCCCTCCCTTCGGGCGCGGGGTAGGGTAGGGCGGGGTCTCGGTGGGCTTGTGCAATTCCAGCGGTGGAGAGAGAGGAGCGCAAGTCTGGGAAGAGGCGCCTTTCTCCTGCAGGGTCTGTGCAGAAGGTCTCCGTTTTTCCAACACGAGGAACCCTACAGGGGCGGGAGTGTTGGGGAGTGGGAATAGGGTGCACTGAGAAAAAATAAGACAATAAAGGGAAGCAGTGTCGGAGACTTTTCCGGCAGCCTGCAGTGGATCAGCTCCTGCCATCTTCTCAAGTACCCTTTATGCTAGTGTCCATTCACGTCCAGAGGCGGGCCGTCTGGCCTAAGGAAACTGAAGAGCCATATGGCTACGACCGGGGCCTATTAGGACGTGGTTACAACTGTGGTCCTTGGGCAGAGCCCCGCACCAGGTGCGGGCTTTACGGGAACAAATATGGGCAGATGGCGTTCCCACCAACCCTCCCCGCCCCTGATTCAGGCGTGGACGCGGGTGGAGGCGGCGAGGAGTGGGTGGGCAGTTAGAAATGTAGCAAGCCTTGCCGCCCTGTAGAGCCACCGCGAAGCCGGGACTGCTGATTTGTATCGAGGTTTGGAGAATCCCTTGTGCTAAATGAGTGCATTTAAAAGAAAAGCTTAGATGGAAAGGTGAGGCAGCAGGAATTAGAGTCGCATGCCTTGTGCGAAGATAAGGAACTGACCCCTCTGTGAGACATTGAGGAAATACAAATTGTGTTATGCCCTTTCAGACATAACGTACATTCCCGTGATTAAGCCATTAAAGATTTGGAGATAAGAAATTCTTTCTTCTGAGCTGAATAGACTTTGACAATTTAACAAGATGATTTTGCAGAATATAGTCTGACGTTGGGAGTTGTTAGGCAATTTCCACATGAATAGCATTTTTTATTGGAAAACTAACAGTCTCACTGATATTGTAGGGAATGGGAAGCATTACCTCTTAGCATGGACAAAAATCTGAGGTGAGGTGGATTTCTAGTGGGATCCGTGTGAGAGTCCAGGAGCGATTAAATTATGACTTGCTAATGGAATTGCGGGAATTGAAATGGCTTTCTACAGGTGGTAACCTTATTCTCCCAAGATGCAGCTCTGTATAACTAATTTCTTGATTAAGACTTAAGCATGTAAGATTGATTTCCACTTGGCATTGAGTAGGCAATTCCTGCTCTTTTCCTCTCCTCATTTTTAACAAAACTGAAGGAATCAAGCTGAAACCATCATTAACTTGGCCTTGTTTCCTAAAGGAAAGAATTTTTTCCTATGTTGAAAGTAATCTTTTACTTTTTCCTTTCAGCTGCTTGGTTTGAAAGCTGCTGAACCACATCTTAACATTATTCATTAGTCAGAACTTGAGCTCTGTAAAAGAGGTAATGATACATGTTTCTTTCAAAATTCAGGGCTGTTACTATCGCAGTGCCTTTTGGTAAAATACCAGCCATGAACTCTTACTGGTATCCTCCCATTCTCTCTGAATCTTTGGGAGTCATTTTCTTGATCACTTCAGTTCCTGTATAACTGCATGTCTAGCACTCTCTAGTGGCCCAATGAAGGAAGACTTGCTTTGGGAAATAGTTTAACCTTGGTGATTAACGTTGAATAAACCATGTTTGACAGTTTGGATGAGGTTCTCAGCAGATCAGTGGGCTCAGTGCATTAGCTTCTAAAGATACGATGTTCCCTAAAAAAATATGGAATTTATGTTACAATTGTGCAGTCAGAGCTGCCTTTGGAGATTGACATCTTAGTAAGAACACAGCTACAAGTTAGCTACAGAAATTAATTCCTGGACGATTGGAAGTTAAAAGTTTTCTCATCCAAGGTGAGTTATGGTTGTGTATCCAGACTTTGATTCTTCTTTTGTTAGACAAGGAATGAGAAGAATGTGGTCAGATTTGATAACTTTCTGCCCAGGTTAAGCTTTTTATGGAATCAAAGTAAAACTTTGGTACTACTCAGTGTAAAAATGTTCTAGCATATTAGGACTCGGTGGTGCAAACAGTTAAGTGCTTGGCTACTAGCTGAAAGGTTGGTGGTTCAAACCTACCTAGAGGCGCCTTGGAAGACAGGCCTGGCGAACTGCTTCGGGAAGGTAACAGCCTTGAAAACTATGGAGCAGTTCTACTTTGCACACACACGCAGGGTTGCCATCAGTCACAGTTGACTCAATGTCAACTAATAACAACAATAAAAACATTGCCACGGTGAACTTACTCCTTTACGTTTCTGGCATGTGTAAAATATCTCTAACCACTTTAGAGTTTGTATGTAAAGATGGAAAAAAAAAAAAAAGATGGAAACTGGCAATAAAAACCGTAGGAAGTATGAGTTCTACTGGTTGTTATGACTTGACATACTCTGTATTTTGAATATATAGGCACGTTTTGCACAGGTAATGTTTTTTAGATAATCGTTTAACTCCATTTTCTTTAAACTGTTTCTTTGACTCTAAAATAGCTTATCTTCAAAACTCAGCTGTTTTGTGGATAGAGTAGTTTCAATACTTTAACCAAATGTACTTTCCCCAAAGTGAAGAGTTGCCAAACATATTGTTGGTAATTCTGGTTTAATTTGTGTGGTGATCTAGAGGACGGAAAACTGCATATCAAGGCTTCTGAGACACAGAATTCGGGGCCTAAAGGGACCCTTTGGGTAAAAATTCCTAGGGAAATCTTTGGGTTTGGGAAAGGGGCTAGCTAGAGAGGGAGGGAAGCTATCTGGGAAACAGTAGGTGAGGGGGTAGAGGACTTTAAGATCCAGAAATCATACCTCATCTGGCATTTTTTTTTTTTTTTTCTGTTTCTGTGTTTGCGGTCTTAACGCTGCAATATAAAGAAATTTGGGATAGACACTCTTTGGAAGAAAGTGGGGCGATTCCGTCTTGTTTGGAACTAAGGTCCAAAGTCAGCTCCGAACCCCTAAAGGAGTTGTGGACTTAACCTTTCTGAGATTAGTAAGATACCCCTGAGCTTCTGCCATGAGGAATTGAAATAAAAATTGTCCAATGGCCATGTAAACAGTATGCGTCAAATAGCAAGACGTTAAATGTCTGCCTTAAATTTTAGATGTTTTGTAGATGTCAGTGAAAATTCCTGCACTTAGGATAATTGAGTCTGAATACACAAAAGGAATATGTAGGTAATTCTAGATGTTCAAATGTCAGTTGGTTTTATGCTTAAAATTTGTGAGTCTGCATTTTAAAAAAATAATAAAAACGATAATATCCTCAATGGGTAAAAATAAAGTACTCAAAGGTTTATACAAGGTAAGTTCTCCCTGGCCTTCAGGTAATCACTGTTAAGGTTATTTTGCTGTCTGGGTCTTCCAGACGTCTTCAGAATTGCAAACGCATGCATATTGTTATGGGCCCTCAAGTTGATTCCGACTCACAGTGACCCTAGGACAGAGTAGAACTGCCCCCATAGGGTTTCTAGGCTATAAATCTTTACAGGAGCACAGCTGCCAGGTGTTTTCTCCCGAGTGCTTAACCCCTGCACCACCGGGGTTTCTGTTTTTTTTATTTGCCCATACATACAGATCTCACATTTTATTCTTTTCAGCTGTGCCCTTAATATTCCATTGAATGGAAACACCACTGTTTATTTTCTACTTTTTAATAAACTCTTTTGAAACTTAAACCCATTTCCATTGAGTCAATCCTGACTCATAGTGACCCTATAGGACAGAGTAGAACTGCCCCATAGAGTTTCCAGGGAGCTCCTCGTGGATTCGACAGCAGCTGTAGCACTTAACCACTACGCTGCCAGGGTTTCCTTTTGAAACTTAGACCTCTGGTAATCAGCTCAAAGGAGGCATAATCTTACACCAGGTATTTTTCACCATATATGTTTTTATTTGCTGCAGGGTTGAAATGTGAATGATTTGTCTACTTGGTATCCAACATGAACTGCACAGGCGTTTAAAAAGTACACTAAGTTCGAACAGCCTGACAGTGCCATCCGTAAATGCCAACAGCTCTACCATGAAAGCTGGCCCTTTGATGTATACGGAGGTTGCTGCTTTTTTTTTTTTTAAATATAATCTGGTTGATAACTGTTGATGGTTACTGAAGCTAGGTGCGAGTACCTGGGAGTTCATCGAGTACCTGGGAGTTCATCGTGCCTTTGTGTTTCTTTGAAAGTTTACATAATAAAAAGTTAAGCTGTTAAAGAATACATTCACAGTTTCGTGTATAGGAAACAACGGGATAGGGGGGTGGGATAGAGTGACTAAACGGAGAGAAATACAAACACTCCAGGCAAAGCACAACAGTGAACTTTAAAGAGATCCTTTCATAGGGAACAAGTATACCCTCCCGCCTTCCATTTTGTGCCTTCTAGGAAGTGAAGGTGCAGGCCATGGGTCTGTGGACACCTGCTTGAGAAGGAGCGGGCCTAGTTACTAAGCTGGGCTTGAGAGGCCGTCCCTGGCCTTGGGTTATAGTGGGGAAAGGGTGATCACTGAAGTGAATGGACTTGTAGTATTTATCTGGAGTCGTTGGTACTTTGCTGTGTGATTTAGAAAAAGATTTATTCCGTGGTCCTATACGGTCATCTCCTAGTTGCCATCCATTTTTATTGGTGTATTTTGGTTCTGAAGTCTGAGATCTTTCTATTAAGATATGACGTTTTCACGTCTCTTATGCTTGAATTTTTTGAGTAAAAACGGTTCTGTTACTGGTTTATACAAACAGAATACCTGGAGGGACTTTCTGAATGGTCTTGTGGGCAGCCTCAAAGTGTTTCTAGCTCACTTTTTATTTGTTACATCCTTTAAAAAAAGATTTTTTTTCCCAAACTTCCTTGGAGGAGTTATCTTTTTTAGTTGTTGATGAGTTAGATTTTGCAAACCGTTAAAGCAAAACATTGCACATTCATACTAGGTAGGGAATAGTTTTCCAAGTAAAATGTCTAAAAGTAAAATTTTTTTTTCTTCTATTAGGCTTTTTATTTTGAGATTTACCTGCTGTTACAAGAACTGTTACAGAGCTATCCTGATGATGCCTTTTACCTAGTTTCTCCCATGGTAACATCTTGCAAAACTACAGCAGAGTATCACCACCAGGGTGTTGACATTGATACACTTCACCTTTGATGCAATTCCACTGATCTCCTGCAGATTTCTCCAGTTGTGCTCATTGGTGTGTATGTGTGTGTTTTTAAAAACCAAAAACCCATTGCCGTCGAGTCGATTCTGACTCATAGAGACCCTATAGGACAAAGTAGAACTGCCCTGCAGGGTTTCCAAGGCTGTAAATCTTTTTTTTTGAGTTATTCTTTAGATGAAGGTTTACAGAACAAAGTAGTTTCTTATCATAGAGTTAGTACACACATGGTTCTAAGACATTGGTTAACAATCCCACAACATGTCACCACTCTCCCTTCTCAACCCTGGCTTCTCTTTTACCAGCTTTCCTGTTCCCTCCTGCCTTCCAGTCCCTGCCCCAGGGCTGGTGCACCCCTTTAGTCTTGTTTTGTTCCATGGCCTGTTCAGTCTTTGGCTGAAGGTTGAACCTCAGGAGTGGCCTCATTACTGAGCTGAAAGGGTGTCCGAGGGCCATACTCTCAGGATTTCTCCAGCCTCCTTCAGGCCAGCAAGTCTGATCATTCTTTTTGAGTTAGAATTCCAAGGCTGTATCTCTTTGTGGAAGCAGACTGCCACACCCTTCTCCTGCAGAACAGCTGGTGGGTTCATACTGCTGACCTTTTTATTAGCAGCCGAGGGCTTAACCACTGTGCGACCAGGGCTTCTTTCTGTGCTTTTAGCTCTATACAATTTAATAAACTCAATTGAGACTAGTTTTAGAAGTACAGAAAAGTTGCAATGATGTTACAGAGCTTTCCCATATTGCATTCCCCCCCCCCAAGTTTCTCCTATTGTTAACAGCTTACATTACTGTGGTACATTTAGCACAACTAATGACTGATATTGATCCATTATTATTAACTAAACAACATACTTTATTCAGATTTGCTTAGTTTTTACCTGATGTTCTTTTTCCGTTTAGGATCCTATTTAGGATCCCACATTACTTTTAGTCATCATGCCTCCTTAGGCTCTTCTTGGCTTGGGACAATTTCTCAGACTTGCCTTGTTGATGACCCTGACAGTTTTGAGCAGCACTGGTCAGGTATTTTGTAGACTGTCCCTCAATTGGGATTTGTCTGATATTTTTCTCAGGATTAGACTGGGGTTGTGGGTTTCTGGGAGTAAATGCCATTCTCATCATAACACTAGGTGATAAGTCCTGTTGATAGGGTACACACTATCAACAGGACCTATCACTTTGACGTGAACCTTGATCACCTGGCTGAGGTCGTGTTTGTCAGGTTTGTCCACTGTAATGTTAATCTTCCTCCCTGTCCCTCCATACTGTGCTCTTTGGAAGGAGGTCACTATGCTGAGCCCACACTGAAGGGGTTGGGGAGTGATGCCGTACTTCCCTGGGGGTGAGTATCTGCATCCATTATTAAGACAAGTGTGAGTCCATGCTGATGTCTCCAACTCTGATCCAGGACCCCCCGGGCCCAGTCTAGCCTTACCCTCTGGCTTATCTGTAGCTTCACTGCCCAGTGTTGGTCCGAGTAGGGGATGTTGTGTGCTTCTCTGCACTACACTGGGGAGCACATGCTGCCAGCTTGTTCCTTATCGGCACTGATAAAGTGGGTTAAGGGGGAGTCTTACAGATGCTCTGCTGTAAAGGTAGCCCTTTCCCTTTTAGTTAATAAACTGATCTTTAGGGTGATGCTTTGAAACTGAATACCTGATGCCCTAGCATTTTTTTTATGCAGTGGTTTTAGCATTCATTGACGATTCTTGCCTGAATCACTTATTACTATGATGGTTATAAAATTATTTTCTATTTTTGTCTTCTACACTTATTAGATGAAATTCTCTTGTAAAGACTATTTAAATGTGTGTGTGTAGTATTTCAGTATGAACTTTTATCGATCCCTTTTTTATTCTGTGTATAATAATTCATTCTTGTTACTGTTCTTTTTTTTTTTTTTTTTTTGCTTAAATTGTGCCTAATTTGGCCAGCAAGAAATCTTCAGAGGCTCCCATTGCTTTTCACATGTCCTCGTCAGCGTCTGAGGAGAAAAGTCAGTTTGTCATAAGTCAGTTGCTTGGAAGAGATCTAAGTAAGAACGTGTGTGTTCTCATTTAGGAACTTCACGTAATTCGTGAATTGTTTATGCCTCCAGTATGTGGCAGCTGTTCGTGGTGTCTACGGTGATGGCCATCAGTTGTGCTTGAGACAGCACGTAAGGAGGGCCCGAATGAGGGATTCGATTAAGTGCCTTTAAATGTGTATTGTGCATGGGCTCTTCCTGAGGAAAAAAGATGTAGTCGAGTAGTGTGTATGTATATTTACGCATATTTGTGATGTTCCTTCCCTGATCTTATTATAGTGTTGGGAGACGATAAACTTCCGTGCTTTATAGTTGTAGCTGATACGCTTCTGTGTAATTGTAATGGTTTTCCTTTTTGTGCAGCTAAAGTTCCTGAACCCCTTTTCTTTAGGCAGATTTTTCTATGTTGATGTTCTTGTATGAGAAGAACAGATGACACAATGTCAGATTTAAAATTCAGGGCTCTATTTTGGTCTCTTTAAATTTTTATTTTTTTGTATTTTAAAGAGGTGGTGCTGTGTTAAAATTGTATACTTAATACTGATAAGAATTGTGATGAATTTCTATTTTCAGGGTATTGCTAGTGTTGCATTAACTTTTTGTTCATATAAATAGAATTGGGCATACTTGTTTATTAAGCTCACAGAGGAGTTTTTTTTTTTTTTTTTTAATGTGCTTTAGATGAAGGTTTACAGAACAAACCAGTCTCTTATCAAACAGTATATACATTGTTGTATGAAGACGCTCCTTGGAAACTCTGTGGGGGAGTTCTACTCTGTCCTATAGGGTCGCTATGAGTCGGAATTGACTCGATGTTAGTGGGTTTTTCAGTGGATTATGACATTGGTTAACAACCCCACAACATACCAACACTCTCCTTTCTCAACCCCAGGGTTCCATGTTACCGGCTTTCTGGCTTCCTCCTGCCTTCCAGTCCCTGTCCCAGTGCTGGTACACCCCCTCAGCCTTGTTTTGTTCCATGGGCCTGTTCAATCTTTGGCTAAAGGGTGAACCTCAGGAGTGACCTCATTACTGAGCTGAAAGAGTGTCCAGGGGCCATACTCTCAAGGTTTCTCCAGTCTCACAGAGGAGTTTTTAAAAATCATGGTCATGCCTTTAAAATATCCTGAACGATAAAAATCAAGAGCACCTCTTAATTTTTCCCTTTCTTTACATGCGTGGCGAATAGTAAATAGATTGTGGTTTGTGGCTATAACTAAGAACCTCCAGAAATCCGTTCATAGCATTGTATTTACGTCTGAAAGGAAAATTCTGATGGTATTTGGAAACATCATTTGTTATTCATCAAGTGTGACCGTCTGTGTAATTTGAAAATTCCACCTGTATGCTGAAAGCTGTTAAAGCCTGTTAATTCCTTTGATTTATCACTGGAAGAAGAAATAGATGATACAACCACTACTTCTACAAGGTTTTAGAAGTCTTTAATACGCCTCAGTGTGCATTACATCAGGACGGTGGTTCTTAGCTGGGGAGTGTGGGGGAAGAGACAGCTATTTCTCCTCCAGGAGACATCTGGCAGTGTCTGGGGACAGTGTTGGTTGTCACACCTAGGAGTAGGATTGCTACTGGCATCTAGAGGGAGGAGGCCAGGGATGCCACTCAAAAACCCACAAAGCACAGGACAAGCCTCCCCCTCCCCACCACAAAGAGTTATCTAGCCTGAAATGTCAGTCATTTTAGTTTTAGTTTCTTCATATGTCAAAGGCTTAAAACCTTCTTCCTGGTGTGGCTTCAAGGAGGGAGCCGCAAACTCACAGCAAGTACCTGACACCTGTGTGAAGCACACCTTAGGCATGTAGTATGTAGTGTTTGTTTTGCCAGCCTTTGTGTTTTGAGCCTTTTATATTTTAACCTTTCCTTCCCTAGACCTTATTTTCTACCTTCCTTCATCTCCCCTGTACCCCATCAAAACAAAAGAGAATTGGATATTGTGGTGTTATTTTAGGAAATCCAGTTTGATGATCTGCAGAAGGTTTACAGTTAGTATAACGGTCAAATAGAAACAAATTTGGACTTGGTAAGGAGAGACTTAACTCCAAAGAATTATTGTGTGGGGGGATGGGGGGTGGGAGGGACCACTGGAAGAGGAAGAGGAGGGGGACTATTGCAGTAGGGGAACACTGACCAATTAGTTCAGTTAGCATCTCAAGAGTTAGGCAAAAATGGTGTTTCTTTTATAGAGGTGAGGATAAACAAGACTACAGAGACCCAGGTATGGGGAAGTGGGATGAGCACGATGGGATAGTAAATCAGAGATGGTTTTACTCTAAGGGCAGCCTTTTCTCCAGGGGAGGCCTTTAAGGAGGGGGGGTATGTTACATCCGGCTGAGGGAATTGGGAGGAGAGCTTAACCACTTTGGTTAATAAACATTTTGTTCTGATTGATCAGTGGAGACAAGCAGTTCTTCTTATCATTTATGAGGCAGGGAATGGGAGGGAACTCAGAGGGCACGTATCTGGCCTGTCATAGGTGAACAGGGGGACATCCCTGAGTCTTACCCAAGTCATATGGGGAAGAGTGGTTCTGGAACACAAGAGGGTAGGAGAATTTCCTAACCTTCTCTGTTTTCACGGGCTTAGGTAAAATTGAATGTTGTCAGCAAGTGTAATTGTGGCTTATGTGTTTTGATAGTTGAGGCTCTAGGCTGAGTTTTCTTACATGGAGTTAGTTTTGAATTAAAGTAAGTATCTTTAAAACCTATTGCTGTCAAGTAGGTTCTGACACGTGGTGACCCTGTAGGACAAAGTAGATCTGCCCCATAGGTTTCCCAAGGTTGTAATCTTTAGGGAAGCAGACTGCCACATCTTCCTCCCACAGAGTGACTGATGGGCTCGAACTGCTGACCTTTCAGTTAGCAGCCCAGAGCTTTAACCACTGGGTCACAGGGCCTCCTTAAGTACCTTTAGGGGTGTTAATAATCAAAACTTACTGAAATTGGAACATAAAGTTTATTCTGAGCAATTATTCAAATATGCTGTTCTAGAATTAAAATGAAGTACAAGTTATTTTTAAGGAGAAGGAAAAATCCTTTATTCGGAGATAGACAACACAAAGCACTTGAGGGACACAGCTTACTGCCTCAAGAGGAAGATCAAACTGAGTCTGCCAATTGATTATTCCTTATGCAGTTTATACCATTTTACCAGGAGAAAGAAAGCAGGAAAATCACTCTTGCCAACAATTTTGCTTTGTCATGCTAAAAAGGGGATTTATCAATATATAGGTTATTTTATAAACAAAGATACCTCTCAAGATTGGTTGACCTTTTCAGGAACGATATCTATGTGCTTAATGGCTGTGTTTCTCTTTTTCTCTCAACTCCAGGCTAGTCAGAGGATGTTTTGCCTGAAATTACTGAGATTTTGCCTAAAACTACTGGTGTTTTGCCTCAGGGAATGATCTTTTACTTAAAAAGACCCTTTATTCTTAGCCAGCTAGCTCAATTCAACAACCAAAACCAGTTCGGTCAGTTCTTCTGGTATGTTTGATTCCTGGAGAATTTGCAGATTTCTTACTATAATCCTAAATCAATCCCTCCTTTGACCATTGAATTACAGGAGGTAAATCGATGATCATGCAGAAGACAATGCCTTAGGCTTAAGTGGCTCCTAGATGGCAGCCATAGCAGGTACTTTAAACTCAAGGCTCTGTTTATCTGGTTCTTCATTAGGGTGACAAGATGACCCCTCAAAGAGCCCGAGTGTTTTAATACGAGGTAGCCAAGGTGTCCACAGTGTTGCAGAAGTGGGCAGAATTCCCATACATCATTTGTTTGGCAGTTGAATTGGTTCTCTAGTACTGGCACTTGGTGACACAAAAAATAGTGTATTTAATTGGGCTGATTACTATTATTACTAAAATTAAAATAATCAGTATGCTTTATAAAAAGGAATGAGCCCAAAACCCAATTCCCTGAGGCAACCACTCAAGCAAGTGAGGGGCCTGTAGGGGAGTGATATGTAACCAGGTAGTTTGTTGGCGAATTTGATTAATACCTTGTCCCACTTCTCCTGTGGACTTTTGTTCAGCTGCTGTTCCGTCAGCTGCTTCGTCAGCAATTTGAGCTATGGTAATGAATAAATTCCGTAAACATTTTTCTAATTTAGCTATTCTGTATGTAGGGACTTAAGCCCTCAAAAATGACCATCCCCAACCTGCATGTTCAACTAACAGGATTATCTGTCTTTTTTCACTAGGTTTATTACCTTTAGTTTACTGGTCCACTGTAAGCTATCATTATAGCCATGAATGTCTAGGGGCAGTCCCAGAGAGCCCAAAGTACATTGCTCCCTCCTAAATGCCACCCACCAACAAAAGGAATAGCCCAGTTATAAGAATTATCTTTAGGAAAAGGATCATAGATATGAATATAATTTGAACCCCCACATAAAAAGGTATATCCATGTGGGGCACATACCACTTCATTAGAATGGGAGTACCAAATAGAAAAATTAGCTTTCGCATGTGTTAACCAAGTCTCAAGTAAAGAATTATCACATATGGGTAGGCATCCAAAAAGCAGTTCTTGCTGTGAATAATTACGTGAACATTCATTGTCATAAAGTGGAGGAACGTGCTGGTTAGTGGTTACGCGTCTGAGACGGCCTTCATGCCAGTCAGAATAATAGTACTCTGATGCTCAGTCTGAAAATACTCCTGTTTACAGGGTAAGGAGCACTGGTGGCACAGTGGTTAAGAGCTTGACTGTTAACCAGAAGGTCAGCAGTTCGAATCCACCAGCAGTTCGAATCCACCAGCTGTTCCTTGTAAACCCTCTGGGGCAGTTCTCCTCTGTCCTGTAGGGTTGCTGTGAGCCAGTTTTTTTGGTTACAGGGCATGTCTGGATGTTCCCTCGATAATAATTTATCAAAGCTGTTATCAGTAAGCTGGATGGCAGTTAAATTAGAACAAGGAATTGGTGGTGTATGACTAACAGTCGGGGCTTCCATAATTTTACCGTTATAGCCCTCTTAAGGGCTGAGCCAACATTTTTAGTGTGAGGTGATGTTATATGATAATTCAAAAATGAGAAAGCTAAGGGATCAGAGTTTTTTGTTTTTTTAAAATTGTGCTTTAAGTGAATGTTTGCAGCTCAAGTTAGTTTCTCATACAAAAATTTTTACACGTATTGTTATATGACCCTCGCTGCAATCCCTATTATAAGGTGACAACACAGTCCTCATTTCCACACCAGATTTCCCATGTCCATTCAATCAGCTCCTGTCCCTTTCTGTCTTCTCATCTCTCCTCTGGACAAGAGATGCCTATTTAGTCTCGTGTATCTACTTGAACTAAGAAGCACACTCTTCACGAGTATCGTTTTATGCTTTATAGTCCAGTCTAATCTTTCAAGAGTTGGCTTTGGGAATGGCTTTAGTTTTGGGTTAACAGAGTTTGGGGACCATGTCTTCTAGGGT
Organism: Elephas maximus indicus; assembly: GCF_024166365.1. Lineage (NCBI taxonomy): Eukaryota > Metazoa > Chordata > Mammalia > Proboscidea > Elephantidae > Elephas > Elephas maximus. Next base: position 215,897,830 of record NC_064820.1, on the reverse strand, counting down.
TCCTCCAGTCTCAGACCATTAAGTCTGGTCTTTTTACTAGAATTTGAGTTCTGCACCCCGCCTTTCTCTTCCATCAGGGACTCTCTGTTTTGTTCCCTGTCAGGGCAGTCATTGGTGGTAGCCAGGCACCATCTAGTTCTTCTGGTCTCAGGCTGATGGAGTCTCTGGTTTATGTGGCTCTTTTTGTCTCTTGGGCTAACATTTTCCTTGTGTCTTTGGTGTTCTTCATTCTCCTTTGCTCCAGGTGGGTTGGGACCAAGTGATGCATCTTAGATGGCCGCTTTCTAGCTTTTAAGAGCCCAGGTGCCACTCACCAAAGTGGGATGCAGAGCATTTTCTTGATAAACTTTGTTATGCCAGTTGACCTGGATATCCCCTGAAACCATGGTCCCCTTACTCCCACCCCTGCTGCTCTGTCCCTCGAAGTGTTTGCTTTTTTGTTCAGGAAACTTCTTAGCTTTTGTGTTAGTGGAGTTGTCCTGATTTCCTCTGTATTGTGTGTTGTCCTTCCCATCACCTAAAATAATTCTTGTCTACTATGGTTTTTATCTAGTTAGTGAATACCCCTCTCCCTCCTCCCCTACGCTTGTAACCATCGAAGAATGTTTTCTTTTGTGTTTAAACTTTTTCTTGGGTTCTTATAATAGTAGTCTCATACAATATTTGTCCTTTTGCGACTAATTTTACTCAGTATAAAGTCTTCTAGATTCATCCATGTTGTGAGATGTTTCATGGATTCATCATTGTTCTTTATATCGTGTGGTATTCCATTGTGTGAATATACCATAACTTGTTTATCCATTTGTCTGTTAATGGCCTTCTAGGTAGTTTCCGTCTTTTTGGAATTGTGAACAGTGCTGCATTGAACATGGGTGTGCGTTTATCTATTTGTGAAAGCTCTTATTTCAGGATCAGAGTTTTTTTTAAACTGACCTGGGATTTTGGTGACAAATCCAGCGATTTATAAGGTCACTAGCACTGGCTACAGGTTGTGAAAATCTGCCGAAGGCATTTTCCTTCCAAGAATGGCCAGCCTCTGTGATTAGTAACAAAAATGCAGTCACCTTAATAATTAACATGATAATTGAAAAACAGGATATAAAATAATCAAAATTTGATTTCGTGCCAGTACATGGATTAAACTATGCTTCCAGTCAATGAATGAAAAAGAGTAATAAACGGAAACAAGCAAAAGTTAAACGCAAAAGTTCAGCTGGAGGCAAAGGCAGCCCTTGATTCCTCTGATGTGCCCACAGCAGGATTCTCTGCATTTAGAGCAGGGTTGTGGTCTTAGGACAGAGCTTCAACTCCAGCTTCAGTCAACCTGTGGCTTTACTGCCCTGTTGGGAACTTTTGTCTTCTTAAGCTGTGACCCAGGATTTGACTCCCTGCAGTTTTGCAGCGTAATTGTAAGACTAAATATGGCCCCTTCCATCTAGGTTCTAAAGAGTGTTTTTTTTTTTTTTTAATGATTTTCGTTGTGCTTAAAGGGAAGGTTTACAAATCAAGTGAGTCTCTAACACAAAAACCCATATACACCTTGCTACACACTCCCAATTATTCTCCCCCTAATGAGACAGCCTGCTCTCTCCCTCCACTCTCTGTTTCTGTGTCCATTTCGCCAGCTTCTAACCCCCTCCACCCTCTCGTCTCCCCTCCAGGCAGGAGATGCCAACATAGTCTCAAGCGTCCACCTGATCCAAGAAGCTCACTCCTCACCAGCATCCCTCTCCAACCCATTGTCCAGTCCAATCCATGTCTGAAGAGTTGGCTTTGGGAATGGTTCCTGTCCTGGGCCAACAGAAGGTCTGGGGGCCATGACCACTGGGGTCCTTCCAGTCTCAGTCAGACCATGAAGTCTGGTCTTATGAGAATTTGGGGTCTGCATCCCACTGCTCTCCTGCTCCCTCAGGGGTTCTCTGTTGTGTTCCCTGTCAGGGCAGTCATCGGTTGTAGCCAGGCACCATCTAGTTCTTCTGGTCTCAGGCTGATGTAGTCTCTGGTTCATGTGGCCCTTTCTGTCTCTTGGGCTTGTAATCACCTCGTGTCCTTGGTGTTCTTCATTCTCCTTTGATCCAGGTGGGTTGAGACCAATTGATGCATGTTAAATGGCTGCTTGCTAGTGTTTAAGACCCCAGATGCCAGTCTTCAAAGTGGAATGCAGAATGTTTTCTTAATAGATTTTATTATGCCCATTGACTTAGATGTCCCCTGAAACCATGGTCCCCAGACCCCTGCCCCTGCTATGCTGGCCTTCGAAGCATTCGGGTTATTCAGGAAACTTCTTTGCTTTTGGCTTAGTCCAATTGTGCTGACTTCCCCTGTAATTGTGTGCTGTCTTTCCCTTCACCTAAAGTAGTTCTTATCTACTATCTAATTAGTGAATGCCCCTCTCCCAACCTCCCTCCCTCCCGCCCTCGTAACCACAAGAGAATGTTTTCTTCTCAGTTTAAACTGTTTCTCAAGTTCTTATAATAGTAGTCTTACACAATATTTGTTCTTTTGCAACTGACTAATTTCACTCAGCATAATGCCTTCCAGGTTCCTCCACGTTATGAAATGTTTCACAGATTCCTTACTGTTCTTTATCAATGTGTAGTATTCCATTGTGTGAACATACCATAATTTATTTATCCATTCATCCATTGATGGGCACCTTGGTTGCTTCCACCTTTTAGCTATTGTAAACAGTGCTGGGTGTGCATACATCTGTTCGTGTAAAGGCTGTTATTTCTCCAGGATATATTCCAAGGAGTGGGATTGCTGGATCATAGGGTAGTTCTATTTCTAGCTTTTTAAGGAAGCACCAAATTGATTTCCAAAGTGGTTGTACCATTTGACATTCCCACCAGCAGTGTATAAGTGTTCCAATCTCTCCACATCCTCTCCAACATTTATTATTTTGTGTTTTTTGGATTAATGCCAGCACTGGGTTTTTTGTCAGAGTGAGATAAAATCTCATTGTAGTTTTGACCTGCATTTCTCTAATGGCTAATGATCGTGAACATTTCCTCATATATCTGTTAGCTACCTGAATGTCTTCTTTAGTGAAGTGTCTATTCATACCTTTTGCTCATTTTTTAATTGGGTTATTTGTCTTTTTGCAGTTGAGTTTTTGCAGTATCATGTAGATTTTAGAGATCAGGCGCTGATCAGAAGTGTCGTCGCTAAAAACTTTTTCCCAGCTTGTAGGTGGTCTTTTTACTCTTTTGGTGAAGTCTTTGGATGAGCATAGGTGTTTGATTTTTAGGAGCTCCCAGTTACCTAGTTTTTCTTCTTCATTCTTTATAACGTTTTGTATACTGTTTATGCCATGTATTAGGGCTCCTAACGTTGTCCCTATTTTTCCTTCCATGGTCTTTATCGTTTTAAATTTTATATTTAGGTCTTTGATCCATTTTGAGTTAGTTTTTGTGCATGGAGTGAGGTATGGGTCTTGTTTCATTTTTTTGCAGATGGATATCCAGTTATGCCAGCACCATTTGTTAAAAAGACTGTCTTTTCCCCATTGAACTGTTTTGGGGCCTTTGTCACATATCAACTGCTCGTATGTGGATGGATTTATGTCTGGATTCTCAATTCTGTTCCATTGGTCCATGTGTCTGTTGTTGTACCAGTACCAGGCTGTTTTGACTACTGTGGCAGTATAGTAGGTTCTAAAATCAGGTAAAGTAAGGCCTCCCACTTTGTTCTTCTTTTTCAGTAATGCCTTGTTTATCCGGGGCCTCTTTCCCTCCCATGTGAAGTTGGTGATTTGTTTCTCTATCTCACTAAAGAATGTCATTGAGATTTGGATCAGAATTGCATTAAATGTATAGATCGCTTTTGGTAGAAGAGACATTTTCACAATGTTAAGTCTTCCTATCCACAAGCAAGGTATGTTCTTCCACTTATGTAAGTCTATTTTGGTTTCTTGCAGAAGTGTACTGTAGTTTTCTTTGTATAAGTCTTTTACATATCTGGTAAGATTTATTCCTAAGTATTTTATCTTCTTGGTGTCTACTGTAAATGGCATTGATTTGGTGATTTCCTCTTCGATGTTCTTTGTGTTGATGTAGAGGAATCCAGCTGATTTTTGCATGTTTATCTTGTATCCCGATACTCTGCTGAACTCTTCAATTAGTTTCAGTAGTTTTCTGGAGGATTCCTTAGGGTTTTCTGTGTATAAGATCATGTCATCTGGAAATCTAGATAGCTTTACTTCTTCCTTGCCAATCTGGATGCCCTTTACTTCTTTATCTAGCCTAATTGCTCTGGCTAGGACTTCCAGCACAATGTTGAATAAGAGTGGTGATAAAGGGCATCCTTGTCTGGTTCCTGATCTCAGTGGGAATGTTTTCAGGCTCTCTCTACATTTAGGGTGATGTTGGCTGTTGGCTTTGTATAAATGCCCTTTATTATGTTGAGGAATGTTCCTTCTATTCCTATCTTGCTAAGACATTTTATCATGAACGAGTGTTGAACTTTGTCAAATGCCTTTTCTGTATCAATTGATAAAATCATGTGATTATTGTCTTTTGTTTTATTTATGTGGTGGATTACATTAATTGTTTTTCTAATGTTGAACCATCCCTGCATACCTGGTATGAATCCCACTTGGTCATGGTGAATTATTTTTTTGATATGTTGTTGAATTCTATTAGCTAGAATTTTGTTGAGGATTTTTACATCTACATTCATGAGGGGTATAGGTCTATAATTTTCTTTTCTTGTGGTGTCTTTACCTGGTTTTGGTATCAGGGATATGGTGGCTTCATAGAATGAGTTTGGCAGTATTCCATCCTTTTCTATGTTCTGAAATACCTTTAGTAGTAGTGGTGTTAACTCTTCTCTGAAAGTTTGGTAGAACTCTGAGTGAAGCCGTCCGGACCAGGGCTTTTTTTTGTGTTGGGAGTTTTTTGATTACGTTTTCAATCTCTTCTTTTGTTATGTGTCTATTTAGTTGTTCTACCTCTGTTTGTGTTAGTTTAGGTAAGTAGTGTGTTTCTAGGAATTCATCCATTTCTTCTAGGTTTTCAAATTTGTTTGAGTATAGTTTTTCATAGTAATCTGATATGATTCTTTTAATTTCCCTTGGGTCTGTTGTAATATTGCCCATCTCATTTCTTATTCTGGTTATTTGCTTCCTCTCCTGTTTTTCTTTTGTCAGTTTGGCCAGTGGTTTATCAATTTTGTTGACTTTTTTTCAAAAAACCAGCTTTTGGTCTTGTTAATTCTTTCAGCTGTTTTTCTGTTTTCTATTTCATTTAGTTCAGCTCTAATTTTTATTATTTGTTTTCTTCTGGTGCCTGTGGGTTTCTTTTGTTGCTCTCTTTCTATTTGTTCAAGTTGTAGGGATAATTCTTTGATTTTGGCCCATTCTTCTTTTTGAATGTGTTCATTTATTGATATAAATTGACCTCTGAGCACCACTTTTGCTATGTCTCAAAGGTTCTGAAAGGAATTGTTTTCATTCTCATTGGATTCTCTGAATTTCTTTATTCCATCCTTAATGTCTTCCATAATCCAGTCTTTTTTTGAGCAAGGTATTGTTCAGTTTCCAAGTGTTTGATTTCTTTTCCCTGCTTTTCCTGTTATTGATTTCCACTTTTATGGCCTTATGGTCAGAGAAGATGCTTTGTAATATTTCAATGTTTTGGATTCTGCTAAGGCTTGCTTTATGACCTAATATGTGGTCTATTCTAGAGAATGTTCCATGTGCACTAGAAAAGAAAGTATACTTGGTTGCTGATGGGTGGAGTGTTCTGCATGTGTCTACGAGGTCAAGTTGGTTGATTGTGGCATTTAGATCTTCCGTGTCTTTATTGAGCCTCTTTCTGGATGTCCTGTTCTTCACCGAAAGTGGTGTCTTGAAGTCTCGTACTATTATTGTGGAGCTGTCTATCTCACTTGTCAATGCTGATAGAGTTTGTTTTATGTATCTTGCAGCCCTGTCATTGGGTGCATAAATATTTAATATGGTTATATCTTCTTGGTGTATTGTCCGTTTAATCATTATATAGTGTCCTTCCTTATCCTTTATGATGGATCGAACTTTAAAGTCTATTTTATCAGAAATTAATATTGCCACTCCTGCTCTTTTTTGATTGTTTTTTGCTTGGTATATCTTTTTCCATCCTTTGAGTTTTAGTTTGTGTGTCTAAGTCTAAGGCGTGTCTCTTGTAGGCAACATATAGACGGATCTTGTTTTTCAATCCATTCTGCCACTCTCTGTTTATTGGTGCATGTAGTTCATTTACATCCAGGATACTTATGGATATGTATGAATTTAGTGCTGTCATTTTGATGTCTTTTTTTGTGTGTGGTTGATATTTTCTTTTTCCTACTTGATTTTATGTGTTGAGTAGATTTTCGTTATATATTGTCCTTTCCGTATATTTGTTGTTGTTGATTTTGTTTCAGCTGAGTCTGTTTTTCCCTTGTATTTTATTTTGATGAGTGGGATAGTTTGTCTCCTTTGTGGTTGCCTTATTATTTACCCCTATTTTTCTAAATTTAAAACTAACTTTTATTTCTTTGTATTGCCATATCTTCCTCTCCATATGGAAGGTGTATGATTACATTTCTTCAGTCCGTCTTTATTATTTTAATGTTGTTTTCTTTTATGTAATAACATCGCTGTTACCCTGTTTTTGGCTTTTTTTTTTTCCAATAATCTTTGTGTTTTTGGATTTCCCTGTCTGGGTTGACTTCTGATTGCTCTGCCCAGTGTTCAAGTCTTGGGTTGGTATCTGATACTATTGATTTTCTAACCAAAGAACTCCCTTTAGTATTTCTTGTAGTTTGGTTTTTACGAATTCCCTAAGCTTGTTTTTATCTGGAAATGTCTTAATTTCACCTTCATATTTAAGAGACAGTTTTGTTCGATATGTGATTCTTGGCAGGCAATTTTTTCCTTCAGTTTTTTTAAATATGTCATCCCATTGCCTTCTTTCCTGCATGGTTTCTGTCGAGTAGTCCGAGCTTATTCTTATTGGCCGTCCTTTGTAGGTGACTTTTCGTTTATCCCTTGCTGCTCTTATTATTCTCTCTTTATCTTTGGTTTTGGCAAGTTTGATTATAATATGTCTTGGTGACTTTCTTTTAACATCTGCCTTATGTGGAGTTCGATGAGCACCTTGGATAGATATCTTCTCATCTTTCACAATACCAGGGAAGTTTTCTGCCAGCAGATCTTCAACAATTTTCTCTGTATTTTCTGTTATCCCTCCCTGTTCTGGTACTCCAATCACTCGTAGGTTATTTCTCTTGATAGAGTCCCACATGATTCTTAAAGTTTCTTCATTTTTTAAATTCTTTCATCTGATTTTTCTTCAAATATATTAGTGCCAACTGATTTATCTTTGAGTTCAGAAATTCTGGCTTCTACTAGCTCAGTTCTGCTCCCCTGACTTTCTATTGAGTTGTCTAATTCTGTAATTTTATTGTTAATTTTCTGAATTTCTGATTGCTGTCTGTGGATTTTTCAAGCTTATTAAACTTTTCATTATGTTCCTGAATAATCTTTCTAATTTCTTCAGTTGCTTTATTTGTGTGTTCCTTGGCTTGATCTGTGTATTGCCTCATTTCCTTCCTGATGTCTTGAAGGGTTCTGTGTATTAAACTTTTGTATTCTGCATCTGGTAATTCCAGGAATGCACTTTCATCTGGAAGATCCCTGGATTCTTTGTTTTGAGAGCCTGTTGAGGTGATCATGGCCTGTTTCTTTTTGTGACTTGATATTGACTGTTGTCTCTGAGCCATCTATAAGTTATTGTATTAGTTTATGCTTGCTTACTGTGTCGTGGCTGCTTGCTTTGTTTTGTTTTGGTATACCCCTATGGGTTGCTTGAGTGAGCTAGCTTGGTTATTTTTGCCTTTGGAGCTCTGGTGTCCTGTCCCCAGCTGGCTAAAGCTGTTATCAGGTATATCAGTGTAGGAGTCCATTTAGTTTTCTTGTATGAATTCAGCTCAGGTTTCTAGGTAGCTGATCATCAAGTGTGCGGTACAGGCTCTGTCCTACAGTCTTAGAGGGGCAGGGGTGATTGGCGTATATACTGGTATCTGATTGCAGCAGGGGGTCACACTCTGAACGAGGCAGGGGGCTGAGAACCGACCCCCGAGTGTCTGTTCCCTGGAGTGTTCTGGTGGGTGAGTTCTGCAGAGGGATCATGGGTACCCATAGTGTTTGGTTGTAAGGACTGGGAGGTACCAGTTATCTTTGGACCCCTGTCGCAGGTGGCTGGGTGACCTGAGTGGAGCTACCATTCCTTAGGTCCCTGATGTGGGTAGGTGAGAACCTTGTTTAATAGGCAAAGCAATGTCAAACATCAAACACCCACCTCTCCACCGCACAGCTGGAATGGTTGGAGTTTGCCAGCAAGAGTCTATTCTCCCGAAATAGGCCCACACAGGTCCAAGCAGAAGGGAAAGGTACTCAAGGTCCGTGGATGGTTTATGCCTGGTCAGGAGCTGCTTCTGTCCTGAGCTCCTCCGGTTAATGGAGCTAGCAAATTATCTTTTCTCCGAAATGCAAATTTTTTCCTTCCCCAAGGCCAGGAGGATGGCTCTAGGTGCTCACCACGGTCTATCTCAGGCCCAGGGATTCAGTCTCTGAAGCCCGCTTGGGGGTGGGGGTGGGGGGGCATGGTAAAATATACGCAAGTACTTAGCTTTTGCCGAGAGCACTGTTCTTCTCAGGTCGCGGATGTGTGAGTGGGCTGTGTGGCTGGCTGCTTCTCCCTGAGAAAACTGCCGCCGAACGCTAGTACCAGACCGCTGCGGCCCCTGCTCGGGGAATGGTGCCTGAGGGCTCCCCGCAATTCAGGTCCGGTAACTCCCCTCCACTTCTGAATGGTCTCTTCCTCCTCCTGCCCCTCAGTTCGTTATCTAAGCTTGCCTTTGATGCTCAGGCCTCCCAGCTTGTCACAAATATACTCATTTCACTTGTGTTTTTTTGGTCTTTGTTGTAAAGAGGGCTCGCCAGAAGCGTCTGTCTGTTCCGCCATCTTGGCTCTGCCTCCCTAAAGAGGGTTTTAATTGATGTCTTTTCCAATATACATAATTTCCAGACTCTGGGCCTCTGAATATCTGGAGGCATATCGGTAGAAAAAGCTTGTTGTATTTGGAAAGCATAATGTATCATCCCTTGACAACATTTAAGAAGATTTGGAGCAATTAGGTTATAGAGTCAATGATACTGGCTCTGTAAGGAAGGAGAATTGGCTTCCTGGTCACATTCTTGAAAGGAGTAAGTTTATGTGGAATGGAACAAAGATTCATTGAAACTATAGGGAGTACTTGAGGCCATACCAGTGCTAAGGACACAGTCAGCTTGGCCAGTTGTGTTTTTAGAATTCCATTTATTCGTTCCACCAAACCTGATGATTGAGGATGGTAGGGGCAATGTGGCAGCGGAAGAACTGAAAAACTCCATGTATGATGAGATTACTTGCTCTGTGAAATGAGAACTGCAATCACTGCATAGCAGTGCTGGGGTTCTCCAAGTGGCAATGATGTTTTCTAGCCACAGAGGTTCTGCAAGGGAAAGCTTCAACCCAGTGGGAGTATCTGCATATCATTACTAGAACATGTTTATGCATGTGAGAAGGAGTCAGTTGTATGAAATCTGTTTGCCATTCTAACATGAGACCAGTTGAAAAGGAATAACTTCCTGGAGCTGGTTGATATGTGTGTCTAGGATTAAATTCTGAATAAACAGCACAAGTTCTAACAACCTAATCTGCAGCTTTCCAAAGGTAACCCCAATAAAATCCATACCTTGAATCTACATATATTGTTACCAACTGTCCAGAAGCCATCTGGCAGGCTCTGCTTAAAGCTGTCAGCTCAGCCTGTTGAGCAGATGTCACTTCCGGGAAGGGACTGCTCTGTAAGACCTCTGTGACGTGGTAGCAACATATCCTCCTTGATACCTAGAACTTGAGGTATCAGGCTTTGAATAAGATCCATCTACAAATGATATCAGGGGCTACTGGGAATCGAACTACTATTCAATTAATTGCTCTTAAGTCTTGTACACATCCCCACCCCTGATTGTTAGTTCTGACAGGAAACACCTGAGCGTTACAAGGACTACTAATGCATGGAGTAATAAGCCTTTTACCTAGAAATTCTTGGCTAGTGAGCTCTAATCGTATTTTAGCTTCTGGTTTTAATGGGTACTGAGTTATGCTGGGTAAAGGCTTAGAAGAGTCTCTCTGTACCTTAATGGGTTTAGCTCACAGCACTCGTACCACATCAGTGGAGGAGGTTGCCCACAGCTGGGAAGGAACTTGGTCTAGAATTTTCCCTTCCTCCCAGGTTTCTTCTTCTGTTCTTTGGTCTGTTACTATAAGCCCTTGAAGCAAGCACAAGCCTTCTTCAACCTCAGGTAGGGGTTCTTCTGAGAGCTCTCTTCAGAATTGGGGAAATGCAATAGGATTTCTCCTCCAGTAAAGTGTATATGACACCTCCATGTTGATAAAAAGTACTTGCCCAAATCAACTGGTAAGGAATGCAGTAAAACCTGTTCCTGATTAGAGACTACCATGACCTTAGATGTTCAGGTATTCCAGGGAAGAGGCTTCTGCAAACTCAAGGGGTTTAACTCAGACACGGTCGCCCACATGTCCACCAAGGAAGTACAGGGCTCCCCATTCACTTGAAGTGTTGCCAACCTTGATGGGTGAGGGGTACCACTGACAAAGCCTCTAAGATGTACTTGGGACCTAATGATTGAGTCTTAGGTAGAAGCAGAGCCAGTGGAAAAGCTCACATTTTGTTCTTTAGCTTGAGATAGTCCCTCTTAAAATTACCAGGTTTTTGCAGTAATTGCAAACTGCGGGGAGATTACCATTTGAGTTGAGTCCCTGATTTGGTCATTGTTTGGGGAACTGACCAGCACGTTGTAATTGCTGTAGTTTTAAAGCCATCAGCTCATCTTTTTTTGTCTTTATCCTTTGCTCAGCTTCCTTCGCCTTTTTCATGGTTTGAGCTAATTTATAGGCCAAAGTAGCCAATTCAGAAGTATCCATACTCTCCCAGTTAAGCTGATGTCTCTTTACCAAGGCTGCTAATTCAGGATTTAATCCTCCTAAAAGCGACCCTTGCTCCTTGGTCTTCTGATTTTAACCCTGAATGTTCTAAGAATAGTTTAGTTAGCCTATCATGGTAATTATAAACATTTTCATCCTTTTCTTGAGTACAAGTTTGCACCTCTGTCCAGTTAATCTTTGGTGGGAACGCAACAGGAAAGGCACCTGTCAGACTTTTAACCAAGGCCTTAATTTATGTTCTAATTTTGTTTTCTGATAAGCCAATGGGAGTGGACATAGATTGTTCTAGATCTTTCTACGTAGCCTCTTCTGTCCGTCTGTGGGCATCCCCTGGTCCCCAAAACATAGTTAATTATACAGGTCTGCTGGACCTGGCTCATAAGTTTCAGCTGATATTCTAAACTCACATACAAATTTTTTGCAGATATTCTCAGGGGTCAGGGAATTCTTTTACAATGGCATGAAGTTTACCCTTGGATCAGGGAGAAAAGGTGAGAAAAAGCTCCCACCTCCTATCCTAGGTTGTCTGATGACTAATGGCATTGAACTCGTATCTAAAGATTCTGCATTGGAAAAAGGTAATTCAGACAAAAGATAGTGATTTAAAGAAGATAAAGTTGGACAAGAAGAAGCAGCTACCTCCCTTCTTTTTGTTCAGAAAAGGGGATGTTATTTTGTCCCTTCTGTGATTCCTGAGTTTGTTGAGCTTGTTTAGAAATTGTCTCTTGCATAGAGGCAAATTTATTGTTACATTGTTGATGAGAAACCTCAAAATGCCAATTAAAAAATATTTTCCATTGAGGCTCAGTTACCCAAGACCCTTTATGTTCTGATTTGCATCTTAAAAATACAAATTTGGATAATCCAAAACTCCCCCACTGGGGTGATCTCCATGCCTCATGATCCTTCATAATAACATGGCATTTTTCTAAATACTGAAACAGCGTTGTTGTTAGGTGCCATCGAGTCGGTTCCGACTCATGGCGACCCTGTGTCTACAGAACAAAACACTGCCCAGTCCTGCGCCATGCTCACAATTGTTGTTAGGCTTGATCCTGATCCCATTGTTGCAGCCACTGTGTCAGTCCATTTCATTGAGGGCCTTCCTCTCTCTCGCTGACCCTCTGCTTTACCAAGCATGATGTCCTTCTCCAGGGACTGATCCTTCCTGACAGCATGTCCAAAATATGTAAGATGCAGTCTCGCCATCCTTGCAGGGCCAAAATTACGAAGCATGTAAGTGGCAGGAGTCCCAGAGGTGGGGCTTGATACCAGTGTTTTCGATGATCTCAATTTAAATTTTATCAGATTGCAGTTCTCAAAAAGGCCACTAGATTGTGCCCTTAACTCTGAGCTTAGGGAGGTAAATGCACCTTAAGATTCTTCCGTCTCGCAAGTCTTGGAGTAGTAAATGAACTGGATACAAACAAAAAAATTCAGATACAAATCCGAACAAGGATAATTCCTCTGGGTTATAAAAAAACAAAGGGATGTTTTCTGAGAGAACTTACCCACACCAGAACTTCGTGAAGGGATGCGGAGTGCATAAAACAGGGTTTAATGGGCCCATAGTGTAGTGGTGTTTGCCGGCGAGTTCTCTTCAGGGTTCCATGGAAGAAGCTGCTTCAGAAATCCTGCCAACTGTGCCATTACTGTTCTAGAATTAAAATGGTGGACAAGTTATTTGCGAGGAAAAGGAAAAATCCTTTATTTGGAGACAGACAAGTCACTGGAGTGAGGAACACTGCCGACTGCCTAAAGAGCAAGATCAAACTGAATCCTCCAACTGATTATTCATTATACAATTTAGACCGTTTTACCAGGAGAACGACAGCAGGAAAATCACTATTGGCTGCAATTTTGCTTCATCATGCTGAAAAGGGGATTTATCGATACATAGGTTATTCTATAAACAAAGAAAGCTCTCAGGATTGGTTGACCTTTTAACTAACGATATCTATGTGCTTAATGACTGTCTTTCTCTTCTCTCTCAACTCTGCACTAGTCACAAGATGTTTTGCCTCAGAGAATTGATCATTGGCTTAAAAAGACTTTATCCTTAGCCACCTCAATCCAACAACCAAACCGGTTTGATCAGTTCTTCTGGTATGTCTGATTGCTGGAAGTTTGCAAATTTCTTATTATCATCCTAAATCAGTGCACAGAGGGAGACCATTTTGATTCCAGAAGAAGGCAAATGGCTTGAAGAAGCTAGGTGTAATTAGGCTTATAAGGAAAAGAGGAGGGAGAAATATAGATCAACCCATTGGCTAATCTTTTAATTTAGACGAAGGTTTACAGAACAAACTAACTTCTCGTTAAACAGTAGTCATATTGTTTCATGACATTGGCTAACAACTCCAGGGCATGTCAGCACTCTCCCTTCTTGACTTTCGGTTCCCTGTTACCAGCTTCCCTGTCTCTTCCTGCTTTCCAGTCCTTTTCGCAGGGCTGGTGTGCCCCTTTAATCTTGTTTTGTTTTATGGGCCTGTCTGATCTTTGGCTGAAGGGTGAACCTCAGTAATGATTTCATTACTGAGCTAAAAGGGTGTCCAGGGCCGTACTCCGGAGGTTTCTCCAGTCTTTGTCAGGCCAGTAAGTCTGGTCATTTTTTGTGAGTTAGAATTTTGTCCCATGTTTTTCTCCAGCTCTCTCTGGGACCCTCTGTTATGCCTGTCAGAGCAGTCAGTGGTGATAGCCAGGACCCAGTCTGGTGGAGGCCGTGGTAGTTGTGGTCCATTAGTCCTTTGGACTAATCTTTCCCTTGTGTCTTTAGTTTTTTTCATTCTGCCTTGCTCCCGAAGGGGTGAGGCCAGTGGAGTATCTTAGATGGCCACTCACAGGCTTTTGTGACCCCAGACGTTACTCAGCAAAGTAGAATATAGAACGTTTTCTTTATAAACTATGTTATGCCAACCGTTGGCTAATCTTAACATGATTGATTGAATCCTCCTTTCCCCCTTTATTGAAATCAACTGATACCAGATTACTTGTGGACTGGCTGCTAATAATTTGGCCCTCCACCTACCTACAGCCATGAGACTTGGTTGAAATTTAAATTAGGAGGTAATGGTTTGACCGCTCTTCTTTTCTAGCAGGATATGACAAATTTGGAAACCCTAGCATCTAGTGGTTAAGAGCTATAGCTCCTAACCAAGAGGTTGGCAGTTGGAATCCACCAGGTGCTCTTTGGAAACCGTGTGAGGCAGTTCTACTCTGTCCTATAGGGCTGCTGTGAGTCGGAATGGATTCGATGGCAACGAGGGTTTTTTTGTTTGGTAGAGCAGTTTCTGGCAGGCTTTTGCAGTTTGGGTCAGGCTTTTCATGGCTGGTATATGGTTTTGTGGATAAGGAAAAAAACCTTAAAATCAAAATAAGAAGCCTTATTAATTTCCCTATTTAACATTTCTCCCATTCTGATCATGATTCGATTAGAATTTTTGATCACTAAAGTTCTTTGGGTTTCATAACCCAGTAAACCAGTGCCGTCGAGTCGATTCTGACTCATAGCGACCCTACAGTTGGGTTTCATAGATACTGCTTTATAGGGTACCTATTTGTGAAACATTTGTTATTTTTTGTTGGTTCTTTAGCATCTTCTCTTCATTTTTCCTGTAGTCAGAATGAGCCAATTTGCTTTACCTTAGATGACTGCTCATAAACTTTTAGAATCTGAGATGCTAAGTAGCTTAGTAAGTTAATATAAAAGATCAAAATGAGGAGACTGCATAAGCCAATGGTCTGAAAGGCTTGTCTGGTCCAAATTTCTTAGCTGTGACCACAGATCACAAGGAGATGCACAAGGAGCGTCTGCAGCATGCATTGTCTCTCCAGTAATGAGCTTTTGCAAGGTTTATGTCTCGGTATACTTCCACTTAGGTGTCATTAACATGTCACAGTAATTCTGTTTTTAAATGCAAACTCTTGCTTGGGAAGTACGTAAACAATCAAGAGCTAATCTTTTTTATCCTGTAATTACTGTTTCAGAAAGAGAGTGTATAGCTACATTATTAACAGAGCTGCTTTGTCTAATATCTCTTGTAACTATATATATATGTGTGTATTTGTATACGTACATAGGAAACTAGTGGCATAGTGGCTAAGAGCGACAGCTGCTAACCAAGAGGTCGGCAGTTCAGATCCACCAGGTGGTATTGGGTTTGGTTTTATATATATGTGTGTCTGTGTGTGTGTATATATATATATTTTTTTTACATAGTTTAAACCAGTTTCAGTAACTAAGGGCCCTGTGGCTGGTACGGAATCAAAAGATTTTCCAAAGTGGCCTTTTAGCATAGGAAGACGTGGAGCATACTTTGGTGCCTCCTTTCTCCAGTCAGTACACCGTCTGTGGATCACTTGACTAAAATGCTTTTCTCTGAGAACTGCTGTCCTACTACTTGCTGTTCATCAATTTTTTTCTTCTCTGAATTCCAGGCCAAGTCGTGCGTCTGTCATGTCTGTGGTGCACACTTGAACAGACTCCACTCCTGCCTCTACTGTGTCTTTTTTGGCTGTTTCACAAAGAAACATATTCATGAACACGCAAAGTCGAAACGACACAACCTGGGTAAGGCGCCCCCTGAAATGTTTTACCAGGCTTCCAGGAACAAACACTTCCCCCACCTTCCTGTCCTTGGAATTTCGATTTGCAGTCCACTTCTTCCATAAGTGTGCTTCATTTTCATCGAAAATATCTGTACTCTCCCTGTGAATCTTCACCAAAAACCAAAACCAAACCCATTGCCTTCGAGTCAGTTCTGACTCATAGTGGCCCTGTTGGACAGAGTATAACTGCCCCACAGGGTTTCCAAGTCTGTAAAGGAGGCCGCCACATCTTTCAAACTGCCAGCCTTTCGGTTAGCAGTCAAGTGCTTTAACCACTGTGCCACCAAGTCTCCTTGAATCTTCACAGGGGAGGTAAAAGAGCTATAGTGAGCTCAGATGGAGTATGCACCTTGCTTGCCTTAAGGCCTTAAGGCTTTTAAAGTAGGTGTTATTTTAGATAACCCTAATTGACAAATTACTGAGGCTTAATGTTAGTTATGTCCATCCAACTTTCTGTGAAAAATTAATGTGAAACCATTGCCAGAATCTAAATGTGCAGAAAAACAAAAACAACAAACCAAAGCTGTCGAGTCGATTCTGACTGTCGAGTTGATTCTGGCTCATAGTGACCCTATAGGATAGAGTATTACAGTCCTGTAGGGTTTCCAAGGAGCGGCTGGTGGATTTGAACTGCCGACTTTTGGTTAGCAGCCATAGCTCTTAACCACTGCACCACCAGGGCCCCAGATGATAAATTACTGAGGCTTAACGTTGGTTATGTTCAGCCAAAATTAGTGTGAGACCATTGCCAAAAACCACAATGGGCAGAGAAACACAAAAAATCAGTGGAAGGGAATGTATTTATTGTGAATAGATACTATTCAAATTGGCAGCATCACCTGAACACATCATCTAGAAGGGAAGGTGCTCCAAAGAGGGAACTAGTGGAAGCAGGTTATATGGGTCATCGTTAACGTTAATTTCTCAGGTGATAACATCAAAGCACTAGCAGGGTTTCAGGGTCCCTCGGTTATAGGAACAGAATCACCAGGGGACACATTATATGTCCTAAAACACAGCCTCTAGTCAGACCCTGGAGTTCCTGCTTCTGGAAGATGGCTGTACGTAGGCAAAACACTCTCCACTAAGCTGTTCACTGAGCTCTGTTAGACCTGAAGGCGACTCCAGGGAACCAGCTCCCGCAAGGTTCAAAAGGACACCTAAGGGCAGATGGCTTGGGTGGTCACCCCAGTTCCATGAACCCAGAAACCTGGACTCCAGGAGAATCATGGATTGCCACCTTCAGTCCCTTATCTGCTGATGGAACATCAAGAGCCTCCCCTTTGTCTTTGAAATGCATAATTAAGAGTTAAGCAGACATTTACAGAGAAATGTCTTAAATGCAGTATTTGGGCCATTAATGCCAACATAGGTGATTTTTATTGCTCTCACTAATGGGTTTTCATTGTTTCCACTATGACACTCAGAAAAGGCAAGCTTTATACTGTGTGTGGAGTTGGGTGTATATAGGTGATTTTTACCGCTCTCTGTAATGGGTTTTCCTTGTTTCCACTATCACAGTCACAAAAAAAAAAAGGCTAGCTTAACACTGTATGTGGCATAATATACCTAAAAATTGAAACTGTAGTGGTAGATTCTGGAAGCAATACAAAACAAAGTTTACTCTTGGTTTCATTTCCTGACTGTAGTCATTAGGTGCTTCTTTCTCTCCTCTAAAATAGTGTTTTGTGTTAACTGTTGTGATGTTAAGACACCCTTAAGAAGATCACTTTCCAAAGGTCCAAGCCAGAGGTCCCATTCTAGAAAGTACTTCATGTAGACCTAAAAATTCCAGCTAAGAATATTTTTAGACTTTTTCTGAAGTTCTGTGGTTTGTTGCTATTAAAAAATAATCAAAACTCACTGAAATTTGAACATAAGGTTTATTTTGAGTAGTTATTTTGTATGCATATGTTGTTGTTAGGTGCCGTGGAGTCAGTTCCAACTCATAGTGACTCTACATACAATAGAACGAAGCACTGCCTGGTCCTGTGCCATCCTCACAATCATTGTTACGTTTGAGCCCGTTGTTGCAGCCACTGTGTCAATCCATCTTGTCGAGGGTCTTCCTCTTTTTCATTGACCCTCTACTTTACCAAGCATGACATCCTTCTCCAGGGACGGGTCCACCACTTGCCTGTCAGTTTGTTATACTGTGGTGTCTTGCGTGTTACATCGTTTGTTGATATATGCATATAGGGAGGCCATTTTGATTCCAGAAAAAGCAAATGGCTCAAAGAAGCTAGGCAATTTTGTAAATACAGTATCTGTGAATAATGAGGATCATTTTTGAGTGTATAAGTATAAATATCAGATAGACTTTTCCTGACATCAACTATGAGAATATAACAGATCCCTACCTTTCAGTTCTCCGTTCAGTTTTGATACCTGTAGCACTTCTTCCTCTGACCGTAGCCACCCAGAGCTAGGTCAGATCTCAAAAGTTGAAGGGCACACACACAGTGCTCCAGACTGCCCAGTCTGCCCGAGACTTCACATGCCAGCCACAAAGCTCAGGAGTCCCCATGGCATATTCAGTTCTGACCTGCTAGGAACAAATTTGAGGTTTTCTCACTACCCCTTCAAGATGCCAGCTGCAAGCTCGTGCCCCTGCCCCCCTTGACTTCTGACCTGGCTACAAATTTACGGATTTCCTCTACCCCTTCAGGACACCAGCTGTAAATGCAGGGGCTCCTGGACCCCCTCACTTCTGACCTGCTGGCTCCCACTATTCCTTTGGGTTCAGTGATTCACTAGAACAACTTACAGAACTCCTGGAAAGTGCTGTACTTAACATTTACAGCTTTATTATAGCAAAAAAAGAATACAAAGGAAGAGAAGCATAGAGCAAGGTCTGGGAGGATTCCCACCGTGGAGCTTCCATGTCCCCAAAAGGGATGCCCTGTCCTCCCACATGCATCGATGTCTTCCACCAACCAGAAAGTCCATGGAGCTTTTGTGTCCAGATCCTTCTTGGGGGCTTTATTGTGGGGACTCCTGAGCTTGTGGCTGGCGTGTGAAGTCTCAGGCAGACTGGGCAGTCTGGAGGACTGTGTGTGTGTCTTTAACTTTTGAGATCTGACCTAGCTATGGGTGGCTACAGTTGGAGGAAGAAGTGCTGCAGCCATGTTGGCTGATACCATGAGGCTGTCTTTCTGCCCTGGCCAGCCCATCCCCTGATGTCCATATCGTGAGGTCATCAAGCAAAAGTCACCTCATAACTTCAGCTAACCTGTTAGGTTTGGTTTGGAGCCCTTATCAAAGACATTTTCAAGGCTTTTTAGAGATTATCTCTCAGGAACTGAAGACAAAGACCAAATTCTTTGGATAAAATTAATGTAAATCCCATAGTTGTTTTATGTGAGCAGCGTATATAGTAAAAGTAAAAAATCCATGGTTTTAGCTGAGGTTTTTGTTACTCCGCGCAATCAATTTTTTTCTTTTAAGAATTGATACCATTTAAGGTAAAACAGATCTCTTACAATTTGGTGTTCTTACAAGCTAGTTGCTTCTTCGTGGACACATGGAAACCATCACTTCAGTGTCATGTTGTTTGCAGCATCTATGGTTGTTGTAAAGGAAAAGTCATTTTAGTTTGTAGGTGACATGTAGTGTGCCAGTTTGTTAAAGCATGAAAATTCCACAGAACAAATTCCACTCGATTCATTTTATAATTTACCTCAAAATTTTTTCATAGTTTAATCGAGTATCCAGCTGTTTTCTCCAAAGAGGATATTTAAATGGTTGACAAGCACATGAAAAAAATGTCCCATGTCATTAATCATTACCCATGGCCATCGACTGGATTCTGACTCATAGGGACCCTTCTAGGGACAGAATAGAACTGCTCCATAGGGTTTCCAAGAAGCGGCTGGTGGATTTGAAACTCCCAACCTTTAGGTTAGCTGCGTGAACTTTTATCCACTGTGCCACCAGGGCCCCCATTAACCATTAGAGAGATGCAAATCAAAACCGCAATGAGATCATCTCACCGCCATTAGAATGGCAGAGATTTAAAAAAAAAAAAAGTGTTGGTGAGGTTGTGGAGAAACCGGAACCATCATCCATTGCTAGTGAGAATGTATAGCCTCTGTGGAAGGCAGCTTGGTGATTCCTCAAAAAGTGGAACATCAGGACTACTGTATAGCCCAACAGTACCACTTCTAGGTGTGGACCCAGGAGAAGTGAAGGCAGAAACACAAACATATGCCTATACAGCGATGTGCATTGCAGCATTTTTCATAGGAGCCATAGGTGGAAACAACTGAAATGTCCATCAGCAAATGAATGGATAAGCAAAATGTGTATACACACAATGGACTCTGCTACTCAACCATAAAGACAGATGCAGTCCTGATGCACACCACAACATGGATGAACCTTGGAAAAAAACATGCTGAGTGAAATAAGTCAGTCACAAAAGGACAGATAGTCCGTGGTCTCACTTACATAAAACAAGCAAATATATGAAAACCAAAGATTATTAGTGGTTACCAAGGGTGGAGGGAGGGGAGTAAAGCTGAAGTTTCTGCTTGGGGCGGGGGCGGGCATCGAGTTTCTGTTACGGTGGTATGATTTGGAAATGGATGGCAAGAATGGTGCACGATTTGATGAATGTAATCAGTGTCACTAAATTTATACATTACAAATTGTTGAGTTGGTGTATGTTTTGTTAAGTGTATTTTCACCACAGTAAGAAAAATTTAATGCGTATCAGCAGTAAAGATGTTTGTTTTTTTCTTTTTGTAGTGAAGATGGAATTGTACTAACTCAGGCATCTTAATTGGATGTGTCTGATTCGCAGCTAGTAACTAATAGCAAGCATGTACAAAAAGGCTGCTTGGAACTAGGGACTCAAGCTCTGCCTGTGAGCTAACCAGTCCTTTTGGAAGAACTAATGTTGCACGGCGCTCTCATCAGCTGTAGATGAGCTGGTTGCCTGCTGTAGATGAGCAGAGAGGCTGGGCATTTACTGGCGACTTCCTTAAGTTGTGTAACTGAAGGGAAAAGACGATGCTGAGAGAGTATGGATGGGATAGAATCCTGTGGTATCTACTTAATCATTCCCTTTTAACATGATGAAGAGCATCCCTGCCATATTGGATTCTCATACCAGGCAGTTTAGGCTATTACCCCTGGGCTATGATTCACAGTGGTCAAAAGGGTTTTAGAAAATGGGAAAAACTAGAAATGTATTTATACTTAAAGTTGTCTGAAGAATCTTACTGTTTCCCAGCATCGTCTGTAGAAATCACTTCAGAAATCTGTGGTGTGAATTCATTCTGTTAACTTGATGTTTCCTTTATGACGTATGTGAATAAGGTACACATCAGGACCCATACTTTGATTTTATGGTTTCTTTGTTAGGGCCATCCATATGAAAAACTACCCTTTCACTGTTAGTCTCCACTTTATAGGACAAAATAAATTGTGATTCTGAAACTTACTTTTTCAATAATTTTTATACTCAATATTTATGTGGGAGAAGAAAGAACTCAGTAATTTGAATCAAAAACGTAGTGGTAAGATAAAGCTTAATGGCCTGGCCAGGTTTAACCATGACATAACTAAGAATATTTTAAAATTGTTGCTTATGTTCTTTACCATGGCTGTTTCTTTGTCACCAACCATTCTTCCAGACCTGTACTTTTATCCAGAATAAGCCTGTCACATGATGTCTTTATTTTTCTTTGGATTTCTGTAGCAGCTCATCATCGTGAATTACTTTCTAGTTGTTTTCTATGAGAAACAAGTTACAGTTTTGTCTTTCTTATTAAATCTAAAGCCTTTAAAACACAGTTTTTTTTTTCCCCCTTTCTTTTTGTGTTATATATTCTTCTGTGGAGCTCTGGGAAGAGACACCTGACCTGTTAAGTAAGTGCATGAGTAGGTGACATCTTCATAGGAAAATATCAGCAATTGTCACCTGCCCTATTTCATTCGAATTCATCTGTGATGGCTACTTTAAGGAGTAAGTAGTAGTTGTTGTTAGGTGCCGTCAGGTCGGTTCCGACTCATAGCATCTCCTATGCACAACAGAACAAAACACTGCCTGGTCCTACGCCATCCTTACAATCGTTGTTATGCTTCATCTCATTGTTGCAGCCACTGTGTCAGTCCACCTCGTTGAGGGTCTTCCACTTTTCCGCCAACCCTGTACTCTGCCAAGCATGATGTCCTTCTCCAGAGACTGATCCCTCCTAACAATATATCCAAAATATGTAAGATCCAGTCTCACCATCCTTGCCTCCAAGGAGCATTCTGGCCTCGCTTCTTCCAAGACAGATTTGTTTCTTCTTTTGGCAGTCCATGGTATATTCAGTATTCTTTGCCAACACCAGAATTCAAAGGCGTCAGCTCTTTAGTCTTCCTTATTCATTATCCAGCTTTCACATGCATATGATGTGATTGAAGACACCGTGGCTTGGGTCAGGTGCACCTTAGTCTTCAGGGCGACATCTTTGCTCTTCAACACTTTGAAGAGGTCCTTTGCAGCAGATTTACCCAATGCAATGGGTCTTTTGATTTCTTGACTGCTGCTTCCATGGCTGTTGATTGTGGATCCAAGTAAAATGAAATCCTTGACAACTTCAATCTTTTCTCCATTTATCATGATGTTGCTCATTGGTCCAGTTGTGAGGATTTTTGTTTTCTTTATGTTGAGGTGTAATCCATACTGAAGACTGTGGTCTTTGATCTTCATCAGTAAGCGCTTCAAGTCCTTTTCACTTTCGGGAAGCAAGGTTGTGTCATCTGCATAACGCAGGTTGTTAATGAGTCTTCTTCCAATCCTGATGCCCCTTTCTTCTTCATATAGTCCAGCTTCTTGGATTATTTGCTCAGCATACAGATTGAAGAGGTATGGTGAAAGAATACAACCCTGACGCACACCTTTCCTGACTTTAAACCAATCAGTATCCCCTTGTTCTGTCCAAACAACAGCCTCTTGATCTATGGAAAGGTTCCTCATGAGCACAGTTAAGTGTTCTGGAATTCCCATTCTTCACAGTGTTATCCATAATTTGTTATGATCCACACAGTCAAATGCCTTTGCATAGTCAATAAAACACAGGTAAACATCCTTCTGGTATTCTCTGCTTTCAGCCAGGATCCATCTGACATCAGCAATGATATCTCTGGTTCCACGTCCTCTTCTGAAACCGGCCTGAATTGCTGGCGGTTCCCTGTTGATATACTGCTGCAGCCGTTTTTGAATGATCTTCAGCAAAATTTTACTTGAGTGTGATATTAATGGTATTGTTCTATAATTTCCACATTCGGTTGGATCACTTTTCTTGGGAATAGGCATAAATATGGATCTCTTCCAGTCAGTTGGCCAGGAAGCTGTCTTCCATATTTCTTGGCATAGACGAGTGAGCACCTCCAGCGCTGCATCTGTTTGCTGAAACATCTCAGCTGATACTCCATCAATTCCTAGAGCCTTGTTTTTCGCCAGTGCCTTCAGAGCAGCTTGGACCTCTTCCTTCAGTTCCATCGGTTTCTGATCATATGCCACCTTTTGAAATGGTTGAATATCGACTAATTCTTTTTGGTATAATGACTCTGTGCTGTGTATTCCTTCCATCTTCTTTTGATGCTTTCTGTGTTGTTTAATATTTTCCCCATGGAATCCTTCACTATTGCAACTCCTCGAGGCTTGAATTTTTTCTTCAGTTCTTTCAGCTTGAGAAATGCCAAGTGTGTTCTTCCCTTTTGGTTTTCCATCTTCATCTCTTTGCACATGTCATTATAATACTTTACTTTGTCTTCTCAAGCCGCCCTTTGAAATCTTCTGTCGATGTTCAACCATTTCAAGAGGTGGCATATGATCAGGAACCAGTGGTACTGAAGGAAGAAGTCCAAGCTGCTCTGAAAGCATTGGCGAAAAACAAGGCTCCAGGAATTGATGGAATATCAATTGAGATGTTTTCAACAAACAGATGCATCGCTGGAGGTGCTCACTTGTCTATGCCAAGAAATATGGAAGACAGCTTCCTGGCCAACTGACTGGAAGAGATCCATATTTATGCC
The DNA here is from genome assembly GCF_024166365.1 of Elephas maximus indicus. Lineage (NCBI taxonomy): Eukaryota > Metazoa > Chordata > Mammalia > Proboscidea > Elephantidae > Elephas > Elephas maximus. Next base: position 215,874,155 of record NC_064820.1, on the reverse strand, counting down.
TATTCCCAAGAAAGGTGATCCAACCGAATGTGGAAATTATAGAACAATGTCATTAATATCACACGCAAGCAAAATTTTGCTGAAGATCACTCAAAAATGGCTGCAGCAGTATATGGACAGGGAACTGCCAGAAATGCAGGCCGGTTTCAGAAGAGGACGTGGAACCAGGGATATCATTGCTGATGTCAGATGGATTCTGGCTGAAAGCAGAGAATACCAGAAGGATGTTTACCTGTGTTTTAGCGACTATGCAAAGGCATTCGACTGTGTGGATCATAACCTATGGATAACACTGCGAAGAATGGGAATTCCAGAACACTTAATTGTGCTCATGAGGGACCTTTACATAGATCAAGAGGCAGTTGTTCTGACAGAACAAGGGGATACTGATTGATTTAAAGTCAGGAAGGGTGTGTGTCAGGGTTGTATTCTTTCACCATACCTATTTAATTTGTATGCTGAACAGATAATACGAGAAGCTGGACTACATGAAAAAGATCAGGGCATCAGGATTGGAGGAAGACTCAGTAACAACCTACGTTATGCAGATGAGACAAACTTGCTTGCTGAAAGTGAAGAGGACTTGAAGCACTTACTGATGAAGATCAAAGACCACAGCCTTCAATATGGATTGCACCTCAACATAAAAAACACAGAAATCCTCACAACTGGACCAATGAGCAACATCGTGATAAATGGAGAAAAGATTGAAGTTGTCAGGGATTTCATTTTGCGTGGATCCACAATCAACAGCCATGGAAACAGGAGTCAAGAAATCAAAAGACAGATTGTGTTGGGCAAATCTGCTGCAAAGGACCTCTACAAAATGTTGACGAGCAAAGATGTCACCCTGAAGACTAAGGTGCGCCTGACCCAAGCCATGGTATTTTCAGTTGCATAATATGCATGTGAAAGCTGGGCAGTGAATAAGGAAGACCGAAGAAGAATTGACGCCTTTGAATTGTGGTATGGGTGAAGACTATTGAATATACCATGGACTGCCAAAAGAATGAACAAATCTGTCTTGGAAGAAGTGTGGCCAGAATGCTCCTTAGAGGCAAAGATGGCGAGACTGTGTCTTACATACTTTGGACATGTTGTCAGGAGCGGTCAGTCCCTGGAGAAGGACATCATGCATGGCAGAGTACAGGGTCAGCGGAAAAGAGGAAGAACCTCAACAAGGTGGATTGACACAGTGGCTGCAACAATGAACTCAAGCATAACAACGATTGTAAGGATGGCTCCGGACCAGGCAGTGTTTCGTTCCGTTGTGCACAGGGTTGCTATGAGTTGGAACCGACTCAATGGCACCTAACAACACCAACAACAACCACCCTGAAGGGAGAGATTCTGAGGTACCAGGTTCTGGAGTTTCTACGTATCTTGGATTAAAAGTAGAACCCTCAGCACAGAGGCGTCCATAGGTTGTAACAATGATGTGTTCTGTCCTGACACACTGAAATTAAGGTGCTGGCGCAGAACACCGTGATAGAAGTAAACAACGGCACTTTGGAAATTTGAGGTTGGAGTGGAGGAAAATAATTGGCTGCAGAACTGGCACTTTGTAAATCAACCATTATTAAGCTTGTGGGAACAAATATCCCGTGGGCAGAGGGGAAGAGTGTAGAAGAAGGAGAAATAAAAGCAGTGCAAGTTCCTTGGTGGTACAAAGGGTTAACATGGTCAGCTGCTAACAGAAGTGTTAGAGGTTTGAGTCAACCCAAAGACACCTTGGAAGAAAGACCTAGCGATCTACTTCTGAAAAATCAGCCATTGAAGACCCTGTGGACACAGTTCTACTCTGACACATATGAGGTCCCCATGAGTTGGAGTCACTGCATGGCAGCTGGCTTGGTTTTTGGTTTAGGTAGAGGATGCAGGTGGAAGCAGCAGCAGAGAAGGTGGGACAGGAATGATGAGAGCTGTGAGGATAGAATGGGGAGCGGGCTGTGTTGTAAGTTAAAGGGGCCGAGTAGGAGAGAGGAGCGTGAATCCTTCCACTCACGTGGTGCAGACAAGTTGAGAAAAATGGGGACTAGCAATAAGTCAAATACTTAGTGATAGCAAGCTATTGGTTGACTTTTTTTAACTAAACTTTTTATTTTGGAATAATTTAAGATTTACAGAGAAGTCGCAGCTAGTACAGAGGGTTCTTATAGACCCTCCACTCAGCTTCCCTTAATGTTAACATCTCACAGAATCAAGTTAATTTGTCAAATTAAGGAAATTAACATTAGTACGTCCTTGGTAATAGTTTATTATTCATTATTAATAATTCATTCAGATTTCACTGTTTGTTTTTTTTTCCTACCGATGTGTTACTCTGTTGTAAGGTCCAGTTCAGGATTCCACACTGCATGTAGATTGGTTGGGGACTCGAGCAGAGTTGAGCAGCTTGAGACAGCATGGTGTTCAGGTGCCAGAGCACTGCTCTGAGACGGGAGCACTGCTCTGAGAGGGGACATCTTGAAGGAGCTGGTATAGTCAAGAGATGGTTTCTTTTTTCTTTTGAAGACAGAGACTAAGAGCCACGATTGGGTCCACACTCCTTAGAAGGGTCAGTCTGGAGAGAACAGAGGAGAGAGGCTTTCAGGGAAAGAGGAGGAAGTTGTGGTTTACGTTGCATCAGCCAAGAGTAAAGAGTTAAAAAGTTGCATTGTAAGAAATAGAACCTGCCACAGGCTTTATAACACCTGTTTTTACCATTTGGCTTATTTCAGGTGGTTTTGGGTTTGCGGGATAATTATTTTTCATATACTTGAGGAAAGCTTTCCAGGAAGGCAACAGTTTCTTTAGCAAATAATTAAAGCAGATAAAAGAACCAGTATACGATTTGAGAGAGATTAATGCCAAAGCATGTAGAGGTAGGAAAAGAACGTTTCTTCTCTTCATATAGACAAAACTAAACCAAACCCACTGCCGTCGAGTCAATTCTGACTCATAGCGACCCTATAGGACAGAGTAGAACTGCCCCATAGAGTTTCCAAGGAGCGCCTGGTGGATTTGAACTGCCGACCTCTTGGTTAGCAGCCGTAGCACTTAACCACTACACTACCAGGGTTTCCTGATACAGACAAGAACTCAACAATAAGAAAGAAACGTCAATTGGGAAACTACAGAAAAGTGACTTTTTAGATCACCCCTAGTTTTTTACCTTAAATTAGCAGACAAAAATTATAAACATACAGGCACGAAATGTCAGAACAGTGTCTGACACGTAGCAAGTACTTTGTGTGTCAGTTTAGGTCTTTGATCACAACCAAGTAGGCTTGAGCAGACAAACACCTAGCCTTGCATTGCAGTGGGCATTGATACTTACTCTTATGAATTTTTAAAGCAGTTTTATTCATTATATTTTGTACGTAAAATATACAAAAGAATAGACATATTATAATTTTAAAAAGTAGAGATGGCTTATCTAACTGAGGATCCCCAAACTTTGAGTTCAACCTGAGCTGGGATGAAGGCAATGTGAAATTGGAGTTTTAATTGAGCAGGACTGTTTAGTATCTGAAAATGAGCCTTAATTGCCCAAAGGTGGTTCTTCTAGTTCAATATCAAAAAGCTGTGGAGCATAATTTACTGGGGGCCATTTCGCCCAGGGCTCTCTCGTCCTTTGTCCTTGTGTCTCGGTGCAGTCGGAACATTGCCCTTAGAGGGGTAGTTTTGGCTATGAGTTAATTCTTCTGGGGCTCTGCCTTGATGGCAGACATTGCCTCATCAGGGCCTCCAAACAGGTTTCATCCAGGGGGACTTTCAAACAACCAGTGGAGATCATTAAGGGGAATGAGCTTTCCCTGTGTGGGTGTTTCTGCTGTTGTCTGTCTGCTTGGCCTGTTTTTCATCGAGCTCTGCTTTCCTCAACATTTCCGTCATCATCATTGTAAGCCTGCCTTTGGCAAGCTGTCACTTTGCCGTCTGCATGCTGGGCCGCTTCTGTTAGTAGATGTCTTGCCTCAACAGGCAGTGAGCCCCAACCAGCCCTGCGGAGGTGTTTAAAATGGCCCCTGTGAATTTGCCAGGTTGCGGGGAGGGGTGACAGTAGGCATTCGGTCTGTAAATTGTTATTTTGTTTATTATTTCTTAAATCGTTGTTTAGTAGATCTGCTTTAGAGGTCTTCAGAGAGTCACATAATTAAGGCATAGTAACTTAGTGATTTATTTTTTAACTTAGTGATTTATTAAGACATTACTGTCTACCAGAAGGGTATACCTTAGTTAAGTTATACGTATTAATTTATCAGACAATCCTATGAGGCGTTAGTACTATTATCATCGCCATTTTACCACTGGGGAAACCAAGACTTAGAGAAGTGGAGTAATTTCTCAAAGATTATATAGCAAGGAGCTGGAGCTAGAATTGATAACCGTTATTCTAAATCTGGGTTCTTTCCTCTGTGTTACAGTGCCTCCCAAACATCTGATATTGCTTGGCGAGTATAAGTTCCTCCCCAGCTTTTTTGTTGTTGGTGAATTGAGGTAGTGCCTTTCTTCAGAGGGGCTCAAAGTACTGATGTTCATACTGAAGCAACCAAGAGCAACAGGCGTACTCCTATTTTTAGATAGTGCAGTTGAGACAAGGTATAAGACCTGCCAGCAGGTGGCAGTAGGCAGGTCTGGGTCGAGAAGTCAGGATTGTCTGGTCAGAAAACACTTGCCCGCTGCCCTCAGAGCAAGAGTAGGCAGACAGCCCCTGCATTCCTTTGTGGCGGTAGTGAGTATGGGAAACCCTAGATGCAGTGAAACAGTGGCGTCAGGTGGCTAGGAGTCCTCGTGAATTTACCATATTCCATGACATTTCACTCTTGTTTTAAGCATCACACTTATGGGGAGAAAGGCAGAGGGCCCAGATAACTTGAGTATGGGGTGCTTCACAAAATGTGGGTGCTGCTCTCGCTCACTCAGACTCCTTCACCCTGGCTGGAACCTCCAGAGCAGGGAAGTATGCTTTCTCCACGGCTCAGGATAAGTGCCCTGGAGTGGGAGGATTCCTTCTGTAACAGAGTGTAATGACTTGAGAGTCAGAAAATGGTGCATCCAGTCACATAGCCACAGGGCCTTAATTATACTCATAACTTTGTATCCTAAGGTGTTACCTTTTAATTTTCAATTAAACATCTCTTCCCTAACCCCCTTTCTTCCCTCCTTCCTTTTTTCAGCCATAGACCTGACGTATGGAGGTATATATTGCTTTCTGTGTCAGGACTACATATATGACAAAGACATGGAGATAATTGCCAAAGAGGAACAGCGGAAAGCGTGGAAAATGCAAGGTCCGGTTTTGCTTACATTTGTCTCCCTGATTTGTGTCTTAAGCCTGCGGTCCCCTCATGTCTGTCGCTTGGTGTCCTTGCTGTCTCTTTTCTTTTATGAGGACACCAGTCAAGACAGGATTGGGACCCACCCTACTCCGCTGTGACCTCATGTTAATTGATAACATCTTCAGAGATGCTATTTCTAAACAAGGTCACGTAGACAGGTCCCAGGGTTAGGATTTCAACATCTGTTTGGGGGGATACAGATTCACCCTGTAACGGTCACCAGTGTGCATACTGATGACTCAGTGGCTGACACTTTCTCTGCATGTTGCATAAACTCTTCGTTGGATACATGTAGAGTTTGAGATACACAAAAACTGTATGCATGTATTTTCTTTTATTACTCATCTTGGTTTCTCACATTTTTTTCTTTGAGTTTTCAGTTCCAGCAAATGATTATTGCCAGTTCACAGTGACAGTAATAGATATAGCTTACCCAGTGGACTGATGCGTATCTCTCCAGTGGCAGAACTATCCAACTCTCTTAGCTCGCTGTCTACAAAGAGAACATATAAATCTGGCATCCGTTTAACAGATTCTGCCTTGATTGTTCTGCTTCAAAAACAACCCCCTTTTTTGAGAAAGGAAGACTAGAAATAGGTTCCCTCAGCGACCAGAATTATTTGTGTTTAACAAGTCTCTTCTGGAGAACAATCTGTTTGACTTCAGCTTCCTGTTTCCTCCCCCTCAGAACATAGAACAACATTGCAGTTTAGTCTGAGTGGATGATTTATTTGTGCAGGACATTGGAACAGAGCTAAGTAAACACATGCCACAGAAGAACATGGAATTCTCCTAAAATCATTTCACAATTCCATCTGGCAGCAAGATGCTATCTCCTTAAAGGTTATTGAATTATGCAGACATTTTAGGTGGCACCGAACAGGCACCATTATTAGAATGAAATATGACGCTTATTATATGTACTTAAATCATCATAGTCTCTGGTTTGATTCTTTTATGGGACATAGCTGTTCGGTAAGTTGAGTGTATTTTAGTTTGCTCAAAAGTCCACTTTCTCGTTCACAGTAGAGTCCTTCATCCAAGTTGCCAAGTATTTCCCATTGCTGCTAGTGTTTTGATCTGTCTATGCAAGGACTAGATGTGGAAAACCACCATATTGACACTGTGTTAGAGTGGCTTTAATTGAAGGCTCTGTTTTCCTTCTTTGTATGGAAGCGTAGCTTGTTCACAGCACAGTCTATAAAAGAAACTCCTGTGAGTGTTCTTTTTGGCCATCTTGGCATAGTAGGGCTTTAGGGACTTCTGTCTTTGAAATGCAATCCGATAGGAAAGTGTATTCTTACAACTTTCATTTATGAACACCCTTAATGAAAACGTTGCTAGCAGTGCCTGAAACTATTTTGTCTACTTAGGTGTTGGGGAGAAGTTTTCAACTTGGGAACCGACCAAACGGGAGCTTGAACTGCTGAAGCACAACCCGAAAAGGAGAAAGATCACCTCTAACTGCACCATAGGTAGGTGGAGGACGTGCTTGCAGCCGTATCTGCTCATTCTCCTGTAGCAACCGCTGAGTTGGGCTTACTTCCTCAGGGCTTCAACGTAAATGTGGGTTACATAACTCCAGGAGACTCTTCCTAAGCCCCTGTATTGCAACACCTGTTCCCTGCTAAGGCCTGGGGATGGGCTAGGATGTGGCCCTGACAGTCTGCTGGGGTGGCAGGCTCAGCTGACTTTGGCTGGTTGAAAATGGGCGCAGTGATCTGCAGGGACAGAAGGAACAGTGTAGGGGCATGGAGTGGTCATCACATTTTCGAAGAAATGAGGAAATGAGTTGTAGAAAATAACAGAAAAGGCTTTTTTGTTTTTTTTTTGAGGGGGAAAGCCTTCACTCTGACCTGACTGTTACTCTAGAAAATCTCTGGGTAATTCTGCTCAAAACATAGGAAGGCTGAAGTGGGGTGGGTGTGATGGTGGTGAACAGTCCTCAGTATAGTTCATATGAAAGTGGCAGAAATATTAGAAAAAACATTGTATTTCTTCTTACCCTTTATTGTTTGGTGAATGATGAGTAAAAGCAAGTGATGGCACACACATGTAGTGGAGCGCTGCAGGTGTTGCATCACTAGGACTGAGCAGAGCGTGTGCCTCAATGCTCAGGTAACAGTGCTCTCCCTGCCTGCTCCTCCCTAGGCCTGCGAGGGCTGATCAACCTCGGGAACACATGCTTCATGAACTGCATCGTGCAGGCGCTCACCCACACACCACTCCTGCGAGACTTCTTCCTCTCCGACCGGCACAAGTGCGAGATGCAGAGCCCCAGCTCGTGTCTGGTCTGCGAGATGTCTTCACTCTTCCAGGAGGTGCAGCCACTGGCTTCCTCAAGGAGGCTTTTCTGCAATCATTTATTTTTTATTTTTTGCCCTTTTTAAAAAATAAGGTGGACTATAGTAAAAAAAAAAAAAAAAGTTTTTTTTATAGTAAAGGAAAGAGGGCAGTGGTGGCTCAGTGGTAGAAGTCTCACCTTCCACGTGGGAGATCCGGGCCCAGTTCCCAGTGTGTGCACCTCAAGGACAGCTACCACCCATCTGTCACTGGTGACTTGTGTGTTGCTATGATGCTGAACAGGTTTCAGCAGAGCTCCCAGATTAAGACAGACTGGGAAGAAAGGTCTGGCAGTCTACTTTTGAAAATGAGCCAGTGAAAACCCTGTGGATCACAGTGGTCCAGTCCCATTGTGTGTGGGGTTGCCATGTGCCAGGGACCAACTTGATGGCAGCTAACAACAACGAAAGGAAAGCTAATTTTGTAGCGAGTACATATTTAGTATGCGCATTCTTTACGGATGACAGACATTTTTTGCTAGAGTTGTTAGAGACTTTGGGTGTTAGAGGCACACCTCTGACTGAGAGGAAGGTGCAGAGCCGTAACTGGTGGGTAGCTCCCCCTCGTCCTCCACCACCTGCTTTTCCGACCCCAGTGCAGTCCTTACCTGGGGAGGATGGGCAGTGTGGGTATGAATGTCCCCATTCCTCTTCCTGGCTTCACTCTCCAGGAGGGTGGACCCTCCTCTGCGGCCAGACCACTCAAAGAGTGCTTTGTCTCTGTTTCAGTCAGGGACTCCAGAAAGCCTCCATCCTGTGCCTCCCTGCCTAGACTGTCAGGTTCTAGCCCTGATGTATCTGTGTCCTACCTCTCAGCGTGGTGACTCCTCATCAACCGTGAGAGCATGACAGAGCTCCAGCCTGGGGTCAGACACGCTGAGGCTGGAGCCTCTGCACTGCCTGCTCGCTGACATCAGATAAGGTTCTCCGAGCTGCAGCAACTCAGGGGCCCAACTAAAAACTGGATGCTGCCCTACAGCTGGCTGAGAGACTCTAGCTGCACACGAAGGCCCGGCACAGGAGTCAGCAAACAGCACCCTAGTCTGTTTCAGGGAGTAAAGTTTTCTTGGAACTGAGCCACACCCGTTGTTTACATACTGGTTAGCAGCTGCTTTTCTGCTACAGTGGCCAAGTTGAATAGTAGTTGTTGAGTAGTTGGGACAGAGCCCTTGTGGCCTGCAAAGCCAAAAATATTTGCTATCTGGTCCTTTTCAGAATTGTCTGCCGAGTCCTGGTCTAGTCTAACCGTGTCCTAAGTATGACATATGACTGCTGGGTTGCAGTGGTGAGCATGCCTGAAAGAGACTGGTTGGGCTAGAGTGAGAGGAAGCGGGTGTGAGGGGAAGGAATCCATGGGGGTTGTGTCACTTAGACTCGTGGATTTTATAGTTGTAACTGCTACAGTTAGGTCATAAATTCAACTCTATTAGATTGCTTTTAAACCCATGTTATGAAGATGTAATTTACGTACAGTATATAGTTAAGAGTTTTGACACATGCATACGGTTGTGTCACTACTGCCACAATCCAGCTACAGGACAGTCCCATTACCTCCGAGTTCCCTCATGCCCTCTGATGCCATCCTCCTGACCCCAGCCCTGGCAACCACACATCTGTCTTCTGTCCTATAGTTTCCATTTCCAAATGGCACGTGAATGGAGTTATATAGCGTCTAGCTTTCCCCAGTTTGGCATTTGGGGTTCATCCTTGTTGCCTCTGTCAGTAATTTACCGCCTTAAGTGTTCTCATGTTCCATTGTTATGGAGATACCGTGACTTAGTGATCCATCCCCAGTTGGAAGTTTTATTTGGTTGTTTCCAGTCTTTAGCGATAATGAATAAAATTGATGTAAACATTTGTGTACAGGTTTTTTGTGTGGACAGAAATATTTGTCTGTAGTATATCTCTCCATTTATTTAGGTCTTAAATTTCTTTCATCAGTGTTTTGTGGTTTTAGTATACAAAGCTTGCACATGTTGTGTTATATTTATCCCTAAGTAGCTCATGTTTTTGAAGCTATTGTAAGTAGTACTATTTTTAGTTTGTTTTTAATTGTCCATTGCTAGTATCTAGAAATATAGTTCGTTTTTGTTCTGTGTGCTCCAGCCTCACCTTCCTTATCCTCTGTTAGGATTAGCAGTTTTCTGTTATCTGTCAAGAGCAGCTCTGAATTCTTCTTTCTGTAAGATAAGCGTATTAGCGTCTCCTTTCCTTATATGTGTCCCTCGCCCTCTCACCTTTTCCTCATCTCTGTACTAGTAAGTATAACCCTAAGCCTACTTAGGAATTTGGTATTTCTTACTTCCTTGCCCACCTCATCTGGCTTCCTTGTAAACAACTGCCGGTTAATGGGAAGTGGATGAGTACTGTGGGTGCGTGTAAGCCCGTTTGGAACTTGAAGCAAAGCTAATTTCATTATTACCAATTAATAATAGTATATCTGTTACCATGTCATTTTGTTTCCATGATTATTTTTGGAATTTAGAATTACAGATCTGCTATTAGATAAGGCATATGGTGCATGCGCTCTAAGCAGACTTAACAGATGTTACCTCGGAAGGTAAAACCTGAAATACTTATATCAGACAATAATACGTTTTCCTGCTTCCATATCTGAGCAGCCAGGGAGGAACCTTCTGGATTCTTACCTAGTGCTCTGTGCTGCTAGGGTGGTGTCATAAGGGACTCGGTGGAGTATTTGCTTCGTCGAGATGGCTGGCAGGCCCTGGAGCCAGCTGTAGTTAGCCTTGGAGCAAGGATGGTGCGTAGCTGATGGCTCCTGGAATTATGCATGCTCACTGCAGTGTTTTGAGTCCTACTCCAGCAGGTGTGGTTCCAGGTGTAAGTGTGGGCAGATGCGTGTGCGGGTTGGTTTAGCTAGTGCTTTGAGTAAGCTAACGTTGGGCAAGTCAAGTTGTTTTTATTTGCATTTGCTCTCATATTTGCAAGTCATAATTCATCATTTAGAATTATCTGTGGAAACTAGGTGGTAGAAAGGGAGAAACCATATGTAGACTCAAAAAGTCCAGTGAGTCAAAATAAAAATAGAGTTTGTGGAAAAAAAGTAAATTGAATCATTTTTATCAAACTACCTGTTGCCATCGACTCATAGCAACCCTAAAAGCAGAGTAGAACTGCCCCATAGGGTTTCCAAGGAGCGCCTGGTGGATTCGAACTGCCGACGTTTTAGTTAGCAGCCATAGCTCTTAACCACTGTGTCATCAGGGTTTTCTTTATCAAACTAGCCATAATAAAGTCCAAGCGTGTGTGTGTGTGTGTGTGTGTATATATATATATATATATATATATATTTTTTTTTTTTAATTGTGCTTGTGTTCAGAGTGTAACCTTGGTCGATGACAAGTGTTTTCCCCATGTGTCTGTCTCTCTCTCTCGGAGCAGTTTTACTCCGGGCACCGGTCCCCCCACATCCCGTACAAGCTGCTGCACCTGGTGTGGACGCACGCCCGGCACCTGGCGGGGTACGAGCAGCAGGACGCCCACGAGTTCCTCATTGCGGCACTGGATGTCCTCCATAGGCACTGCAAAGGTGGGGGCCTGCCACCAAGTCTGTTCCCCCGCCACCCCTCGGGGTGCAGGACTAACCTTTTCCCTATGAACAAGAGATACAGCAGGGCTGTTTGCACTGTCCTCTCTGGAGGTTGCGAGTGACCAGCTGTATTTTGGCTAGTTTTCTCTTAAACTGATGTCTTTTAAAGAGCCAGGTCGTATTTCTGCAATGGCCTACTTAGCTGGCTTTTAAAACCTCTGTGTCGGTTTCTCTTAGGGGCGCTGGGCTGCTTCACAAATGGTCTGTGGCATCCTCAGTTACAAATCAGAAGCAACCTAAACTTGAAATACAGTGGCTTCTTTTGATAACTGTGAGGGTGTTAAATTCTGCTTTTTTGTGTGTTTATTTTTTCTTCTACTGAAAACATATACCAGATGTTTGCCATAGGGATTGAATAAAAGTTGCTTGATAGCTTAGGTAAGGTTTGGTTTCTTAGTATGAGACATAACTTACAAGCAGAAAAAAGCACTGTGAAAGAATATTTTTAAATTATTAATTCAGCTACTTGAAAATAATTGAGAGCCTTCTGTAACCAGCAGAACTGTATTTAAAAATCAGTTCTTTGAAAACACATTGTTGTTAAAATGTTCATACAACAAAACAGAACAAGACCATTGTGATCTACTTCTCTGACATGATTCTATTTGAAAGGCCTGAAAAGGAATGTGAAATTCTACTTAGAAATCTGGTCATCACAGCCCTGCATTGGAGTTGCCAGCTTACCAGTACGTCACGTAGCCAGGCCCAGGGTGCATTTTGAACCACATACTTTTATGAACCACATAGCTCAGTTTATTTTTCTTTATGTCTTCCAGTATGTATTTTTCCGTATTCTAAACGTTCTGTTGCATGAAATTGAGATCCTTCTGGGTTGCGCTTTCTCCGTAAGTTTAAATGTTATGAAAAGACAAAGAGACCGTCCTTTATTCCTCTGTAATAATTTAACTTTTTTGATACTTTTTAGTTAGATGATAGAGCTACACACACAATCCTCATTCTCTAGTTGAATGAAAATTATATAGGATATATATGGTATGTACTACGTTATGTTGTTGTTTGTTACTGTTGAGTCAGCCCTCGACCCCTGGTGACCCCACGTGTTACAGAGTAGAAGTATTCAGTAGGGTTTTCTTGGCTGTAATCTTTACAGAAGCTAGGTGGGTTCGGACTGCCAACCTTTAGCTTACCAGCCAATGGCAAACCACTTGTGCCAGCCAGGTTCCTGTATATTACATTATACAAACCTAAAAAAACCAAACCCATTGCCAATGAGTTGATTACGACTCAGTGACCCTATAGGACAGGGTAGAACTGCACCATAGAGTTTCCAAGGAGCACCTGGTGGCCTTTGGTTAGCAACCATAGCACTTAAACACTACACCACCAGGGTTCATGTATTACAGATGAGTATTTCTTAAATTCTGCTATTTAAGTTCTGCATTCATGTGTCAACACATACCTAAATAAAACTTGGGATGAACTAGAGAAAATGAGAATGGTACTTACTTAGATGCAACTGAGTTGAAAACAGAAACTGTTCCCCTAAAGTTCAGGAGTGCAGGAGCTGGTGAGCAAAACGGGTTCTTGGGTAAAGACTGGGTTGGAGCTATGTGGTACGGCTTACTGAAGTCAAAACACCCCATATTAAACTGGCAGTATGTCTAGTGTGGGGAGAGAGGTGGTGGCTTCCCGAGGAGGGTTGTTGTGCTGCCTTACTGGAAGTATTCAGTGATTCTGCAGATGAAAAAGGAAATCAGTGACTCCCCTGTTAATTGGACGTTAGATGTGCTTTCTTGTCAAGATAGACGTTTAGGAGATCTTAGGAAATGGAAAAAAGAAGGACATTGGCAATCCGAGTACTGTCATTTTTCATCAAAATATAGTAAACTGGCTGGTCTGCCCCCACAAGTTGCTCTGTTTATGTGGTAAACATCAAATACCTTTATAAAGCTTCAGCCCTACTGTCTTTATTGTGTATCTGCTGGATAAGCTTCTTCCCTGATTTGTGGCACAAAGCTGCAGTCTCCTCTGGACTCGAGTCATTTGTTGTCCTCTCCCCTAGGTGATGATAACGGGAAGAAGGCCAACAACCCCAATCACTGCAACTGCATCATCGACCAGATCTTTACGGGTGGGCTGCAGTCGGATGTCACCTGCCAGGTCTGCCAGTAAGTGTTCAGCTGCACAGGCGCTGGGTGTTCCTCCGGAACGCCGAAGGGCATCTAGTCTGGGCTAGGTGGGCCCACGTACCGGGCTCTCTGTCCTGTCCGTGTAACTGATGTCACCGTGGATGTTGCTTTATTGAACATCACGGTGCATTTTCCAGCCAACAAAAGAAATTATTGTGTTCTGAAGTTTTAAAAGTATCAGTCTTTGAGCTCTGGTAGAACACACAAAAGAAATGATGGATTACGTGAGTGCTAAATGCTGTCCAAGATGATGAGCAGACCATCCTTCTTAGGGAGGCCTCTGGGCTAAGGTCAGTGTGTGAGGCAGCCATGGTAAGGCCCCTTTCTCATTGTCCATGACTAGCGGTGTTTTCTTTGAGGCTTCTTCCCGCATTTCTCCACTTTCTTTTAGTCTTGGACACCAGAAACCAAATAAGAGCTGCCTTTTTTTCAAGGACTAGAACACAGATTCAAACTTTTCAGCATACCCCCACATTTGATACTTTTACTGACGTTTGATGAGCCTTAGAGAACACAGGACCTAGCCTCTATTACAAGACAGCATGAGAGCCCCAGTTTTTTTTAATAATGGAAAAATGTGAATTTTTGGAAGTGTTTTTGGCCTTTCTGAAGAACTGATAATTTTCCAGATAGCGTTTTATAATTATAAGGAAACTTTTAAAAGTATGGTTGTGAGCTCTTTGAAGGCTGAATCTCTATTTTTACGTTGTATACGCAGTGTCTGCACATGGGTGTTAGTGTTTTTTGCATTCCTGTATGACTTATTTTTTAACATTAAAAAAGATGTATTTAAAATTGTCTGCATTTTAAGCAGGTCTGCTATTACTTTACGCTATGTCCCTCTGCATTTGTGTCATCCCCCTTTCCTCCTCCTTGAAAAACCTTGCAGACTTGGTGTTGTCTGTGGAGAGAGGCAGAGCCAGTCCTTGGGTGCTGAGAGTTTCCCAAAGGCCTCCTTGTCCGTTTTCTCTGTGGCCGTGTCTGTCGTTTGTTGTAAGTGTAGCCTCTCTGCTTGCTGCCGGAGTTAGAGCGCTGGGAGCCAGAAGGAGCGTGCGTTGATTTGTGATTTAACCTCGGCACTCTGGTATTTATTTTAATTCCATTTCATTTTTAAAAAAAAATTCTGGCCATGAGACTTACTGGTCTGACAGAGACTAGAGAAACCCTGAGAGTATGACCCCTTGGGCACCTTTTTACCTCAGTACTGAAGTCACTCCTGAGGGTCACCCTTCAGCCAAAGATTAGACAGGCCCGTAAAACAAAACAAGACTAAACGGGCACAGCAGCCCAGGGACAAGGACAAGAAGACAGTAGGGGACAGAAAAGCTGGTAACGGGGAACCCAAGGTTGAGAAGGGGAGAGTATTGACATGTCGTGGGATTGGTAACCAGTGTCACAAAACAGTATGGATATTAATTGTTTCTTGAGAAACTTACTTTCTCTGTAAATCTTCACCTAAATAAAGTACAATTGAAAAAAGAATCTGGTCATAATCGTCTAAAATTGCTTAGGAAGTTGCTCTGAGCTTCTGCTTGAAGCTTTGTCAGGTAGATGAGCTAACACGAGGGTCCATTTTGCCTGTAATAGTTGTGCCGTTTCTGTTACATTGCATGTTTTGTTAGGGGGCCAGCGCCCCACGTGGTTTAGACCACGGTTTTGAACAGCCTCTTGTTGGCATAAGCTGCTGAACTCTGGTAGCCGAGATGGTCTCAGGGGTGTATCTGTAGTAAATTTCCTGCTTATGTATCCAAAAATGGATCTCTAGGAAGGAGTTGGCTTCGTCAGGGTGCAAAGTGCAGCTAGTCAGCGTGGATGTTGCACCTGGTCCACGCACACTCTCAGAGTGCAGTTTGGGTCCTGAGTTACCACCTGGGGTAGAGCCATTGATTCAGAGCCTCTGGACATGGGGCCTGGAAATTTTTACTTTTTAAAAAATCCCAAGTGGTTGTGAAGGCCTTCCACGTTTGGAGGCCATTGTGTTAGGAGCAGCCCTGGCTGAAGTGCTTTGCATGTGCTGTCCCTCCCTAGAGCTCTACCTGGGAGCCGGAGATGAGCTGGGTGGAGCGTCCCTACTTAACCGGTATAGTCCGTCTAGGACCTGATTTCAGGCTCCATTTGGACAAAGGGGCAGAGTGGCAGAAGAATATTTAACAGTACCCCAACAAATGGTGACCTCTGTGGAGCCTTAAGTGGACTGTCGGTTTTCATGTACGTTCTTATCTCTTTTTGCTTCTAGTGGCGTCTCCACGACCATAGACCCATTCTGGGACATCAGCTTGGATCTGCCTGGCTCTTCCACCCCATTCTGGCCCCTGAGCCCAGGGAGTGAGGGCAGCATGGTGAATGGGGAAAGTCATGCATCGGGTACCACCACACTTACAGACTGCCTGCGGAGGTAAGGAGCCTGCCAGTGCTTGTGCAGGAAAGGAAAGGCTTCCCTGTGCTCTCTTTTTGCCTTCAGCAATGGTGGTTGGTCAGAATACAACCCTAAATCCAGGGCCATGCCAGGGTCCCAGTAGGGTTTTCTTACACATGCCCAGCGTAGAGCACTGATATTAACCTGCATATGGCTACAGCTGACACCCAGCAGCTCGTGCTAGTTTGCCATGTTTTTGCATGATGAACACATATTTCTTTCCACCTAGTTCTGTAAAAAGCTATAGGATCTATGTATCATAAGTGTCTTAGTTTCCTAGTGCTGCTATAGCAGAAATACCACAAGGGGGTGGTTTTAAAGAACAGAAATTTATTTTGTGACAATTCAGGGGGCTAAAAGTCTGAGTTCAGGAGAGGTCCTTTCTTGTCTGTTTCTGCAAATCTTAGGGTTCCTGGCTTGTAGACTTGTCTGTCTCCATCGTCTTCCCCAGTGTCTGCTTGCTTGCCTGTGTACCTCTGCCTATGCTGCTCCTTATATTCCTCCACAGTGATTAGGTTTAGGACACACCCAATGCTGATATGATCTCATTAACGTAACAAAACCTCTCTCCCAAATACGATTACATCAGCACGTCTAATGGAGGTTAAGATTCCAGCACGTATTTTGGGGGGTAGTCTCCCTCCCCCAAAATTCATGTTTTTTCCAGTGTGCAAAACATACTCAACCTATCATATCATCCCAGAAATCTTATGTCAGCTCCGAGTCCAAAATCTCATGTTCTGAACCATCTAAATCAAGTACGGGTGAGACTCTGGGCATATTCCATCCTGGGGCAAAATTCTCCTCCATCAGTTGATTTGTGAAACCTAGAATACAAGATACTTGCTTCCATACAGTGGTAAAATAGCCATAAGGTAGACATTCCAGTTCCAAGTGGGAGAAATCATGGGTACCAAGCAAGTCCACAGTCCTGCAGAGCAAATTTCATTAGCTTTGAAGGCTTGAAAACAATCCTCTGTTCTCGGACTATCTGAGCATTGGCCATGTTCTTTGGATTCTGGTTGGAGGCCCCTCAGCTCTGGGGATCACTCACAGGCTTAATCACTTAAAAAAAAAAAAAACTGTGTATCCATGCCCTTGTGTAAGTTCCAGGATATGTCCCTAGTTTGTACAATCTTATAAGTTATGGTTTTGTTTTACACAGTTCATTTTTGAAGTCTCTTTCCTCTTGCATTTTACTATAAGCAGCAAGAAATCACACTGTCCCTTCAAGATTTCGCGTGGAAGTCGCCTCAGCCAAATGTATAGGATTATCACTTAGAACTTCTACTTTCTGCCAGGCATTTGAATAGAATTCACACAAATTCTTTGCCTCTTTATAAAATGGGTAGCCCTTCCTCCACTGTCCAATAACCTCTTCGTTATTTCCTTTTAAAGCCTAACCAGAAGCACACTAAATGTCCACAATTCTAGCAACTTTCTATTTATGGTGTTAAAAGTAAACAGTATACCATTAACAGATTGCTATGTAGGTTTCATGGACAATTTAATTGGGCAACATGTCATTACCAAGTGAATCAGCGTTTTGACTTAAGGTTTTTAAGTGTTACGTATAGAATTTTATTAGGAACTTTGAAAAAAATTTTTTGGTTGACGTATTATGTCAGAATACATAAATCTTATAAGAAAGCAGAATGTGTTCAAACACCATCAGGTTAAATAGAAGCCTTGCCTAAGACAGTCACAAGATCAGTGAGCCATGATTAAAAGAGCTCTGGTGTCTTGGAAACAGGACGTGTTTATTAATCTTTGATTGTGTTCTGAAAGAATGAGTTCCAAGCATTTTAATGAGCCTGATTACCTCGATACAGTTACGTGAAACTAGATAAGCAATTTTTAAAGATCAGTTATAGTTCAAGGTATAGCTATAAGCTTTAAAAATTATACCTTTATGATTATACAGCACATACGTTTTTAACATTTAATAAGATCTTTAGAATCGTGGGTAAGAGAACTCTGTTTTCATAAAGCAAAACTTAAAATTGTATTTCAGAATTGCCCTTTTTGATCATGATTCGGTTAGAATCTTTGATCAACTAAGATTTGTCCAGGCGCTATCGAGGTTCTTTGGGTCTTGGTAATTATAAGTACCAGTTATAACACATAAATTATTTTTATTGGTTCCATGGCTGCGTTTTTTGTTGTTTCAGTTGGAAGGAGACCATTTGCTGCATCTTAGATGCCTGTTCTCGAGCTTATAAGACCCCAGTCACTAAACAATTTAGCAATCTGAAAAGGATATGTATTACTCTATATTACCCTTATCAGGCCAGTGATCTGAAAGACTTCTTTAACCCACGAACCTAAAGTTTTTAGTCAGGAAAACAAGTCCCAAGAAGTGTTAGAGGGAACCTCGGCAGCATTAGCTGCTTCTGTGTGTGCACTTTAGTCTTTAGTATATCTTGATATATTTTAGTTTAGGTATCGTTAATATACACATTTTTTTTTATCATTAAGGCACACACTCCACTTTGGGGAGGAAGCAAATAAGTAAGAGCTAACCTGTTTTGTATAGTCATTATTCTTAACTTGAATTACTTTAGTGAACCAAGAATATATGATATTATTTAGACTATTAGTAGAACTCTCAAGATTTAAGGCAACCTTATCTAACACTAATTGTAATCTAATAATTTTTCATCTAACACAAGCAAAGCCTGTGCTGGTGATTTTATGGATTATGACTGCCACAAAACAACCAGTTAAAGTTTCTTTAGTAAGAGGTCGTCTTTTTTTTTTTTTTTTTTTTTGATAGCTATTTTGTCAGATGTTTGATGGCTTTTTTTAAAACAATTTTTTATAGGGATTATGGCTCTCACCTTTTTGATTTTTTTATTAGAAGGTAGTTTAGAGCTGAAGCACCAGGCACTCCTTAAGCCAAATAACAAGTTTTTACTCAGTTGGGCGGTAGCACTTTGTAGGCATGACAACCACATACAAAATAATGTCTTTTAAGCCACATGAGGGAAGGTTTCTCAAGGTCTTTGCAAAGCTAAAGAGGAGTAAATATTAAAAGGAAGCATGTGACTGTTAACTATTAGCCACAGCTTTTCAGTACCCAGGCAAGGCCTTGGCCACAGGATTTAGTTGTCAGGTATAATAAGCTACAGGTCTCTGCTTTTTATGTTTTTGAGTTAACACCCCCAAGGCTTCACCCTTCCATTTCTGAACACGTAAGTAAAAGGCGTAAGTAAAAGACTTTGTTGTACTTAGGGTGTCTTAATGCCGGAGGTTGAACAGGGGCTATTTTTAAATTTACAAAAGTTTGTGATTGAGTTTTAGACCAAAGCAGAGATTTTGAGCTAGATGTGTTTAATAATTTGTATAAGGGGGCTACCAAAAGGGAAAATTACTGTATTTTTATGCAAATAACACACTTTCTACGTTTGTTTGCCAACCATGCCTTTCCCCATGAGATATTTTCATATCTGTACTATGCTTTTTTTTTTTTTTTTACAGCAACATGTAAAAAAAAAATGGTTTGGTGACGTTTATGAAAATACCTTGAGGTGGGTGGGTGCAGCTGGTAAACAGAGGTAGAAGGTGCACATTATTTGCATAATAATAAAGTAGGTACCCATTAGCAGCAGTATCCAGTAAGTTCCAGGAATCCTCGTAATTTTTGTTTTTTAATTTAATTGCTGGAACTGTTGAATTGTCTGAAGCCTTTTAGAGGCTAACTTTATACTTTCTGTACTTAGTTTATGCCCTAGGTTTTGAACTTGGGACAGACAAAAGTGTAATTTATCCTTGGAGATCTTATGGCCCTTCTCAGCTAATTTGTTGTAAAAGGTAGAATGAAGCAGCTTGACTGTATTTGAGAGTATTAGGGCATAAAAGGAGATCATTCATGTATTGAAGGAGGGTTGAATTTTGGGGAAAATTTAAAGTTGATCTTGATTTAAGATTTGGTATAAATAGGAAGGTGATTTAGTAAATCTTTGGGGAAGAATGGAAGCTTTCTCAGTGAAAACAATCAGAGATTGATTAGAGTGTTCTATAGAAATGTTGAAAAAGGCTGAGTACAAGCCAATAACAGTAAACCATTTTGCAGGGAGGGGCTGTTTTAGTGAGTAAAGTGTGAGGGCTAGGTACTATAGGAAGACGGGGGATAATTATTTACTGCCCTTAGATCTCAAACAAACTTTTAATCTTGGCTGTGTGGTTTTTTTAACTGGTAAAACAAGGGTATTGCAAGGGCTTGTATAAGGGATAAGTATTTTAGAAATGAATCGATTACTAACGGGTTTAAGTTGTAATAGTGAGCCCAGGTGATGCAGTGGTTAAGTACTCGGCTGCTAACCAAAGATGGGTGTTTCAAACCCATCAGCCGCTCTTCGTGAGAAGGATGTGGCAGTCTGCTTCCATAAAAAGATTACAGCCTTGGAAACCTTTTGAGGCAGTTCTGCTCTGTCCTCTAGGTCCCTGTGAGTTGGAATTGACTTGATGGCAACAGACTTGGTTTGGTTTTTGGTTTGGGCAAGGTAGGATAAAGTTTTAGTTGAGTCTATTTTTACAGTACTGTGAATATGACCAATATCAGTAGAGTCGTTTACCCGTAATTGACCTGGTACTTGATTTAATAGTTTAAAATTAACATTTGCTCTTGCAACTTTAGTTTTTAATGTGATGCCACTTTGAATAAAGCAGATTAACTCTTTTTTTATTAGGTAATTTGAATAACATGTCTTCCAGATGAGAAAAAGAAAAATGGCTTTGGATCTTAATTAAGGGGTTTCTCTTTATTAAAAGTATGGGAGTAGAATTATAAAGCAAAAAAGAATGATTTTTGGTGAATGGACCCAGTTTTATAGGAAGAGGTTTAGAAACATGTACAGTTTGAGTTTTATTATTTATTTTACAACGGTTTTTTTGGTCACTCTGAGGAGGAAGGATTTAATGTAACAGTGTGTGGAGTTTAAAGTAGATACTGTAACATCAGTATCTATTAGAGTTGATAATGGCTTTCTATTTATAATTAATTTAGTCTCTGCATATTTAAAGTTATGAGGACTAAGGCACTTGGGTATTTCTCAGAGTAACTTCTTATTTATTTATTTATTTATTTATTTATTTGTGCTTTAGAAGGTTTACAGAACAAACTAGTTTCTCGTTAAATAGTACACGTTTTATGACATTGGTTAACAACCCCACGACATGTCAACACTCTGCCTTTCAGACCTTGGGTTCCTTATTACCAGCTTTCCTGTTGCCTCTTCCTCCTGCCTTCCAGTCCTTGCCCCTGGACTGTTGTGCCCCTTTAGTCTCATTTTGTTTTATGTGCCTGTCTAATCTTTGGTGAAGGCTGAACCTCAGGAGTGACTTCATTACTGAGCTAAAAGGGTGTCTGGGGGCCATACTCTGGGGGTTTCTCCAGTGTCTTTCAGGCCGGTAAGTCTGGTCTTTTTTGTGAGCTAGAATTTTGCTCTATGTTTTTGTCCAGCTCTGCCCGGGACCCTCTATTGTGATCCCTGCCAGAGCAGTTAGTGGTGGTAACCAGGTACCATCTAGTTGTACTGGACTCAGTCTGGTGGAGGCCATGGTAGATATGGTCCATCAGTCCTTTGGACTAATCTTTCCCTTGTATCTTTAGTTTTCTTCATTCTCCCTTGCTTCTCAGAGTAACTTTATTTAGAATTTTTGAACATTATTTGAGCTCTTTTTTTTTTTTTTTTTTGGAGCTGGTGTTGGTGAACAGTTAAGAGTTCCTGAAAGCTTTGGGCAATCTCATTTTTAATGTATAAATTCCTTATAATAAAGACATTGATTTTTTTGGACCTGAGTTTGAGAAGATTGAGGATTTGAAAATGATTGAGGAGGACTTAAAGAAGGAAGGGGCAAAGGTTTGTAAGAAAAAGGGAATTGGTCTCCCCCAGGGCACTGAGGACCTTGAGGAGCCTGGAGCTGTTTTTAAAAGTCATGATTAGCCACACCTTATAATCTCAGATTTATCTTTCTTTTGTTAGTAGGACTGTACAATTGGCCAGTTTATTTTGGGGGGGAAATATCTTTGGAATGGCATTTAACGATTTTTTAGTAATAGTCCTGGCCCTTTTAGGGGTGTTTTTATGAGTCAGTGAGGGGTCTTGGACTTTTTCCTAAACATTATTCCATTTAGCCTCTTTTATTTATTTTTGCGTATCTTTTGGTCCCAAAAACATGTGAATAAGCTGATAAGAGATCAGGTAAAACTGGGTCATCAGCACTAATTAAAATTTTAAATTGTTCAGTGAGTTTTGGGGGATCCTCCCTGGGTTTACAGAATTTTTTTTATTATACTTTATAAAAAAAAATTAATTTACCTTTATTCTAAGGAGAACATACAACTTTTTAAAAGGCTCCTGGAGTTTCTGAGGGCTAAATTTTAAAAGGAGTTTGGGGTGTGACCTCTTCTTTATAGAATGGATATTCTTACAATAGACCAAGGTTAGTTTTAGGGGATTACAATAGACCAAGGTTAGTTTTAGGGGATTCAGGGAGGACAGGATAGATAAGAGAAGGGGAAGAGAATTACGGAATGGAGGAGGCAATTCAGAAGGAAAAATGTGTCCATTTCACAGATCTTTAAGTCATTTCTTCAATTTCTGCAAGAATTTCTGTATGTTTAACAAAGTCTTTTAAGCCATATGATTTTACTTTTGTCTGTTTATGGACTCAGTACCAGTTAAGTATCCCATTGAGCTTCTTTGACTTCCTTAACATTTTCTAATTTTTCCCTAAGATAAACTAATTTGTCTAGTGAAAAAGAACCCCATTTAGGCCATTGAAATTTTAAGTTATTTTTTTGTACCATCTATTCATTTATCAAGGAACAAACAAGAACAAAAACTGTAATGTTTTTCCATGAATCCTACTGGCATGCCAGCAGGGGGAGCTGTAAGCTCAGGTTTAGAATTTGAGGATTCTGTTATTAGTCTCTGATTCTGTCTAAACTTTCAAGTGCCACACACTGACTCAAAGTCTTTCCACTGAAATGCCGCCAGAATCAGAGATTTTGAATAACCTTGTTGAAATAACAGAAACAAATAAGAACAACCAACCATGTAACAGAGAAACTGCACAGCAGTCTTAAGGAGCAACACTAAAAGCGTGGACTCAAGAGACCAAACAAGTCCAAATTAGGAAGGGGAAGCAGATGAGGGAAAATACCCCTCAGCTGTTACCAACATCTGGTTCAACCCTTATGATGGAATTGTTGGGAAAGGAACTTCAATCCCACTTCCGACACCAAATAACTTTCAACTCAAAACACCATTAACAGATTACTATGTAGGTTTAATAGATAATTTGCAAATTGGGTGACATTGCATTACCTAGTGAATCAGTGCTTTGATTAAGATTTTTAAAGTGCTGTGTATACAATTTTGTCAGGAAATTTGAAAAAAAAATTTTTTTGATTGGTTGACAATTATGTCAATACATAAATCTTAAAAGAGTGCAGTGTTCCTCAAACATTGTAAGTTTCAGGTGTTAGTGAGCCTCATCACCTAGATATAATTATGTAAAACCAGACAAGGTGCGTTTTAAAAACTCAGTTATAGTTCAAGACACAACTATAAGCTCTAAAAATTACATGTTTATGATTATACAGCACATAAGTTTTTAACATTTATTAAGATGACCTTTAGTGTCACGGGCAAGAGAACTCCCTGTGTTTTCATAAAACTTCACAGTGGTGATAGACACTTTCCCCATAGTCTTCAATTTTTTCTAAGCCTAAAGAATCGTCCTTAGTATCCGTAGTTCTATTAAACAGTCTCTTCTCTTCAGGGCAATCTCGGACCTTACTATCAAACACACCAGAATTTCTGTAGCCTCTGTCCATTACCCAATCCCAAAACCACTTTTACAGTTTAGGTGTTTGTTAGAGCAGGACCCCTACTTCTCAGTACCAAAATGTGTAAGTCAGGGTTCTCTAAGAAACAGAACTAGTGATACATATGCACAGAGAGAGAGATTTACTGCAACGGTTTGGCTTACACAGTTGTGAGTGCTGGAAAGTTAAAAATCTGCAGGACACTTGGCACACTGGAGACTTCTGTAGGTTTGTATCGCAAGGTCTGTAGGTCAGGTGGCAGGAAGAAAACAGTTCAGAGAGTGTGCGTGCATGTACACACAAACAAGCATGTGATCTCTGCCAAAACACCTATGTACACCTACTTCTCACTTACCGTCGCGTTATTCAACGTTTCGTATTTACGACAGTAGTAAAAAATCTACTATTCCAACTATTTTACACATTAACAATCGTATGTCTGGCAGTAATGAATTCCAAGGTGCCAAGAGAGAGTAACTCTGGCTGTTTTGGGTAAGGTTATTTATCAGTTTGGCCGAGCAGTGATTCTAAGTGGTTTGCCAGTTATTTAATGATGTAATTTGGCAGTTGTGTAATGATGTAGTCATTCTCCGTTTTTACGTAATACTGATTTTGGGATAACAGCCTGGTCTTTGGAACCTAAAAAGGTCGATAAGTGAGGAGTGGGTGTATAGTCTGAAGGCATACCACAGCCTAAGGAAACTCTCCCTTTAACTGATTGCATTATAATAGATGACATTATGGGCGGTGATTACATTGCAATACATTAGATTACATTACGTAATAGCAGCTAGTGTAGTGTTTGCCAAAACTATTGAGAACCATAGCCTAGCCCGGATGACACGTAAAACTAACCATCACAACAGGCTACTATTCCCCCCACCCCCATTTGAGTTAACAGAAAGTTTGAGGGAGTGTTGATGCCCATGTACTTTTTGTGGGTAATAGCCTAAACTAGAAATGCCCCCTCCCCTCCCACACCAGTCCTATGACATGGACTTTTCTGCAAATAATTAAAACATTTATGGTATTCTGCACTTGAATTTATTCTTTAATTTGGCAATTTGCTACATCATCAGTCTAGATAAGTGACAAGATTTATGATGCAGTTGCTGTAAAATGTGTTTAAATTGCTATAGCATACACTTGTGGAGAGATCAGAATACCTTTTTTAAACTTTATTTCAGTTAAGTTCAGCGTTTGATGACCTTGATAGGGGAGGCTGATGAAGGGCGCACACCTCTTGGTTTTCATCTTGTTACACTGTCAGCAGGACCAGGTTTGCACATTTGGAATCTTAGAATGCATCAGTTTTGCAGCACTGATAGTGATAGTTCCAGGTATAAAATAGGGCACCATATATTCAGTTTGGAAAACAAGCAACAACCAAAACTAAAAAATTGCTCACTAGAGGAAAAAAAAGGTCTTTGCCTTGGCATCAGGTCCTCGTGCCCTAAAGAAATTACAGACCTTAAGAGGGGAGACAGATACGTAAATTGATGGTCACTGACATGCATTAATTGCCTAATTGTACCCAGTTATTGTTGTTAGCACTGTACAGACTACACATAACTGAATTTGAGGTCAGAGGGAGCTCTTATGTACTCCGGAGTGCTAAAAGGGAGTCTTCAGAACTACTTTTGGTAATAGAGAATAAAATTGAAACTGCAAACAAAACAGGCAGCGAGGGAGAAACCAAACTTCCCAAACTAAACTGTGTAGGAAGCAGTCTGCGGTTAGCAGTCACAGGACGTGTGGTGGGGAGGATAGCTTGAGTGCACTCATCTCTAGATTTTTATTGAAAGCCAAAGGTCATGAGAATCATGGCCCAGCCAAGATGACACATAATCTTAACCATCACAGCCACGTTACTCCTGTCTTGCATCTTGATGTTCATTATTACAAGATGTACATTGTTAATGCACAAAATAGTTGTATAGTAGATTTTTTATTATTGTCATAAATGCAAAGTGTCAGATAACAAGATTGTTGATAAGTGAGGAGTAGGTGTATGTTCAAGCCATATGTTCTTTATGTCTGACATGAGATTCTTTGGTATACTTTTAGTGATGTCAAGGCAGGTTTGTGTGACACCTGTGGTGGCAAAAACTTAGTGTAGTTGGCAGAGATGACAAGGGCTTGGCAAGTATTTCAACTCGAGAGCACTTAAGGTGAGAAACATGACAAATCATCAGAAACTTACAGAAGAATAAAAATGAACAAACATCAAAAAGTGTCTTGACTGATGAGCATTTTGTGTACTGCATTGGTATAAATTTTTTTTTAAATGTGTATTTTCATGAGAAGCTCTGTGCTTACTGGTCATCTAATCTGTAGTTTAATTTTATGCAGTGATATGCAGTGAACTCACCAGTCGTCTGATCTGTGGTACACTTTATGCAGTGATCTGCAGTGCACTTAGCAGTCATCCGATCTGTGGTACACTATATGCAGTGATCCACAGTGCACTGACCAGTGATCTGATCTGTAGTATATTTTTTGCAGTGATACACAATACACTTAGTAGTCATCTGGTCTGCGGTACACTTTATGCAGTGATAACACAGTGTACTGACCAGTGATCTGATCTTTGGTACACTTTATACAGTGATATGCAGCCGCTTTGTCATCTGATCTGTGGTACACTTTTATGCAGTGATATGCAGTGCACTTAGCAGTCATCTGATCTGTGGTGCCCTTTTATGCAGTGATATGCAGTGCACTTAGCAGTTGTCTGACCTGTGGTACACTCTTACGCAATGATACACAGTGCACTGACCAGTCATCTGATCTGTGGTACACTTTATGCAGTGATAATGCAGTGCACTTGGCAGTCATCTGATCTGTGGTATATTTTATGCAGTGATAATGCAATGCACTTAGCAATCATCCGATCTGTGGTACACTTTATGCAGTGATATGCAGTGCACTAGGCAGTCACCTGATCTGTAGTACATTTTATGCAGTGATATGCAGTGCACTTGGCAGTCATCTGATCTCGGGTACACTTTATGCAGTGATAATGCAGTGCACTTAGCAGTGATCTGTGGTACACTTTATACAGTGGTTAAGTATTGCAGTGCACTGAAAAGTCATCTGATCTGTAGTACACTTTATGCAGTGATAACGCAGTGCACTGACCAGTCATCTGATCTGTGGTGTACTTTATGCAGTGATTCACAGCGCACTTAGCAGTCATCTGAACTGTGGTACACTCTGTGCAGTGATCCACAGTGTACTAACCAGTCATCTGAACTGTGGTACACTTTATGCAGTGATTCATAGTGCACTCACCAATCATCTGATCCGTGGTACACTTTGTGCAGTGATTCACAGCACACTTAGCAGTCATCTGAACTGTGGTACACTTTATACAGTGATAGGCAGTGCACTTATTAGTCCTCCAATCAATTGATAGTAGCCAAGTGAATGTGCCTGACATGAAACCTATGACTCAGATGTGAGGGTATATCATTAGGATGTTTGTGCCCCCAGCTGTTGGCAAGCAAAAGAATACTGCCTTTCAGAAGGCTTGAGCCCATCGTAGATTAAAAAAATAGTTCTGGAACTTAAAAGTCTCTTCATGTTTCCGAGTTGTTCTTCATGTTTCCTCAGGGAGGAAGGCATTTGGGGGCTCTTGAAGGAAGTGGTGGGTCAGGGTGTTCTTGAGCCAGGGATGGAATTTGGTGTGTGTGTTTCTGCTTTCTGCCCTCTGTCACTAATTTAGAGCTGTGGGGTGCTCGTGTGAGGGACACATGAACTGTCCTCCTGATGTTAGCTGTGGGCTGGCCTGTACCTCCAGTTTTAAACTTAAGTCTTTTTTCTTCAATGTGGTTCAGAAGACGACTGCAGTTTTATACATTGTCTCTGCTCAGTGGTGACAAATGTCTGCGTGTTTGAGCTACGGAACCTGCTGTCGCCAGCAGCCAATGGTGCATGCTGATCCAGAGATGGTGAAAGAAACCCAAAGAGGCCTCTCAGGTGGCCTTGAGCAGCTGGGTTCAGGTGGGGCAGACATCACGTTTGAGTTGAAAAATTGCAGTATGGAGAATTGTTTTGGCGACTGTGTGTGTATCCAAAGCCTTCACTTTTTCTCCTCCCAACAGGTGTTGAATCAGGATTCAGATTGCACTAGCTGTCTGAAGAACACACCAGTGGTTTTTTTCACAGTTTGTTCAAATTAGGACCCAGTCTAGGTCCACATATTACATGCACGTGGTTGATTTGTCACATTCATCACTTTTAAGTATATGGGCTTCACCTCCCCGCCTTTTTTTCTTGCCTTGTAGGTCACCCTCCTGTAGAACTTCTGATAGCCTGGGCTCTGATCGCCTGGGCCTGTATTTCCTCTTCGCAGAAGGGTTTACTGCCCTCGCCCCCTTTCTGGGTATCTGAGGGGCCAGACAGGGTCAGCTCAGGTTAGAGGGGCCATCACCTTGCCCTGGCAATATCATGAAACTACCCCAGGATGAGAAAGGACTTGCCATACCTGGTTGTAAAAGGGTGAATTTTTCTGTTGTTTTTCTGCTTTAAACTTTAAAATTTGGCATACACTTGAAACATCTTTTTATGGGTTTTTATCTTTAGAAGCTACTACTTTGCCAGAAATGTTTGCTGACTGACTTAGTCATCTAATGCTGCTGTAACAGAAATAACACAAGTGGATGGCTTTAACAAAGAGAAATTTGTTTCCTCACAGTGAAATAGGCTTTAAGTCCAAATTGAGGGCGCCGGCTCCAGGGGAAGGCTTTCTCTGTTGGCCTTCTCATCAGTCTTGCCCCGGACTAAGAGCTTCTCCGCACAGGGACCCTGGGTCCAAAGAACGTGCTCTGCTTCTGGCACTGCTTTCTTGATGGAGTGAGGGGCTCCCAGCTCTCTGCTTGCTTCCGTTTCCTTTTATCTATTTAAGGTAAAAGGTGGTACAGGCCACAACCTAGGGAAACTCACTTTACGTTGGATCAGGGATGTGACCTTAGTGAGGGTATTACAGTCCCACCCTAATCCTCCTTAACATAAAATTACAATCACAGGATGGAGGACAATCATACCATACTGGGAATCATGGCCTAACCAAGTTGACACATATTTTGGGGGGCACAATTCAATCCGTTACACTGACTTATTCAGTGTAGCCTTTCACGTAATCTCTCTTCACGGTTAGAAAATAACCATTTCCGTAGACCTCTTATCTTTTAAAATTAAAGATGTCTTTTTTAATTTAAATTATATTAGTTTCACAGCAGTAGTAAGAAATACAGAGATCCTTGTCTCCTTCACCCCATTTCCCCCATGGTAACAACCTGCAGCACTGTGGATACTACAGTATCACCAGCAGGATATCGACATTGTAACCGTCAGGAGACAGCACATTTCGTCCCCACAAGATCCCTGATGCTGCCCTTTATAGCCACACTCACTTCCCTGCAGCTCCCACCCTACCACTCACCCCCTAGGAGCCACTTCTCTGTTCTCCTTTTCTGTACTTTTTCATTTCAAGAATGTTATATATACAGTATCGAACCGTTTGGGGTTGGCTTTTTTCACTCAGCATGATTCTCTGCAGTTTCGTACAGGTTCTGTATGAGTAGCTTGTTCCTTTTTCTTGGTGAATGGTATCCCACGGTGCAGGTGTACCGCAGTCAGTGTATCCATTCACCTGTTGAAGGATGTCTGTGTTGCTTCTGGCTTTTGGCTATTGTGAATAAAGCTGGTATACACATCCGTACGCAGGTTTTCGTGTGAACACAGGTTTCAACTCCCTGGAATGAATGCCGGGAGTATGGTTGCTGGGTTGTATGGTAATTAGAAAATTGCTGTTTACTAAGACCTTTAGTTAAAAAAAAATTTTTTTTTTTTTTAAAAGAAATAGGGGAGAGAAGATAGTTTTTCTTTCTTTCATCATGAAATTATAAGCATCCTTAATTACATATATTTGGTTTTAGTAGGGAAGCTAACCCTGTTGAAACCAGGAAAATAATTCTTTTTCTCTCTTACCTCCTGCATCTTTTTTTTCTTAAAAAGGTGTATTTACATCTATGTATATCTGTATCTAGGAATAGATATATAAAAGATACATAAAATTGTGGTTATATATATAAAACAAAAGGCGGCAATTTTAACCATTTTTTAAGTATGCAGTTCAGTAACATTAATTATAGTTCATCATGTTGTGCAACCATCACCACTATCCATTTCCAAAAGTTTTTCATCACCCCAAACAGACACTCATTGCCCTTTAAGTAATAGCCACCTGCCGCTTCTTCCCCCAGCCCCTGGTAACCGCTGATAAACTTTGGCCTCTGCATTTACCTGTTGTTGATATTTCATGAGTGGGATCATATAGTATTTGTCCTTTTGTATCTCACTTACTTCACCACTTGGCATAATCATATTTTCAAGAATCATCCATGTAGCATGTGTCAGAGCTTTATTTCTTTTGATGATGGAATAACATTCCATTGTATGTATATAAGGAGTCCCTGGGTGGCACAAAAGGTTAAGTGCTTGGCTACTAACCTGAAAGGCTGGTGGTTCTAATCCACCCAGAGGCACCTGGAAAGAAAGGCCTGGTAATCTGTCTCTGAAAGATCACAACCACCCAGTTCGATTCTGATACATGGGGTCACCACGAGTCAGAATCTCTTCACTGGTAACAGGTTTTGTATGGACGTATACCATGTTTTGTTTATCCATTCGTCTGTTGATGGACACTTGTGTTGTTTCCACCTTTTGGCTATGGTAAGTAGTGCTGGAGTGAACACTGGTGTTATCGGTATCTGAATTCTTGTTTTCAAGTTTTTGGATATATACTCAGGAGCAGAATTGTGGGACGTATATTAATTCTATGTAACTTTCTGAGGAATTGCCAGACTTTTTCGCAGCAGCTGCACCATTTTGCATTCCTACCAGCAGTAGATGAGAGTCCCAATTTTCCACATCCTTGCCAACACTTCTTATTTTCTATTTTTCTGATAATAGCCATAGCCATCTGTTGGGTATGATGTGGTATCTTAGGGTGGTTTTGATTTGCATTTCCCTAATGGCTAATAATGTTGAGCATCTTTTCATGTGCTTGTTGGCCATTTGTTTATCTTTTTTGGAGAAATGTCTATTCTTAAAGTCCTTTGCCCGTTTTCTATAAATTGTCTCTTCCCTTTCTTAACAAAGTTCTTTGGTGCACAATAGTTTTTATTTTTGATGGAGTCAGTTTATCTGTTTTCTTCTGTAGCTCATGCTTTTGGTGTCATACCAAAGAATCCACTGTCAGAAACTACATCTTAAAGCTTTACTTCTTTTGTCTTTTTCTAAGAGTTTTATAGTTTTTGTTCTTATATTTAGGTCATTGATCCCTTTTTGAGTTAATTTTTGTATGTGGTATGAGGTATGGATCCAGCTTCATTGTTTTTATGTTGAGACCCAGTTGTCCAAGCACCATTTATTCTTTCCCCTTTGAACTATCCTGGCATCCTTGTTGAAAATCAGTTGACCATAGATGATATTCCATTGGTCTATATATCTGTCCTTACACAAGTGCTACAGTATTTTGATTACTTTATAGTACATTTTGAAATCAGTAGGGGTCCTTCTACTTTGTTCTTTTTCAGGGTTGTTTTGGCCATTCAGGGCCCTAGCCATTCCATATGAATTTGAGGACTGATTTTTCCATTTCTTCCAAAAAGACTGTTGGAATTTTGATAGGAATTGTGTTCAGTCTATACATGACTTTGGCTAGAATTGACATCTTAACAATATTAAGTCTTCCAACCCGTGAACACAGGATGTCTTCCCGTTTATTTAGATTAGATCTTTAATTTCAGCAGTATGTTATTAGTTTTCAGTGTACATGTCTTTCACCTCTCTGGTTAAATTTCTTTCAGAATTTCATACTTTCAGATGCTATTGTAAATGGAATGTTCTTAATTTCCTTTTCAGATTGTTCATTGCTCATGTAGAGAAACACAACTGATTTTTGTGTGTCGATTTTGTACCCAGTGACTGGTGAATTGGCTAAAAATATATTTTTAAATGCCTTACAGATTTACCAGACCAGAGCACTTAGGAAGCAGTGCCAAAATCAAGTGTAGTGGTTGCCATAGCTACCAGGAATCCACTAAGCAGCTCACCATGAAGAAATTGCCCATTGTTGCCTGTTTTCATCTTAAAGTAAGTTTTCCAGAAAACCAACCTGAGTGGCAGACTCGATGTTTATCCCCATACAACATATATAGCCTATTGGTTGGGCGTACTGAGTGTGTTTTATAACTGCACCTGGTTAGTGAGGAATGCTAAAGAGATTGGGGGTAGTAAATTGGACTTAACCTTCCTCTGCTGCTGAAAGAAGTTTATTGTGGTAAACAAAGAATAATTTACTCAGAATGAAAATAGCATGTGAGTTACACCACTGTTTTTGTATGGATATATATCACATGGAGCCTTGGTGGCACAATGGTTAAATATTACGGCTGCTAATCAAAAGATCGGCAGTTCGAATCCACCAGGCGAGCTCCTTGGAAACCCTATGGGGCAGTTCTACTCTGTCCTAGAGGATCACTATGAGTCAGAATTGACTCAACAGCAATGGGTTTGGTTTGGGTTTATATCCCATATATACCATTTTTCTTGCCCAGTAGGTTACCTGTCCTGTAAAACTTCCTGTGCCAAAAAAAAGGTTTTTTGTTATTACTCCCCTGTGCAAATTATTCCACCCTCCCCCCAAGTTTTCAGATTTTCTTTCACTTAAAAACAAACAAAAAAAACCCCAAATCCTTTGTATTATGATCCAGTGGAGGGGTTGGCAAATTTTTTCTGTAAAGGGCCAGATAGTAAATATTTTAGGCTGTGTGGGCCACATAAGTCCTTTGTTAAGATATTTTTGTTTTATTTTACAATCCTTTAAAAATATAAAAACTATTCATAGCTCACTGACTGGATTTGGTGACTGCAATCTAGTCAAATTAATGCCTTTTGTTTGGTGAAAGAAGCAATATGCTTGTTTTCTTTCCTACCACCTGGCACTTTCATGGTTGGTTGTTAGATTTCTTTTTGTGTCTGTATTAGTTTATCACTGTGATCAATCCCATAATTTCAAGATTTGACTCAAACTTCATAAGTTAGATTGATAAGGAATAATATTCTGTTATGGAATCTGTAAGCTCCAGATATACAGCCAAAAAGCAATTTAAAAAATAAGATAAAAAGCTCATCTTCAGGAGGACTCAGAGAAAAACCATTGGTGGAACCCTTAAGGCTGACACTTGGTCCTTCTTCCTCTCCCTTCTCTGCTCCCATCTGCTTCACTTCTGTAGCGGTTTGAACACTCTGCCAAGCTGAGACGGAAGATTACCACATATGTGTCCTTCCCCTTGGAGCTGGACATGACCCCCTTCATGGCCTCAAGGTATGGAAGGGTTTGTTCTGTGTCCTGTGGTCAAGGAGGCGTCCTCTTGGTATGTCAGTAACACAGCACAGGGTTCCACAATGAAGCAGTTGGAGGAGTTAATGTCAACCTTCACTTAACAAACCCGGTCACCCTGGCCTGAGCCCATGTAGGAGTCCCCGGGCGGGTTAATGTGCTCGGCTGCTAACTGAAACGTTGGCAGTTCAAGTCCATACAGAGGTGCCTTGGAAGAAAGGCATGGTGATCTGCTTCCAAAAAATCAGCCATTGAGAACTCTGAGAGCACATTTCTACTCTGACACACACACGGTCACCATGAGTTAGAATTGACTCAGTGACAACTGTTTTAACCCAGGATACGTTTTAGTTTAATGAATTCTCTTTCCTCAGGTATAATGGGTATATTTCTGCTTCAGAGTTTTTTCTAGCAACCCTTTATCATCTTTCACACTTGGAAAGTCAGCATAGGTAGAGTCACAGCTAAAAGGCACTTTTTAGCTGACGGAACAGGTTTTGAGATACGAATTTAGCATAGTTGATTTTGTGGTTGTGAATTCCATTTTTCTTGTTTTCAAATCATACATCACAGACCGCTTGAAATGTACCCTCCAGAAAATCCATGGCACCATCTAAAGCAAGTTGCCTCGTTATTAGTTGTGGCAATTTGTGTCTCCTTTCTCATGGTGGTCCTGTCCCTATAGAGGGGCCATCTGGGTCAAAAGTGACAAGACCATCAGAATTACCTCTGTATCTCTGTGACATGGAAATGTGCCTGGGAAAATTGGTCGACTTAACCATGATATCTCTCACCCAAGAAGGCAATAATAATTGCTGATATCAAGGTATCAAAGATCTTAATATTTTCAGCACAGGATAATAGTTGCCATCAAGTTGGCACTGACTCATAGCAACCCCACATATGACAGAATGAAACGTTGCCTGGTCCTGAGCCATCTTTACAATCGTTGGTATGCTCGAGGCCTTTGTCACAACCATTGTGTGGTGTCTTCCAATCCCAGAGGCTCATTTCCCAGCACTGTATCAGACAATAATCTGTTGCAATCCATAGGGTTTTCACTGGCAAATTTTTGGAAGTAGATCGATGGGCCTTTCTTCCTAGTCTTTCTTAGTCTGGGAGCTCTGCTGAAACCTCTCCGCCGGGGTGACCCTGCTTGTATCTGAAATAAAGGTGGCATAGTTTCCAGCATCACAGCAACACACAGGTCACCACAGTACAGCAACCTGGCAGATACAAGGTGTCAACTCATAGTAGCAGGGGATATATACATTAAATAAAGCTTGGAACTTCACATTTCCAGCATTGCCTCCACCCCACCATTTTAAAAAGAGGTATGGTGGCACCAGTCTTTGAGTGGCGCAAATGGTGAAGCACTGGACTAGTAACCAGAAGGTTGGCAGTTCACACCCACCCAGAGGCGCCTCAGAAGACAGGCCTGGTGATCTGCTTCTGAAAGGTCACAGGCTTAAAAACCCTATGGAGCAGTTCTACTCTGCACACATGAGGTCACCAAGAGTTAGAATCAGCTCAACAGCTAACAACAAAACTACATGACGGTGGTAAAATAAATAAGCAGCAATTTTGGTTCTTTTAAGGAAGTATCTAAATTGTTGAACAGGTTTAATTTATACTTTTTAAAATTAACCTTTAAGTTTGTGAGGAAGAGTATTCATGCCACCTGTGTGTCCAGATCTAATCCTATCACAAAGCCTGTTTAGAAGCCTCCATGGGTGACGACGGGCCAGGGCTTTCTCTCGAGGTGGTCGTCCAGGAAGTGGGGTCTGGTCAGTCTGGGGTGACCCAGCTCCGAGGCAGCAGGTGTGTGTGCCCTCCAGCAGCTGAAGCAGCCATTCTGAGCCTCAGTGTCCTCCCCTCCAGTGGGGTAATTACTTCCTTAAAGGGGCAGTAGTTGGAAGAATTGGAAATCCTATGTGACGTACCTAGTACAGTGCCTGACATAGACTCTCAGTGAGCGTCAATGTTGTTATGCTTCTCTTTGACTGGTCATTCTAGTGACACTGAGTTTTGGTGTTATTTGTCACAGCAAAGAGAGCAGGATGAATGGGCAGTACCAGCAGCCGACGGATAGTCTGAACAATGACAACAAGTAAGGGCCATTGTGGTGTTTTGTCCTGGGCGTCTCCATCTGTGAGCAGGGAAGGAGGGGTGCCTGTCTGCCTTGCAGGAAGGGCCAGCCCATCTTCATGAGCAGACAACTGTTCTTGTCTTAGAGCTCTTGGCTTTTTTTGGCCACTGGCCGACTTACTGCCTTGCCACTCATTGACCTGTGTTGAAAATAATCCCTCTGTTAGGAAAGGTCTTTCCATACCTGTGTCTGTCTGATAAATGTCCCCTGATCCAGCTTTCTTGGTCCTTGTGGGTAAGAAGGCTTTTGTCCTGGTAGTTACAGTCCTAGAGTGAAGAACCCTGCATCCAGACTCTAGCCTTGTGCCTCTCACTGGTATCAGAACAAAGTTTTCTTTCTTTCCTGTGGTGAAGTTGATTTCTTCTCCTGTCCTTTCTATCACTGGTGTGGAAGAGAGAAAGAAGGAATCTTAATCTCGTTAAAAAGAAAGAACAGTTACAATGTCCGCACACTGATGGTTCTGTGAAGGCAGCCAGTGGAGTCCTGGCTCCACGTGGACACGGTGGAGCCTGGACCAGAGCTCAGCAAGGCAAGCCAGCCTCTCCTCCCCCTGTATCCCCCTGCACAGCCACTTCAGTTCTTGGTGCTAAATATCTGGGGTCAGTAGAGCATCCCTTAATGCAAAAGCTTTTCACTCAGACGTAGGCTTCTAACTGCTTAAAATGTGATATGGTTTCTGATGGTAAAATTGTTCTGTTGCTCCTCCACCCGCTTCCTCCCCACCCAGGTACTCCTTGTTCGCAGTTGTTAACCATCAGGGGACCTTGGAGAGTGGCCACTACACCAGCTTCATCAGGCAGCACAAGGACCAGTGGTTCAAGTGTGACGATGCCATCATT
Organism: Elephas maximus indicus; assembly: GCF_024166365.1. Taxonomy (NCBI): domain Eukaryota; kingdom Metazoa; phylum Chordata; class Mammalia; order Proboscidea; family Elephantidae; genus Elephas; species Elephas maximus. Next base: position 215,838,079 of record NC_064820.1, on the reverse strand, counting down.
ACCAAGGCCAGCATCAAGGACGTGCTGGACAGCGAGGGGTATGTCCCCAGGCCCCCCAGGAGGGAGGTGGCACAGCTAGCCACTTCCCGGGGGGGGTGTCCACACCCCAAGTGGGCCCTGTCTTTAGTACTGTTCAGGCGTGTTCACCTTCACGTGCTCTGTGGGATGCCAGCTTGAGCCATCTTTGGACAGGAGAGACCATAGCTGACTGCAGTCACCCTACAGACTGGTTCTCTTGCTCACACCGAGCATGTTGGGGCAGCCATTTGTTTTAACCACAAGCATGAACTGAGCACACTGGTTCTCTAGCAGTCCTTCCTGTCCCATTCCTTCCTAACACAAGAAAACGCCGCCCCCCCCCCCAACCAGGAGCCCAGGGAAAGCCCCTTGTGTAAGTCACCTTCTGCTTTCACTGCGTTCATAGTCCAAGGCTCACCGGGACTCCCAGCCTGCAGTGTGAGAAGCAAACCAGCTACTGTAATGACCTGGGGAGTCCCGACTTTATATTTTGAGCTGTGGGGAAGCTGTTGAGAGATCTTAAGTAGTATGACATAGTTGGATCTGTGCTTAAAGGCAGCCCTGACGCCTAGAAGTGCCTTCGTCCCAGCACAAACAGGCCCTAAACGAAGGCAGTGGCAGTCACAGGGAGAGGAGCAGAGCCCAGAGGTATTGCAGATGAGCGGGATTTGATGGCTCCCTAATGAATGAGGGAGAGGGTGGGCCCCGAGTGACGTGGGCGTGGGAGGGGGGGTGGTACCACTTGTCAAGGTAAGGAATCTTCCCAGCTTCGGGACTAAGAAGCTCTCCAGCTGTGAAACTTCATCCTGCAGACACCTGCAGAGGATGTCGCACAAGCCTCCTCGTTTAAGGAGGGCGGTTTTTGTTTTAACTTCTCGTGAATCAGAGTGTAAGCATGCTTTCTCTCCTCTGCCTCCTCAGATACTTGCTGTTCTATCACAAGCAGTTCTTGGAATACGAATAGTCTTAGCAGCAGCTGGTCAGAATGAAGGGAATGAGTTGACGAGCCTCACACTGCAACCCCCTGCCCTTCCAACGTGGAGACACCACCACCCACTCAGGAGCCACCACCCTGGTTGGGCTCCCTGGCCTGGGCCAAAGGACAGGGAGCAGGGTGTCCAGGACTCAGGTGGTTTGCACACGGACCAGCTCTGCAGTTGGGGGCGAGCTCCGGGAACTCCACAAAGGAGAAAATTAAATGTGGGGTGTGTTCTTGGGTGGGGAAGGAGCAGAGCGGACCTGTCACTAGTCGTGTCCTCTGCTCCTCAAAAAAATGTAGGGGTAAGTGGCGGGGGGGGGGTGCCCTCATCAGCACAGAGCATCTCCTGCCTGTGCTTTGATTTTAACTGACCAGTGGATAACAATGAAAAAAGCTTCCAGAGGCCCATTGAACAGTTTTTATAGGTACATTAAAGCCGTCAGGTAGAGGAGACAGGATATTATGCAAGGACAGAGGACTTGCACATACCTTTCTTTCTGTGAGTTTTAGCGTTAGATACATATAGCCTGAGATTTCGAGATTCTTCGCTGCGTGTTTTCAGCAGATGCAGAGAACAACCCACAGGGCTGTGGAACTGAGGATGCGAACTCGGGATTCCAAGCATGTCTGTTCTGCAGAAAACTTAGCATCAAGCTGCATGTCGAAGCATCAGCCCAGATACTCTTTCTCGGTTTTCTAGAAATAGGCATTTTCTTATCCCCTCTTCCTTTTTAACGGTGAATTTCATAAATGTTGTAGTAGTGAAGTGAACGAATTACCGAGTTTCTACTGAAATCTAGATTTTTTCCCCTTAATTCTAGAGAGCGACCCCTGCTTCTTCACTGTTGCTATTTTGTTGATTCCTTCCCCTCCCCACTGCCCGCCTGGGACATGTGTGCCACCGCTGGTGGGGGGCATGGGGGAGAAAAAGCTAGTGAGCTGCTAGTTAGTACAGGACCCCTTATACGGTGGAGCGTTTTCTGTGGTGTCCTGCTGGTTCCCTGCGCATCTTCAAACCCCCACCCTCACCCCCTGCACGGTAGCTCGTGTGTTGGATTTAAACTAGCGTGACTTCGTGTGGAGACTGCATCAGACTGTTCTTCGGCCTGCTTTCCATGTTGTATCGTTCTGACTGTAGTGGAAATGACTCGTGAAGTGAGCTGTTAAGGAGAACGAATTGAGGAAGTAGAGTATTAGTTTGTTCCTTGTAAGATATCTTGCACGTGTCTATTTAAGCCCAAGCATAGATTTCCGTTTCGGAGACATTTTTTCGTTTACAACCTAGGGGCATGGGGGAGGGAAGTTTGCTTTCGCCTGGTTTGTGGTATAACTATCTCTCCAGGTGCCTGTTTCGGACCTGTCCATTCTTTAGTCTAGAGAAGAATTAGAGTAAGCCATTTCTGTAGTCAGTAAACTTTTTCTGTAAAGAGCCTGAGTAAATGCTTTAGGCTTTGAGGGCCAGAGGGCTTTGTCCCAAAAGCAGCCACAGGCAGTACAGAGATTAGTGGGCGTAGCTGTGTGCCAGTGAAATTTATATTTATGGGTACTGAAATTTGGATTTCACAAAACTTCCATGTGTCATAAGATTTTACTTTGATTTTTAAGAAATTATTTTAAAATATGAAGCTATTCTCAGCTCACATACCCTGCAAAAACAGGCAGCAACCATATTTGGCCCTGGGCTTTGGTTGGCCAGCCCTGACCCAGCTAGTTTCAGAAGGTGGGCGGTAACAGTAGGAGCTGAGTAGCAGCTGCTCCAGGTAAAAAAATGCTACAATCATACAGCAAGTGTTGTTTGCTGCAGAATCATCATGTGGAAAATCCTGACTGGTAGACTTTAAAACAGTTATCTAAATTATTCTCTGCCTTGTTTAGGGAACACATCTAACGGAAAGGGGAGGATTCATGTAAGTTGGCCTACAGGATGCTGGGCCGTGTCGTCTGCCACCTTGCTTGCATTACTGGGCTATCCTGAGTGGAGCATATGACACAGCACATGTGCTTGTCATGGGCAGTTCTGCAGGCTGCCTGTGGTTAGATGGCTCCTGTCCACTTGCTGTGATGGCTCTGAGCTGTGGTGGCCAGCCCCTGGCCCCCACATTTGTCTCCATCTCCCCTCTTCGTTGGCCTCCCCAACCCCATTCCCATTATCCCTCATGTCCACCAAGGACCGAGGGAGCTTCATTGGTTGTCCCTGGACTTATTTTCCACTGTTTGCATCCCCTTATTTGCTCTCAGCCAAACTTGGCTCAGGTGGAGCCTGTCTCCACAGAGGGGCACAGGCTCCAGGCTTGCTTGGCCACGCCTCTGCCTACATTGTCTGCGTGCATGCCTCTGTTTGACGCTCCGTCTTGGGTTTGCCTTTTCAGAAACAGATGAGTTTGGGGATTTCTTCTCTTACAGCCCTAGCCAAGTTCAGGAGGCTGTTTTCCTGTTCCCTGGTAACCACCCTGCATAGTGTTTACATGGTCACAAAGTGTGTCTCGTTATTAAGGACCTCGTCGTGTGCTCTCCCCATCCTGCTGGTGTATTGAAGCAGCATGTACCTCCAAGCTGCCACCGTCAGCACAGTGTTCTGCAACCTGTTGCTGGGTCCCCTCAAAAATGTCCTAAGGGGGTGTTAGTTGGCCATCAGGGCAGCGTTCCATAGCCCCGTGCTGGGTCTCCTGTCAGATTTCCTAAGGGAATGTTTTGAGCATGGTTGATTTGCTGGCCTAAGGGGCACCAAGGGACATAGAGTTGGGCAACTCAAGGATTAAGTGGATGGCTGCCCCTGGAGCTGGGCTGGGTCTCCTTTCTCCTGTCAGGCGCTAGCACTGTCCCAGACTCCCTTTCCCTGCAGTGCATACACCCGAGTGCTGCCACGGTCATACGCTTCCTTTGTATAAAACTGTTGTTCTGCGGACAACTCAAGTGACTGTTTACTATAATTCTGAAAACAAAAATTGTAAGAGAAATTTCAATGATTGTGCTGTGGTTGGATATTTTATTACCGAGATGTTTACACTTGCTCTCACCTGTCTCTGAGGAGCTGTGTGACTCTCCCACTTCTCCCGCAGTGGCTGTAGTGTTTCCTGTGTCATAATAAAGCTGCATTTTGTCCTGAGACCTGGCCGTTTTCCTCTAGCTAACTCGACAACTAGGGGGAGGGGGTGGAGACCAGAGGCAGGACACTGTCTCAAAGTGAGGGCCAACTGCGCATCCTCAGGCCCTCAGCGTCTGTGATCCACATGTTGTCATTGTCTCTGACCCTCTTTCCCTCCTTCTGAGGCAGGAGGGTAGCATGCCCAGGATGCAGACAGCCAGTATCTTCATACCTGGCATGCAGCGATGGCTGGGGTCCCCACACCTGGGGTGCAGGGGCAGCCAGGGTCCTCATACCCGGCATGCAGAGACGGCTGGAGCCCTCACACCTGGCAAGGTCAGGGTCCTTTACCAAGGGAAGTGACCCAACCTCAGGGTTTTTTTTGAGCTTTAAGTGAAAGTTTACAGTTCATGTCAGTTTCTCATACAAAAGCTTGTACACATGTTGTTACTTGACCCTAGTTGTTCTCCCTGTAATGTGACAGCACACTCATCCTTTCCACCCTGGATTTCCCACATCCATTCAACCAGCTCCTGTCCCCTTCTGCCCAGCCTTCATTCTTGAAGAGTCTGAGTGCTCACCCCACGCCCCAGCATTTGGAAACTGCAATTTCCATTAATCTTGGCACAAGTTTCTTGGCTACTTTTCCATGGAAGTACAAAGAGACCCTCTGAAGATCCCCAGGGTTCCAGGCAGGCCTCCCTGTCCACATTGCATGGCAGTACCCCAGGTTCCCCTAGGTAATCAGGGTCAGAGTGACAGTTTCTTTTTTGCCTGTTGGTTCAATGCATGAGGAGTCCAAAATGGTCAGATGGCCTGCATTTTCAAGTTAGGTGGAACCATATGTCCCTTGGGGGACACTTTCTCCACTAAAGACTGAAATCTATAAAGAAGTAAAGTTCAGATTTGCCAGGAGAGAAATAAAATTATGAGTGGGTTGTTGCATATAATAAACGAGCCAATTGCATTTCTACCCTTGATTCTGAGACCATGTGTCTGGTCCTGGGGGGAGTCGGCACCACATAATAATGATCTCTAGTTAGAAGCATAACAGCCATCTTGTCCATCTCTTCAGGAAGCTGTCACCTTTCAGTTAGCCCAGCTGCCTCTGGGTGATAGGGTATTGTAGTGACATGAGTTCCTTTATGTGGCCAAAATTTTGCCTTGAATCTTTGAAAAACCAGTTTGAGCGATTTTCCTGCTAAACCCTGAAGAGTTACCTTTGCCCTAGTTTTCTACACCAAAGGGTTTGTTACTTTTGTCCAGGTGGATTGGCATTTCCTGGGTAAGCTGTAAACAAGTTGTAGTTTGATACTTTTAACATAGCTCAGGGCTGCAGTCTGCCCTGTGATTGGTATGCACTTTGCAGGGATTGGTAAATAGACTATGCAAATGAAGTGTCTGTGCTACTATGCAAATGAAGTACCTGTGGCTACCAAGAGGATATTGGTCAGTTTGTGTTCCCCACTGAGAGGGGCTGTGCCTTGAAATTGATGATGAGTTTGTAGATATAAAGCAGTAAATTCCATAGAGGTTTTCAGAGAAAGACAAAAGCAGGAGGAAGCAAAAGGAAGAAAAGAGGAAAGGAACCTCCTAAAAGAGCTGTAACACTGAAGACAGCAACAGGCCTGGAAGGGGCCGTGTGGCAGAGTTGTTGGTGACAGATGGCAAGGCCAAGAGAAATCTGTCCTCGGGGCCAAGAGGAGTCCTGTACAGTCAAGAGGAGCTGAGAGAGCTGTCTGTACTGAAGAGAAGGGGCTTTGCCTACATGCTTCATGATCCTCATGCTGATTTGTAGCCTGTTCTTCCTGATCTCGAGTTGAACGCTGTTCCTTAATAAACCACTTAACTGTAAGGATGGTTTGAGTTCTTTGTGGCCATTTCAACAGATTATCGAACCCAGAAGACAAGTAGAGAGTGCCACGGGAGGGACGGCTGGCGTGAGAATTGGTAAAAGGGTTGGAGGGTGAAGGTATGTCTGAGCTCCACCTCATAGGAATCAGCTTTGGGTTGATCCTGGTCGTCATCCCTGCTGAAGTTAGGTTCTGATACTACTATTACTCCCACCATTTTACAGGTATGTAGTACAAAGAGTTAATTTCATGAACGGGAGCCTGTTGTTGCATGCCCTGTGCTGTGAACTGAGGTTCCTGATGGAGGCAGTGCTTGTGGAATGCGGGATGGTGGGTGGCGGGGCAGGCAAATCCTCTCCCTGAGTGTGGGTTTACTCCAGTGGAGATGAATTTACCAGTCTGTGAGAGGCCCTGTGTCGCGCCCTCGTAGCTGGCCATCTGCCTTGGAGGTGATGCCACATCAGGGATCAGTGTGTCTCTGCTGCTGGCAAATTAGGCACCAGTGGCATTGTTAGCCTTGGTAAGGGCAGGCTAACGATGTGGAGCACATCCCAGGCTCTCCCTCTCACAGCAGCTGCTTTGCCCAGGGCCTTTTGAGAAAGCCTGAAGCCTGGATAAGACAATGTCCACAAGGCAGCCCATGCTGTCCACCTGGCTGTTGAGCCTTCTCTGGGGGGGCTCTGGTGGGCTTGCACTGGACATTTTACCAGTCTCACCCTTTGAGGGTTCATCCCCCTTCCCCCAGACATCACCTGCTTTTTAACCATACTCCTTCCAAATTTGGGGGGCCCTGGTGGAGCAGCGGTTAAGAGCTCAGGCTGCTAACCAAAAGGTTGGCAGTTCGAATCTACCAGCTGCTCCTTGGAAACTGTCTTGGTTGTCTAGTGCTGCTATAACAGAAATATCACAGCGGCTGACTTCAACAAACAAACGTTTATTTTCTCACAGTCCAGTAGGCTAGGTATAGGGTGTCAGCTCCAGGGGAAGGTGTTCTGTCTCTGTCGGCTCTTGAATAAGGCCCTTGTCATCAGTTTTACTCTGGCCTAGGAACTTCTCAGTGCAGGGACCCCAGATCTAAAGGACATGCTCTGCTTTTACTGCTTTCTTGGTGGTATGAGGTCCCCTTTCGTCTTCTTGATTCTCTTATATCTCAAAAAAGATTGACTCAATAAACAACCTAATCTTTTTGAGTTCTGCCTCATTAACATAACTGCCTCTAAGCCTGCGTCATTAACATCATAGAGGTAGGACTTACAACATAATAGGAAAATCAGATCAGATGACAAAATGGTGGACAATCACACAATACTGGGAATCATAGCAAAGTTGACACATTTTGGGGAACACAATTCAACCCATAACAGGAACCTTATGGGACAGTTCTACTCTGTCCTGTAGGATTGCTGTAACTCAGAATCGATGGCAACAGGTTTTGGTTTTTTCCAAGTTTTTGACCACCCAGCCAAGCTGTTAGCACCTCCCTGTGAATCAGTGTGGATCAATACTTTGGGCCATATCACATTCTAGACAAGATAGGTAATCAGACATATTATAGTTTGAAGATCCACTCACCAGGAGGTTTATCTTTACTGCCCTCCAGTCTCATCACTGCACAGGCCAAGAGTTGCAACTCCACTTTTCACGTGGTTTCAGCATATCATGGAGACACATCTGTGAGGTGGATTTGGGTTTTTCTTCCTCAGTCATATGGTCATAAGGAACAGGAGGAGGCCCTGGGCCTAGCTCAAGAGAGGCAGCAATGCAGCAGTTGTTGGTGTTGAAGTAAATCTGACCTTGTGTTGATGCAACTCTTAACTCCTGCCCATGGTTAGTCTCACCTACCGTTTCCACTCCATGATAGATGGCTGCTGCACACACGCCCAACCTTACGGTGAGGTGGGTCAGACAATGCCCATTTTACCGTGGAATGATTACGCGTGGAGTCTTTCCTGAGTCCTAGTAGCAAAGAGAAGCTGATTCTCAAAAAGGGAATATCTGCAGAAGAAGACATGGCTCAGATTTGCTTCCAAATGCTGGAGGTCTGCACCGTGACTCTTCTGTTGGTCCTTGTGAGAGCCTCCACAAAGCAGCCTCATTTGCCATGGACATTTCAAGTCCCATTGGATCTTCTGGATCATAAGATTCAAGTAGTGGAGCAGCATGTGTGGCAGACAGCCTGGTTCCACTTCACACGGGCCACCATATGGTGCCTCCAGATGGGTCGAAAGAACTGAAATGTGGTTATCTTGTCTCCAAAATCTGAAAAGGCCTGCCAAACAATTTTCGTTGATCTACCATTTTTACAAGGCACAGCAGCTTGTCATTCCCATTGGAGGGGCTATCTTGACATGCTCCAGACATCTGATCCTGCAGAATTCACTAAGTTGGGAATCCCTGAATTTTAGGGGGTTCATTGCTCAACCTCTAGTTATGTCTTTTTAAAGCATCTATATTTGCTACTTCCTGCTTATCAGATCCAGTCCACAAAACGTCACCAATGGAGTGACCAGAGTGATGTTAATGGGTTGTCAAGATGGCCAATATATCTGTAGACTCTACAGCAGAGAGCAGGAGAATGGACACAGCTCTGATGCTCTACCACATAGGTATCCTGTTGGCCCTGTCAGATGATAGCAAGCTACATTTGGTGGTGTTTACAAATTGGTATGAGGCATTGTGGCTCAGTGGTAGAATTCTCCCCTTCCATGTGGGTTTGGTTCCCGGCCAGTGCACTTCATGCGCAGCCACCATCCGTCAGTGGAGGCTTGCATGTTGCTATGATCCTGAACAGGTTTCAGCAGAACTTCTAGACTTAAGATGGACTAGGAAGAAAGGCCTGGTGATCTACTTCCGAAAATCAGTCAGTGGAAACTCTATGAATTACAACAGTCCAATCTGCAACTGATAGTGGGGATGGCACAGAACCGGGTAGTGTTTTGTTTTATTGTGCATGGGGTTGCTGTGAGTTTGGGGCTGATTTGAGGGCAGCTAACAGCAACACAAATTGGTATGGGAAAAAAGGCATTAGCCAGTTGAGTAGGTGCATACTTAGTGTCCCGGGCCATGTTGGTTTGATCCAGTAAAGATACTCTAATCATTGACAGCAGCTGCAATTTGAGTCGTCACCTAGTTAAGTCTACAGTCATCCGTAGTCATTCTCTAAGATCTGTTGACTTCTGTACAAGCCAAACAAGTGAGTTAAAAGGGGAAGTGACAGATATTATCACTGCTGCTCCTGTCAAGTCTCCAATAGGAGCATTGATGTCCGAAATCCCCGAGGAATACGATATTGCTTATGATCTACAATTTTGGTAGGAAGATAAAATTCCAGAGGCTTCTATACAGTTCTTTCTACCATAATAGCCATCATGCAGTTGACCAAAGAGTTAATGTGGGGATCCTGTGTCACATGCAGGAACTGGGGAAATAACTGCAGGGTGGACCTGTGGACCAACTGGGCCTGATGTGAGTTGGACTTGAGCTTAAGACTCCAGTAATGACCTGACTGCCACAGCCCCTCTTTGATTGGTGGGTCCCAAGGAGTTGCATCAGTCAGTCAGAGTCTCTTCATGCTCTAAAGGCCTGGGCATTTTCCTGTTTCCTAGGGCACAGCCACTCTTGTAAATGGCCACAGGTCTCAGGGGAAGATATCTGGTCTGTACTTGTAGCAGTCGTGATTGGCCCTTAATTGGACCTGGAAGGGGCTCTGGGTCTGTGAGTTGACTAAGTTTGGAAAATGAAATGAGGTCATGACTCTGCTGGCATTACATCAGGCTTCTGGCTGCTACTCCTAGATATGAAGACATGTCTCCAAAAAGACCCATTTAAGAATGTTCATACTAACCAGATGTAACCCAGTGTCTTATCAACAGGAGAATGGATAAGAGAATTGTGGTATATCTGTGTAATGGAACACTTAAAACCAGTTGCCATCAAGTCAGCTCCAACTCATGGCAACCCCATGTGTTGCCGAGTAGAACTGCCCCGTAGGGTTTTCACTACAAAACAGTAAAAACACACAAACTGCTGATATGTGAAACAAATGGATAAACCTCTGAAACATACTGAATGAAAAAAGCTAGACATAAGAGTACACATGGCATTGTCCATTTACATAAAGTTCAAGGTAAAACAGAACTAATCCATGGTGTTAGGAATAAAACCAGTTAGTTTGGGTGAGTATCACTGGGAAAGAACAAGAGAGAACTCTTGGGGGTGATAGGAGTGTTCTGTATTCTAATTGGGGTGTGGATCACACTGATATGTTAAAACTCAAAAGTCTGAAACCAGTGTACTTCATTGTATGTAAAATATGTTGTTAGTTGCCTTTGAGTCAAGTCCTAAGCATGATGAGCACATGTGTGCAGAGTAGGACTGTTCCATAAGGCTTTCAAGGCTGCGACCTTTTGGAAGTAGATAGGATCACCGGGCTTGTCTTCTGAGGCATTTCTGGGTGGGTCCCAACTGCCAATCTTTCATCTGGTAGCTGAGTCCTGAACAGTTGGCACCACCCTGGGAACTATTATACTTAAGTTTATCAAATTAAGTGTAGGTTAATTATAAAATTAACCTGCAGGCCAACAGTGTTTCCCTAGGCTTTCCCTTTCTCTGCCCAGAAAACTGGCACTGGTTAGGCCGTGGAGGCTCTACCAATCAGATGCCCTGGATAAAGGGTGGCAGGGAGGAACACCTCCAGGTGACACTGAGGGACATATGTAAGCAAAAATGACACTGGTTGTTAAGAAAGCTGTTACCTTGGGATGCATTAATAGTGTCTAAAAATATGGAGCTGGCCAAACCTAGTCTTTTTTTATATTCACAACACTTAGTGCCTACCCACAATAAATACTTATTGAATAAATGATTATCCTGCTTGGGTATGGCCTCCATAACCAAAAAGGGCCAGGGACATTAAGATGATCTAGTTTTATCACCATCTGTGAGAAATGTAGATGAGGGGGTGGGGTGGTCTGTAACACTGGCAATCTGGTTTCACAGTTGGTTTTCACAAGCTGGGTCTCAAAGGCCTGCTGAGGAAGTGGCATTGAACAGTTGGGGGTGGTGGTGGTGGTTGGGGGCACTAAGAGGGAACAACACAGACAAGTGCCCCAGGACAGCAGGGGCCCTGTGACTGCTGAAAGACCAATGTGGCTGGAGCACAGGAGAGCAGAGATGAAAGACCCCCATGGGCATTGGTGATGTTAAGAGTAGCTGGTGAGATGGCCACACCAGGAGTGATGGAGGAACTGGAGCTGTTTACTTGAAGAACTGTCAAATCTTCATACAGTTAGGGGTCAGCACATGGAGGAAGGATAAATCTCGGTTCTATGTGGCTCTGAGAAGGAGAACCAGTGGACAGGAGTTAAAGTAGATAACCTCTGTAAACATTCTAAAGAAGAGTTTTCTCCCAAGGAAGTGATCTAGAAATGGGGTGGGTGGGTGGAAAATCTGTCCAAGCCACTGTTCAGCTCAGTGCCAAAGGATTGGCATCTGGAACTTGAGTATCTGATTGAATGTGACTGGCTGTTTCCTTGAAAAGAAGACCTGGTGACATGGGTTAGCATGCATAAGGGTTTGCAGGAGTGCTCACAGTCAGTACTTGTGAGGGTAGCAAGGCCAAGCAGAGGGAGAGGTTGGGAGGTGATGTAGCCGTGACAAAAGGCCTTGCTGACCCTGTGGGAACTCTTGACACTGAGGCGGCCCCACAGAGATGTTCCGAGTTGGAGCAAAGGGACCAAGACTTTCAACTCCCACGGAGCTCCATCCCTGGACAGGTCATCCTGGGAAGGGTGTGACCTTGGGTGAGGCCATGACCTTGATGAGGGGGTGTGACCTTGGGTGAGGCTGCTCTGACATAGAAGAGGTCCTAGCAAAGACCTCAGTTGTGAGCCCTCTACAAGCAGCACCCCTACAGTGGGGGGAATTAAGTAAGGCTCAGTCCTAGGGGTCAGTGTCCACTCTGAAGTCACACCCTGTGGGCTCCTGGGATTTTAAGACCCTCAACTCAGTGTGGCACAGCCCCACCCCAGTGCAGACCCCAGGGTCTGATTTAAATCAGAGCGCACCTGAAGTGCCAACCTGGACAGTTCCTGGGGCAGGACCCTGTCCCCTCTCAGTGACTCTCTCAGCCTAGCTCTCTGCACAGAGGACCCTGTCCAGGAAGGGGACTATCTTCCCTTTCCACGGAAAGAAATATGTCTGCCTGCAGCCTTGCCCACTTTATCGATTGTGGGAGTTCATGTCAGTATGAGATATTGCTCTCTGCAGAATATGTGTGAACACAAGTCCAGATGCATTACAGCTCCAGGAGACCCCTGATCCCAACTTGGGGCTGGTGGCCTCACTCAGCAGTGACAGGGCAGGGCACTGGCAAGGTTCTGCACTTGCAGGCAGGGTTTCTTGGGGCTGGCCGGGCATGATGATCACATGATGATTCTAAGGTTTTATTTTCTCTCAGCTCCACCCTCCAAAGGTGATGCCAGTAAGCTTTGAGTGGATTAAAATGTCAGGGACAGGAGAGGAAGAGGAAATGTACATACGTTGCATTTTTGTAGGATTTTAAAGCTAGAAGAGGGGTAAGAACACCCCGTCTGACTGGCATTCTTTCAGTGACCATGATGGCTGCCATGTGGGATGCCGCTGCAGACCTGGGGCATGGAAGACTGAGCCTGCGCTCACTGAGAGAGAAGTCTTGTGGGGACACAAATGTGTCAGACTGTATCAGTGCTCAATAGAACAGGCGAGGGGCTAGAGTGAGGGCAGTGGGTCTGCTGTTTAGAAGGAGTGATGAGTGTCCTAGGGTGGCTGTAAGAAATCACCAGAAACTGGGTGGCTTACAACAACAGAAATCTATTCTCTCAGAGTTCTGGAGGCTGATGTCTAAATTCAGGGTGTCAGCAAGGCTATGGACGCTTATTAAAAAATAAACAAACATGGTGAGAGATGTGAGAAGGCCTCCATCAGTGGTGTAGGCCTGCAAGAGGAGGTGGCCACTGCTCAGGAATAGCACAAAACCCCATCCAGATGCTTTTGTCCTAAGGAAAAAAAGCCTTAAGCTGCTAGGAAAGGCCAGCAAATTTTGTTGGCCCCAGGATACAGGTAAAGGCCTACTGAAGGTGGAAAGGAAAATACCTCCTACTGCAGGCAGAAGGCAGGAAATTGTTCTGAGCTCCCCCTCCTGGGGAGGGGTGGAATCACTGGGAAAGCCTCATTTCCCTAGACCTAGGAACATAGGGCCTGCCTAAGACTGAGACTGGAACAGGGCAACAGACAACCCCCTGCCCTTCCAAACCGGGTTAGCAAGCACTAAGTAACAGCTAATGTGGGGGAGGGGGAAAATGTGGAGAAGAAACCTCTTAGAGGCACACAGGAAAGGTGTAAACAGGAGCATGGAGCAGGAACATTGTGAAAAACACTTTGGCAAATCAGTCCCCTCAAGAACAATGCAACATTAGGGGAATTTGAAGCCAGTAGTGCATTGAAAGTATACATAACAACAACACAAAACTCAAATCCAGCTCAACTCCTAACTAGGTCAACTCAACCCTGTGCACTAATGGCTGAGAAGAAAAGGCATATCCATTTTCAGGCATAAATAACTCTTACCTCAGTCTCTGCTGTCCTACCGATGTCTGGCATTCAGTAAAAAATTACAAGATGTATAAAAGAGCAAGTAAAATCAACCCACTGTCAAGAGACAAATCAACAGAACCAGACTCAGATGATCAAGATATAGAAGCTATTAGGCAAGAAATTTAAAATAATTATGATTAATATCTTGAAGCCTCTAGTGGAAAAGATGAACCACATGCACAAACGGGAAATTTCAGAAGAGAGATGGAAACTATAAGGAAGAGTCAAACGGAAATGCTAGGGGAAAAAATAGTAACAGATGATGAATGCCTTCTACAGGCTTATTGTAGAGGCAACACAGCTGAGAAAAGCACTGAACTTGATGACCAATAGAAATAACTCAAACTGAAACAGGAAAAGAAAAAAAAAAGAGTGAAAAATACCCCAACACTGTAGCGGACTAGAGGTTAGAAGAAATATTAGAAGAGATAGTGGTTAATAATTTTCAAGAAATAAAACATCAAGCCACAGATTCAAGAAACTCAGAGAACCAAAGCAGGATAAATACTGAAGCAAAGCAAACAAAAACACCTAGATACATCATACTCAAACTGCTGAAAAGGTAAGATAATGAGGAAAACTTGAAGGTAAATTAAATACAGAGGAACAAAGATAGGAATTACAGCAAATATCTTGTGAGAAACTATGCGAGCCAGTAGATAATGGAGTGGTATCCTTAAAATGTTGAAAGGAAAGAACTCAGAATTCTGTACCCAGAAAGAAAATATCTTTCAAAAATGAAAGAGAAAGACTTTTAAAAACAAACCCAAACAGAGAATCCATTACTAGTAGACCTACATTATAAGAATTTTAAAGGAAGTTCTTCAGATAGAAGGAATATGATACCAGATAAGAGGATTGGATTTATACAAAGAAATGAAGATCTCTGGAAATGAAGGTAAATATAAAATACATTTTTCTATCACTTTAAAAGATAGTAACTTTCTAAATAAAAAATAGTAGCAATGTATTGTGAGTTTATAGAATATATAAAAGTAAAATGTATGACAACACAAAAAAATGGGACAGAGGAATTGGGAGTATACTGTTAAAAAGTTACTGTTGTAAATATACTGTTGAAGGGTGTATTATTATTTGAGGGTTGACTGTGATTAATTAAAGATGTATGTTGTTAACCCTAGGCAACCACTCAATTTTTTTTTAAAAGACAAAAACACCAGCCTGGCCATGAAGTAGTGTAGGGATTGGTAAACTATGACTCATAGGTCAAATCTGCCCACCACCTCTTTTTACAAAATAAAGTTTTATTGGAGCACAGCCATCCCCATTTTGCTGCTTTTCTACTACAATAGAGTTGAGTAACTGTTGAGTAGTTACATCAGAAACTGTATGGCCCACAAAACCTAAAATATTTATTATTTGGCCCTTTACAGAAAAGTTTGCCAACCCCAAGAGTAGGGGGACACGGTGGCAACAGAGAGGCCAGTGAACAGACTGTTGTCTTCATCGGAGTGAGAAATGATGGGAGGTTAGACTAAAGAGGCTATGATGAGTGTTGGAATATATTTTGGAGGAGGACCAACAAAAGATGGATAAAACTGACAGTATTTAGAGAAGTTATTTTCAGACTTTCTAGTGCAGAAGCCTTTCCTTTTTTTAAAAAAAAAAAAAAAGTTCAACAAGAGCCAATTTATCTGAGTGAAGTTGGGGTAGGTGACCCAGCACCAGTACTCTGTTTTCTCACCACCCCAAACTTCCCTTACCCTCCCACAGAGCCCCTCAGGTTTGGATGAGCAAGCAGAATTTGAAAACTGGACACCCAAAGGATGGATATCTCCACATCTTGTGATGTCACTTTGCAGTGTCTACCCAGTCACAGGATTTAGTGTCACCGTGTTATAAGATAGGAAGCTACTTGCATGAAGTATGGTGGTGAGAAAACAATTCAAACAAAATGCCGCCATTTGCCATGTTGGGCTGACTGTATAATGGGTCAGACACATGTCTTGGACAGATACTTTCTAGATGCCTACTTGCCTGGAGACTACAATGGGGTAGAGGTGCCCCTGAGGAGGGCGTGATAGCCTGTGGCTAGTGGAAAGATGGAGTATTGATTGGATGGGGCATTAGGCTTCCTGTCTACACCTTCCAAAGTGTGTTATGTGAATCTCAAGTATATGTAGATATGCAAGATAATTTGGGGTGGCATAGGATGAATTTTAATTTACATAATCACATATTTCCCTTATTGAATAAATGCTTCTGAGAATAGTTATGTATTTTAAGGTTTAAGTGCTACTGAAAATATAAGCTTAATGCTAATATAAATATAAATGCTAATAAAAATAAAAATGTATTGGCAGCATTTTAAAATGTGTGAATATTCAAATAGTATTACTTAGTGTTGAAAGCTGGACAATGAATAAAGAAGACCAAAGAAGGATCGATGCCTTCGAGTTATGGTGTTGGTGAGGAATATTGAATGTACCATGGACTGCCAGAAGAACAAACTAGTCTGTCTTGGAAGAAGTACAGCCAGAGTGCTCCTTGGAAGTGAGAGTGGTGAGACTTCATTTCACATACTTTGGACATGTTATCAGGAGGGATCAGTCCCTGGAGAAGGACATCATGCTTGGCAAAGGGTCAGCGAAAAAGAGGAAGACCCTTGACGAGATGGATTGACACAGTGGCTACAACAATGGGCTCAAACATAGCAACAATTGTGAGGATGGCACAGGACTGGGCAGCGTTTTGTTCTGTTGTACATAGGGTCATTATGAGTCAGAACTGACTTGATGGCACCTAACAACAACATTGCTTAGTGTACCATTCAGAATCTGTAACATTTAGCATGAGATTAAAGTAGGTGTATTTAAAATATAAGTCAGTTTAAAGAAAAATATTAACAAAACACTAGAGCAGATTGGAAACCCTAGTGGCGTAGTGGTTAAGTGCTACGGCTGCTAAGCAAAAGGTCAGCAGTTCGAATCCACCAGGTGCTCCTTGGAAACTGTGGGGGCAGTTCTACTTTGTCCTATAGGTCTCTTAGGGTCCTATGAGTTGGCATCAACTTGACAACAACAGGTTATTTATTAGGTTTTAGAGCAGATTGGTGGCTAGATAGGGCAAAAGGTAGGATGTAAATGAAAATCTTTTGCTGCGTTCCCAGGAAATATCAATCATCCTTTGAGGGCAGCTTGTCCCACTGAAGTTGAGCTGCCCCCCTTCCTGCCCACCCCAGGCCCCCCTCCCCTCCCACACACACACTGTCTTCATACCCTCGCTGAGGTCTCAAGGAAGGGAATCTGTGTTTTTAAAAGCCTCCCATCCTCCTGGTGTTTGCCTCTGTTGTGTGCTGTGCCATGCCCTTCTTTAGTCTTCTCTTTCTCTCTTTCCCTCTTCACAGAGAGTAGAAAAGACCCCACTGTCACTTGTACCCAGCTGCTTACAACCCAGCACAAGTTAATAAACTTTCCCATGAGTCCAGTGAGACCTTCGAGACTGCAGCTGTGCACAGAACCAAGTGGCTTTGCCATGGGTCAGCCCCAGGAGGGTAGGTGTGAGGGCTGTGTAAGGGCACAGCCAAGACCAAGTATGAGAGGCTGCAGACACCAGAGGCTTTATTTCTATGGGAGTGGTGTTCCCAGGGCATGACCAGCAGGCAATGACTTTATTTTTAGGTAATTGTGAGCCACAGTTTACATACAGAACTGGGATCAAGAGAATGAAGTGGCCTCCTGCTCTGAAATCTCCCTATCTCTGTCTCTGTGTCTGTCTGTCTCTCTCTGAGCTCTATGTGGTGGGACCTCTTTCCTGGGAGGGAGCACATATGATCTTGAGGCCGCTGTCCTCGTCGCAGGAGGAAGGCTGCACAGACGTGGTCCTGGGAAGGGGTCGCCACCTCTGTGTGGGGTCCAGGCCCTGTCCCCTGTGGTCTCCCGCACTTTCCTCAGTGGGTGCCCTCTGCTCTGGGAAGCAAAAGCTGCACGTTTCCACCGGCTCTGGTGTCCCGGCCCCACCGCTTCCAACTTCCATCAAGTGATCTGAGAAAGGGGTGGAGAGGTGTTGGCCCAGCCCTGCCCTCCTCATTCCTGCACCACAAGCGACATACACACTGGTATGGGCACAGGTCGTGATGAAAAGGAAATACTTCATGCAAACTGGTAAGTCGCCACCGCCTCCCTCCCCTAAACCTTCCCAGCCCTCCAGCCAGCCCAACTCCATGCACCGGGAATCCAGGCACCTCCTCAGGCCCAAGAGCTACTGAGCAACTGCCCAGCAGAGCAGGGCCCTCTAAGGCCCAACTCCGACCTCCCTTCTGATTGTTTGCACCCCCAAACAATTAACACCACTGGGGACAACCCTGCTTACTGGGACTTTTTCGCATCCCTTCCTCAGGCTCCATGTCCCTGTCTGCCTGCCTATATACCTGTTCAAACCGGGAGAGAAGGAATACTGCAGGGATATGCTCCAGGCCTCTCAAAGGATGATTTGGCAAAATGCCCTCCACTTAGAGCTGGGGCAATGACAAGACAAAGGGGTTGCTCCCTGCCAGTGACACGCATGAGAATGGGAGAGAACTCACCCTGGGAGGATTCGGCCTGAGCGGGGTTTGGCCTGGGGGGCAGCTGGCAGGAGCACTGGCCCCCCTTCCTCTTGAGGAAGCAGGCCATGGCCACGAGGAAGCAGCAGACAACGGCACACAAGCAGAGGCCCAGTGTAGTGTAGACCAGTACCAGCTGGCCTCCACTCAGCTTCAGCCCTTGGGGTGCTGCAAGACAGGGGGACACCCAGAACTCAGGAGGAGCTGTTGCTCCCTAGGCCTTTCACCTCTTAGGCCAGCAGCTTCCAACTCCATGGTCTTTCTTTTCCCTTTATTAGGTCCATGCAGTCCACACTAAATCCACACCCACATGCAACCCACATGTGCTCCACATGCAGCCCCCACACAGTCCTCATTTAACCCACATGCAATGCGTGCAATCCACATGCAGCCCACATACAACCTATGCAATTCACACAAGTCCACATGGAACTGACACAGTCCACACACGGCCTAGACACAATCCACATGCAACCCACAGGGCCATCCCTACCCAGCTATGTGGTTGCTGGGCCTGTGGCTGTGGCGGGCCTAGTCCCCAGACCCCTGGTCTGCTGTAGGCCTTCTGGACCCTGAAGCTTGGTTGACTGACACACTCAACCCTGGAGGAAACTGTCCTCCCACACAGCATGCCAGTGGCAGCTTCTTCCAAGACCTCAAGGCTAGAGAAAACATCCTTGAGTTAGTCCTTTAAATTGTCTCCACTTGACACAGGGATATAGATTATGGCAGAACCAGAGATGGATGGATGGGGGTGGGTGGATGGATGGATGGATGGATGGATGGATGGATGGATGGATGGATGGATGGATGGATGGATGGATGGATGGATGGATGGATGGATGGATGGATGGATGGATGGATGGATGGATGGATGGATGGATGGATGGATGGATGGATGGATGGATGGATGGATGGATGGATGGATGGATGGATGGATGGATGGATGGATGGATGGATGATGGATGGATGGATGATAGCCCAGGAGGATGCCTCTGTCTTTCCTGAAGCAGACTCTTCCTCCAAGGAGAATCCTGTCCTTGCCTGGACAGCTTTGAGAGTGAAATGGAGCACGCTTACTAATTAGTCTGGCATGACAGGTATGGACTAGGACTGCCCTAGGGAGATGGGGCACATGGTCTTTACTTCTAAACAACTCAAACCTCCCTGTTTTGATGTCAGAGGAAGAGTCAGCCCAGGACCAAAGCTCTCCCTTTGAAAGTTTGCCTCATTCCGAGCTTTTCCTGGTCCCTGGATTTGGGCATCCTCCAGACCCCAGGGCAGGACAAATGAACCAGACTGAATATGATATATATGTAATAAACTAATGATATGGACCATTTATTGAGTCCTTACTATATGTGAGGTGTTGTATGTACATTATCTCCCTTAATCCTTTTGGGCCTATGAAGGAGGATTGATTACCCCATTTTTTAAATTGAGATATAATTCATATACAAAAATCACCACTTTAAACTGTACAACTCAGTGGTTTTCAGTATATTCACAAGGTTGTGCAATCGTGACCGCTATATCACCCCAAAAGGAAACCCTGTTTCTGTTAGCAGTCACTCCCCAGTCTCCTCTCCCTCCACCTCCTCTCTCTCCACCTCTGGCAACCATTATTCTACTTCCTGACTCTCTAGATTTACCTATACTGGACATTTCGCATAAACAGAGTTATAAACAGAGTTATCCAATAAGCGGTCTTTGTGACTGCCTTCTTTCACTTAGTGTGTTTTCAAGGTTCACCTGTGTTGTAGTATGTATCAGAACTTCATTCCCTTTTATAGCTGAACAATATCCCATTGTATGGCTAGAACATATTTTGCTTACCCAACATGAGTTGGTGGACATTAGGGGTGTTTATTCCTTTCTACTATTATGAATAGTGCTGCTATGAATATTCACATCAAGTTTTTGCAAGGACATATGTTTTCAGTGACCTGGGTATACAGCTAGGAGTGGAATTGCTGGATTACATGCTAACTCCATGTTTAATTTTTTGAGGAACCTCCAGACTCTTTTCCAAAGTGGCTTCACTGTTTTAAACGCTATTTTGAGATGGCGAAACTGAGTCTCAAAGTCACGCTGTTCCCAGTGGCCGAACTGCAGTTGGGAGCCAGGTCTGACTGACTGGCACACTAGTGCTTCGGACTGAGGACCAGCACCCAACACAAGGCAGAGAGGAAGGAGGCTGCCTCTTTGCCCTGACATGTGCTCCTGAGATTCTGGAGCTACCGGTTATCTGGTACAGTCAGTAGCTCACAGTCTGCTGGTCTCAAGCAGGAAAGGGCACAGGCACAAATTATTGTCAGCCAAAGGGATGCATCTCTGTCCTCCTGGAGACAGTCCCCTGGTGGTGCAGTTCCAAGAACCACCACCAGGGGTGTTGCTCCCACTCTGCCTTCCAGGAGTCCAGGCTGGCCCAGCACTAAAATCGATAACTTCCAGTTTTTTTTTTTTTTTTTAAAGTTTTCAAAGCCATCTCTCACCAAAAAAGTAAGATTTCCCAGGCCTGCTGCTGCCTCCAACCCAGGTTTGGGTTGGCCCGTTGGGCAGCATTGTAACTCATAGCTTAGGGGCAGAGCAGCATGGTATCTGGGCTTAAGAGAACAGCAAGGCCCATGGTTTCAGGCCCGGGCTCTGCAGCCTGACTTGCCTGGGATGAACGTGAATTTGAACACTACTCAACTTCTTTAAGCCTCCCTTGTTTCTTCATATGTACCCCTGTCTCAGAATTACAATACCCATAAATATGCAAGAGGCCTGGGTGGGAAGTTCCAGCAAGCCACCAAGCATCCCCTTGTCTCTACAGCTCAGTAGCAAGGAAAGTCTGTCCTTGGGAAAGTGCACTGGCTCCTGCTGAAAGGGACAAGGTGGGTTGGGTCTGGGGAGCACACCTTCTCCGTGCCCCACCTCTGCTCAGCACCTCTGCCCTCACACTCAAAGGCAGGACTGTCTTCTCGGCATGGGAGGACTTGTCCAGCATTTGGCCCACAGTTTTGCTCAGCTCACCTCTGCCCCCTGCATTGTCTCTGTATCCCTCAGAGGCTGGATGTTCACACTTAAGAGATGGCTTCTTGTGGCAGGGGGAGCCTCACCATTAGGTCATTGGAAACCATTTTTGCTCTTTGCTGGTCAGTTTCTCACGTAGGAATCCCCCAATCTCCGTGTGTGTGTGTGTGTGTGTGTGTGTGTGTGTGTGTGTCTGGAGTGTCCATCCCTGGAGTCCAGTGCCTCGTAAACAAGAAGTGTCCTGCCTCATGCCCCTGGCAGTAGGCCAGCCTCAAGGAGTTATAGTCCTATGGATGCTGCCCTGGGTTTTTGGCTGTGGCAGAGTGGAAAGATTTGGAATCCACAGAATGGGCTCCAATCCCAGCTCAGCTGTGCCCATGCTGTGCGGCTCTTAGCAAGTCACTCCGTCTTTTGAGACTCGGTTTCTCCAACTGTAAAATGGAAGTAGCTGTCACTTTGTTGTACCTTGGTAGTTTGTGTGTTACTGTGCTGCTGGAAACAGTACCACTGGTATTTCAGATACCAGCAGGATCACCCATGGTGGATAGGTTTCAGGAGAGTTTCCAGAGTAAGACAGACTAGGAGGAAAGGCCTGTCGATTTAGCTCTGAAAATTGACCAGCGAAAACTTTATGGATCACAACAGATTTTCTGATGTAGTGCTGAAAGCAGTCCCTGAGTGATGCAAATGGTTAAGCCCTGTACTACCAACCTAAAGGTTGTAGGTTCAAACCCACCAAGGCTCCTCAGAGGACAGGCCTGGCTATCTGCTTCCAAAAACTCACAGCCTTGAAAACTCTGCACACCTGGGGTCCCTATAAGTTGGAATCAACTCGGCAGCAACTAACAACAACATAGTGCTGGAAGATGAGCCCCCAGGTTAGAAGGTTCTCAAAATACACAGTGGCCACAACAATAGACTCGCGCATACCAACAGTCTTGAAGATGGTGCAGGACCAGGCAATGTTTTGTTCTCTTGTATATGGGATTGCCATGAGTTGGACAGCTTGACAGCAACTAACAACATTGATATGAAGCAACTCCATTGCGTGGGAGGTGGGGAAGGTCCCAGGTTGGTTGGAAGAGTTGAATGTTGTGGACTAGGGGAGGGTGCACAGGCCTGGGGACGCTAGGAGGAGCAGTACAGCCCCACCTCCACATCCCAGCTCTTCTCCCTGCATCCATGCCCTCAGCCATGAATTTGCAGTTCCTGTCGCGAGAGGCTGCAACAGATTACAAACGGCCACACTCCTCCCAGCAGGAGGTAGAGTGTATCCCCATTCTTGAATCTGCTGTCCTTGTGATGTGAGTAACAGAACACAGTGGGGGTGATGTATACAGAGTCCAAGCTGGGGTTCAAGAGGCCTGGCAGCTTTCCTTTTGCCCACTTAGAACACTGCTCCCACAGAGACCAGCCCAGGCTGCCTCTTGAGGATGAGGGACCCATCCCAGCAAATGACCCAGATATGGGTTGGAGTTCAGCCAGCATTGTGAGTGCAGACACGAGTCCTGCTGCTGAACCAGGCCCAGACCACTGACCTGCAGAGTTCAAACAAACAATTGCTGCTTGAAACAATCACTTCTCCGCCCAGCTTGTTCCACAGCAAGAGATGCCTGACACAGATCCAGATTCCCCAGCATTAATTCGAAGCTGAGCTTCCCGATGAGATGGGCATGCATGACTCCAACCCTGTACTTCCACAACCGTCATGAGAAGGACACAGCTGGCCAGCCCATGGTCCCAGGATGAGGACAAGACATGTGAACATAGTCTGGCCCCAACCAACCACCAGACTTGAGAAAGGGCCAAATTTGGGGTGGTTTGTTATGTAGAGAGCAGGCAGGAGTAGGATACTGCAGTCTAGCCAAGTGGGACGTGTGGCTGGGTAACCTCTAGTATCAGGGCACATGGGGCCCATCTCTTGGTGTCCTGGTATTGGGGCCTAGCCTCACGGAAACAGTGTGATCATGCGAGCATCACAGGTAAAGGAAATAAACTAGCCAACCTCCCAGGAGCTGTACGCCTCCTGTCTTCTCCACCAGCAGACGGAAGGCAGTGGAGATATCATCTCAAATGTTCCTGGATCCCATGGTCTCTCCCTCTGGTCCTTTCTGTCACCGAGAAACAAGGCAGGGGAGCCAAGAGCGGTTGGCCAGGACACCCTTATTACCATGTGCAAAGGGCCAGCTCCACTACAAACTCTTCAGTAATGTCTTTCCCTTCTTATTCTTAGGCAGCCTCTGTGGCCTATGACTTTAACTCCAAATCCTCTGCAGACATGAGCTTAGTCTCGTGCCCTGACTACAGCAAGGCCAGTTCTGCTTGGGTCTTGCTGCCTCGTGCTTTGAGAACTCACTCTGCCTCGGAGTCTTCTTTATAAGGCTCCAACCCCCATCCTTTCTCTTTCTGCTTCCTTCATGCCCATAAACTTCTAAAATTTTGCCTACATTGTTCATATCCTGTGATGCTTCCTGGTTCCTGGCCATGTGCCTGAACTCTGGTTGTCCTGCATGCAGCCCCTCCTTGTTTAGGACTGGGGCCTGACCTCCCACTCATTCTGACCCACAGACCCTCAGGAAGCTTACCTGAACCTGCCTCCGAGCCTCTGGGCTCTGGTCCCTGGTAGCTTCCTGAGTTGTTCGGCTTGGCTTCACCCTCCTCAGTCCTCTGCCTTTGGAGCTGTGGAGGAAGGTTCAGTAGGCTCCGTTCCTTGAATTTGTTCTCACAGAAGTGTGCACATTGCTTGGGGTGTTGTCCACAGATGGTGGCACAGCTGATGCAAGTGTTCAGGAGATGGTCATAGTAACTGCCTGGCTCCTTGTGGCAACTGAGTGACTCTGGGAGACAAATGAGTGATGCTAATGGGTGACAAAGAATTGTAGGAGCTGTGGGTCTGGTCTCAAAAGGCATCAAAGTTAAAAAAATTAATAATCAAAATTCAATTACCAAAAGCAATTCCAGAGTAATTCAAGTCCAAATTTAAGGCTGTACATTGCCCTCTAAGTACTATTTTAGCTGCATCCCACACATTTTGATATGTAAAATTTTTTTAATAAATTAAATACTTTTAATCCAAAATGTTATTTTACTTTTCATTGTTATTTCTTCTTTAGCCTCCAGATTATTTAAAAGGGCATTTCTTAGTTTCCAAATGTATAAGGATTTTCCAGTTATCTTTAAATTGGTATCTAGGTTAATTACATTGTCACTCAAGTTCTTTACCTGCATTTTTTAAACCTATCAAGAAAAAACATATTTTATATTAATATAAGGAGTGGTAAAGAAAAAACCAGAATCCTCCTTGGCAACTTCAAGGAAGGGGCTGAATGGCAGGTGGGAAAGATCACATTAATAGTTTTTCTTCTGTCTTATTATTAAATGAGAATGGCAGGTGCAAGAAGCAGAAACCAAGCAAATTAAGGCCCAATCCTACTTCCTTAGGGCTTGCCTTAAGAGTGATTAAAGAAATAGATTTGAGACAATCATTCACCTTATGAAAAGGCTCAGAATATTTTTACTTTCATGGGGCAAGTTTCCCTTGTCAGTAAAATAAGACTCTATTTATAAAAATGTGACAAACACAGGAATTTAAGGACACATCTCAGAGGCAGTGTAGGAGAGTGGTTAAGAGCACAGACTTCAAAGCCAAACAAACTGGAGTGGTCTCTTGCTCTACCACTTGGTATATCCATAGAATGGATTTGTTTTAAAATACACAAGCAAAAAAAACTCGTTGAGGAATAGAAAAGCAGAATTTTTATGATTTCACAGCTGGTGATGGGTGCACAGGGGTTTATCATGCTCTTCTCTCTATGCTTGAGTATGTTTGATAATTTCTATAATAAAACATTTCAAAAAAAATTAAAAAATAAGAGCATGACAAAAAAGGCTGAATTTCTATTGGGTAGTCACAGAAGATCTCTGCAAAGAAGAAATATTTGGGCAGAGACCTGAAGTAGGAGGTAGGAGGGAGCCAAAGAAAGAAGAATGGGGAAATGCATTCCAGCAGCATGTGCAAAGGCCCTGAGCAGGAAAGAATGAATCATGTTCGAGAAACTGAAAGGAGGCCAGTGTGGCCAAAGCAGAAAGATGGAGGAGGAAACAAAAGTGCCACATTGTACATCTTCATTCACCACCCCTCCACAGCCACCCAACTGCAGTGGAGCCATCCCATCCTCTGGGCTCAGGTCCTAGAACTCACTGCAGAAGTCTGCACAGATGTTTTGGCTCCGACGGCTGCAGATGAGTTTGCAGGAGATGCAGGCGGTCAATAGGGGATCCCAGTCGTGCTCTTTGGGGCAGGGCCTCATGGCCACTCCCATCCATGGACCCTGTAGGGCTAAGAGGCAGGAAGCTGTGACGGCAGCTGGTGGGCAGCCGCAACCAGCCTCTTGTTTGTGGCTGGAACCCAGGTGGCCTCTCCAGCTCACATTCCAACTCTCTGTCTCAGTGAGCAGAGGGGAAGCCAAGAAAAGCTAGATTCTAACCTCAGCCATACTTGCTGGGTGAACTGATATGACTGCCTCACCCCTCTGAGCCTCAGTTTCCCATTTGTGAAATGGTTGTTGTGAGGGTTAAATGAGACTCCATTCTCATATCAACTCATGCCCTACTTGGCCCTGCTCTCCACCCTCTTTAATGTGCCACACCTCCTCCCAAACAGGGACTTTGCTGATGCTATTCCCTTTGCATAAAATGCTCTTCCTTCTCCTCCTCTACTAGTTAATTCCACCTCATCCTTTAGGTCTCAGTTTAAGCTTCACTTCTTCAGGGAAGCCTTTCTGACTCTCCCTCAGATGAGGACATGTCCCCTCTTCTACAGACTGATAATGTCCTTTACTTGTCCCTGACCTCATTTTACTTCTATGTGTGTGATTATTTGATCTTTTTTTTATCTCCCCCGATAACTGTGAGCATCCTTCGGGCAGCGGTGGTGTCTATTTTTTTGTTAGTTGCTGCATCCCCAGAACCTAGACAGAACCTAGTAGGTGCTCATTAAATGAATGAATAATAATAAAATGCAGACCTAGCCAGTGCCTAGCATACAAAAAGCACTCAATACATGCCAATTTCTTTCCTTTTATATTGTGTGGTGGGATGAAACACACATAATAAAGTATATCAGGTGCACAGATCTTAAGTGTACAGCTAGATGAATCTGTACTTATATATATATATATATACCTGTGTAACTACTACCCACATGAAGATACAGAACGTTTCCCACACCCTAGAACACTCCCCAGGGCCACCTCCCATTCAATACCCAGCCAGAGGTAACCACTATTCTGACTTTTGTCACCATAAGCTGGCACTGGCTGTTCTTGAACTTGGTATCTGGCTTCTTCTGCTCCACGAGGAACCTGTGATTCATCCATGTTGATGTTTTCTTGGCCTTTTGGCTTTGTCTTGCTGTGAGTCTCCCGTGATTTGAAGGCATCACCTCTTCTATAATTTCCTGTCTGATTTAGTGACATTTGCTTCTCCAATACCTTCTCCTTTTAAATGTTTTCACAAGGCGTTTGTTAATTCTTTCAGTGGAAGTAAGCCAAGAAAAGATAAGTGGCTTCCCATTTAGCATGGCAGCTTAAACACACGAATGTGTCTTACTTGCCTCTTGGAACTCTCTTTACTTCCCTGACAGTGAAGGATATTTGTCCTCAAGGATAAAGAAAATGGGAGAAGTGGCCACAGCAGAGGATTGACAGAAGACAGATGGACCTAGGTAACTGACTTCAGCCTAGGATTTCTCTACTTTGATGCCCACACGGGGACGGGGCGGGGGGAGCGGAGACAAGAACCCCAGAAAGTCTTTGGAATTGGAGGCAACAAGTATCTCTGAAGGTAGGGTGGGACGGGGCGAGGCTGTGAAAGGAGGATTATTTGGAAATCTGTATAAAGAGGGCTTGACTCCAACTTGAATCCCAGCCCCAGCCAGGTGGCAGCCCCTCCCCATGCAAGCTGAAGACTGGGAGTCTCCTCAGGCCCAGCTTAAGGGTCCTTCTTGAAAAGAGGGGGCTTATACGAAAATTCTTCCTCCCAAATGGTCAGGTTCCCCCTCCCACCCTCGCCACCATCACCACCACCTCCATCATCACCACCACTCTCACCCCAGCTGTCTACAGAAGGGGTGCTTGAGGCCATGTTGTTAAAACACCTCCCTCCGCACTCCCCAGCTGGCAGGAAATCCAGACTCTACTTACTGGTCCAAAGGAAAAGACTTACAGGCACTGACTGGGGGAGTTCCTCTCAACAAGATGGCCAAATCCTTGCCTGATCAGCCCTGAGCAAAGCTTATACACTAACAACCCACCTATTTACCCAGAGCTTCAACTAACTGTTAGTGCCTCTGTCTTAATTATGAACCATCAGCCAAAGGAAGAACACCAGTAGCATGAAAGAGGACACGCAAACCAAATGAGCAGAAGAAAAGCACTTGGAGCCAACAGAGACAATGCAGGGGACAGAAGAAAACTTAAGTAACCACAGCAACAATCAATTGCCTCAGAAAGATAAGATTTTCCACTCATAAAAGAACAGTGCACTAGGAGTCCCTGGAAATGGGCGTGGCATAGTGGTTAAGAGCTACAGCTGCTAACCAAAAGGTTGGCAGTTGAAATCCACCAGGAGCGCCTTGGAAACTCTATGGGGCAGTTCTACTCTGTCCTATAGGGTTGCTATGAGTTAGAATTGACTCGACGGCAATGGGTTTTGTTTGGTTCGGTTAGGAGTCCCTGGGTAGCACAGGTGGTTAAACCCTTGACTACTAACCAAAAGGTTGGCAGTTCAAACCCACCCAGAGGTACCTCAGAAGATAGACCTAGTGATCTGCTTCCAAAAGGCCACAGCCTTGAAAACCCTATGGAGCAGTTCTACACGTGGGGTCATCGTCAGTTGGAATCAACTGGCTGGCAACTAACAACAACAACAAAGAAACATGACAATCAAATTTAATGTGTGAATCTTGATTACATCCTGGATTTAAAGAAACAAAACAGTGTACTATTAAAAAAAAATTCCTAGAACAAAAATTTTTGGAAGTTAAAAATGTAATAGAGTAAAAACATTAGTCGAAGGATTGGAAGATGAAATTGAAGAAGTTTCCCAGAAAATAGGACAGAAAAGAGAGGAAAATTATGGAATCAGTTCAGGAAATCCAACAGTTGCCTAATAGGAGTCTTAGAGAGAATAGGTTTGAAGAACATGAGCTTCCAGGTAGAAAAGGCCAATCAAGTATCCAGCGCAATGAATTTTCACTAATCATCATGAAATTTAGGAAAATCAGAAATTAAGAGAAGATTCTAAAATCTTCTTGAGAATAAACAAGCTACCCATGAAACTTTGTGGGTTAGGAAATCAGCGGACAGCTGAAAAGCAGTATTGGAAGTGACAAGGAAGTAGAACAATGTCTTTACATTTATGGTAAAAAATAAGAAAATTATAGAAAAATACAGAAAAATATTTTTTATTGTGCTTTTGGTAAAAGTTTATGGAGCAAATTAGTTTATCATTAAACAATTAATATACAAATATTTTGTGACACTGGTTGCCAACGCTGCTATGTGGCAACACTCTCTGCTTCTTGACCTCAGGTTCCCCATTTCCATTCATCCAGTTTTCCTGTTCCTTCTTGCCTTCTAGTGTTTGCTTTTGGGCTGGTGTGGCCATTTAGTCTCGTATATATGGTTGAACTACCTGTGTTATTGTTTGTTTTACAGGCCTGTCTAATCTTTGGCTGAAGGGTGAACTTCAGGAGTGACTTCAATACTGAGTTAAAAGAGTGTCTGTGGGCCATACTCTCAGGCTGTCAGACCAGTAAGTCTGGTCTTTTTTTGTGAGTTTGAATTTTGTTCTACATTTTTCTCCCTCTCTGTCCGGAACCCTCTATTGTGATTCCTGTCAGAACAGTCAGTTGTGGTAGCTGGGCATCATCTAGTTGTGTTGGATTCAGTCTGGTGGGGGTTGTGGTAGTTGTGGTCCATTAGTCCTTTGGACTAATCTTGCCTTGTCTTTGGTTTTCTTCATTCTTCTTTGCTTCAGATGGGGTGGGACAAGTAAATGTATCTTAGATGGCCACTCACAAGCTTTTAAGACCCGAGATGCATCTGACCAAAGTAGGATGTAGAACATATTCTTTATAAACTATGTTATGCCAATTCAGCTAGATGTCCCCCAAGACCATGGTCCCCAGCCCTCAGCCCAGTAACTCCATTCCTCAGGGAGTTTGGATGTGCCTATGAAGCTTTCATGATCTTGCCTTGGTCAAGTTGTGCTGACTTTCCCAGTATTGTGTACTGTCCTGACCCTTCACAAAAGTTATCATTTATCTACTGTCTAGTTAGTATATTTCCCTTCCTATGCCTTCCCTCCCTCATAACCATCAAAAATTGTTTCTTTCTGCATATAAACCTTTTCATGAATTTTTATAATAGTGGTCTCATAGAGTATTTGTCCGTTTGTGATTGACTTATTTCACTCAGCATAATACCCTCCAGATTTATCCATGTTGTGAGATGTTCACAGATTCATCATTGTTCCTTCGTGTTGTGTACTATTCCATCATGTGTATGTACTACAGTTTATCCATTCATCTGTTGATGGGCACTTAGGTTGTTTCCATTTTTTGCCTTTGTGAATAATGCTGCAGTGAACATGAGTGCGCATATGTCTATTCGTGTGATGGCCCTTATTTCTCTAGGATATATTCCTAGGAGTGGAATTGTTCGATTATATGGTATTTCTGTTTCTAGCTTTTTAAGGAAGTGCCATACCATTTTCCAAATTGGTTGTACCCTTTAGCATTCCCACCAGCAGTGCATAAGAAGTCCAATCTCCCTACAGCCTCTCCAACATTTGTTATTTTCTATTTTTCTTTTGTTTTGTTTTTAGTGCTAGTAATGTTGGGGTGAGATGGTATTTCATTGTAGTTTTGATTTGCATTTCTCTAATGGCTAGTGATTGCGAGCATTTCCTCATGTGTCTGTTAGCCACCTGAATGTCTTCTTTGGTGAAGTGCCTGTTCATATCCTTTGCCCATTTTTAAATGGATTATTTGTCTTTTCATTGTAGAGGTGTTGAACTTTCTTATAGGTTTTAGAGATTAGATCTTTGTCGGATATGTCATCGCCAGAAATTTTTTCCAGTCTGTAAGTTCTCTTTTTATTCTTTTGGTGAAGTCTTTTGATGAGCATAAGTGTTTAATTTTTAGAAGATCCCAGTTATCTAGCTTATCTTCTGGTGTTTGTGTATTGTTAGTATTGTTTTGTATCCTGTTTATGCTGCATATTAGGGCCTCTTTGAGGGCACTGAGTTTTTAGCATTGACATTATTTTTTCTTCCATGATCTTTACGATTTTAGGTTTTATATTTAGGTCTTTGATCCATTTCGAATTAGTTTTTGTATATGGTGCAAGTTATGGGTCCTGTTTCATTTTTTTTTTACAGATAGACATCCAGTTTTGCTATCACCACTTGTTAAAAAACTGCCTTTTCCTCATTTAATGGACTTTGGACCTTTGTCAAAGATCAGCTGACCATAGGTGGATGGATTTATATCAGGGTTTTGACTTTGTTCCATTGATCAATGCGACAGAAAATTATTTTTGTCTGGAACACTATACATTATCAGTCAAGCATGGTTTGAAAGTTTTTTTCTTCCATGCAACATCTCTTAAGAAGCTACTGGAGTATGCACTCCATCAAAACTAGGGAGTAAACAAACAAAAAAAAGGAAGACAAACAGGGTCCATCTCAGCAGAGAAGTGAAGGTGGAAATTCCCAAATGGTGGTGAAGGAAGCCTGCAGTGACAGTTGCTTATAGGCCTAGAAAGGCCTCCTATCCTGGCTAAAATAGAAGACTTGGAAGGATGTTTCCAATGAAAACATGGAAACATAGATAAGTAAGTGGGTTTGACCACACTGAGAGGGGTACAACTGCTCTGTCACAGAGCTGGGGATAAACTATTGGTACGTGTATAGAAAACTAAGCCATCCTCAGCTCCAGGAACACTAAAGAGGTGAACAAGAAATGTAATCATTGTACATGTATAGCTGGGCTGTGAACAATATTTATGTCATCATCAAAACGTGAAAATTGTTAACGAATAACTCGGAGACATTGAATTATCTCTAGGAGAAAACAATTTACTCACTCATGTGAGGGGAGACAGCCCTCAGACACTTGTCCATGAACAAAGGTAAAAAATT
Source organism: Elephas maximus indicus (assembly GCF_024166365.1). NCBI lineage: Eukaryota > Metazoa > Chordata > Mammalia > Proboscidea > Elephantidae > Elephas > Elephas maximus. Next base: position 215,806,724 of record NC_064820.1, on the reverse strand, counting down.
GGATTTACAAGTGAGAGGAAGAAGAAAGGAGAGAAAAACTGCAGAGGATTTCACACTTCGGGGCAAACTTATTAGCAGCCAAGAGCTCAGTCTAGGGCAGCTAGAGGAGTCAGAGACCATTTCATTTCTTTATGAATTCTCCAGAAAACCCTAAAGGTGTCTCTAGGGGACAGATATGCTGGAGATCTGGGTGTAATGTCCACTGGGTACTCCCACCATCACTTCTGCCTTAGTTAGGCTTGTGGGTCCCATGTCCTGCATTGAAATCGCTCACAGTCTACACACATATAAGCACAAGCTTTGCTCTGACTTTGTTGGGGCGGGGTGGAGAGGAAGCTGTGTGTGTAGAAGGTGATGTAAGTGTAAATTCTCATCTTAGAAAGCAGGAAATCAATATATGATGCCTAGACTTGAGAAGTCAAGAAATAGCAGTGCAAGCTTATTGTATTCTGAGAATCTTTGCGGGGGGGGCCTCGTGATGCCATTGGGTGGCAGTCCTGGGAACCACTGGACTGTGTGCCCAGGTCCAGTGTTCTCTGGCTGTGACCTTGGGTGGGTCACTTTACCTCTTCAAAACCCAATGTTCTCACCTATAAAATGGGCATGCTTTTTGCTTACTTCATTGGGTCATTGAGAGAATTACATGCAGAACAAGTACTTAGTATGAGGCTAAGCACATTGATAAAGGCTTAACCCCCTGAGTTATTGCCCTTATTAATATGGCCATTGCTTGTGATGTGGAATGCTGTGCTGACCGAGGTCTGGATGGGGGCGGGGGTGTAAAGCACCATCAGAAATCACCTAAATTCCTGAATGATAAGAATCAGGATCAGCACAAAAGTGGTTCCTATGAGTTGAAAATCAGACATACCTCCACTCTCCAACTTCTTCACCCTTTCTGACACCACCATTTCCCCCATGGCACTCTCTACTTATTTGCTGGGTTTGATAATTCATTGCAATGGCCACACAGAACTCTCAGACCATGACTCACAGTTACGTGGTTTGTTAGGGAAATAACAGGCTACAACTTGGGATCAGGTTCAACTTGGAAGTAACAGGAACAACTCAGGATCAGGATCAGGAAGCACATAGGCAATGTCTGGAAGGCTCCCCTGAAGTGGGGAGCACATTCCTTTCCTTTCAATGAACAGCTTCCAACCCGGACAGTTCTCTTAGCTGCTCTCTGCCATCAGGCTTCTCTGCCGTCATCCCTCTCTGCCATCAGGGCTCTCTGCTGCAAACTGGCCCAACTTATGGCTAGTGTAGCAGCATACTCAGCTCTCTTAACTGCTTACTGGAGTCAGGCCTCTCTGCCATCAGCCTCTCTGCCGTTGGCCTCTCTGCTGCTAAATGGCCCAGCTTACAGTCAGTGTAGCAGCCCTCTCAGCCATGCAGGCCCTCTGTTAAGCCATGCAAGCCCTCTCTTAGCCGTGCAAGCCCTGTCTCAGCCATGCAGGTTTCTCTCAGTCATACAGGCCTCCCCTGCTGTCAGGCCTCATAGCCAGGATAGCAGCCTGCCCAGCTGTTCAGGTCCTCTCATCCCTCCAGCTCTGCTGCTGGGCCCCTTCTGGGGCTCTCAGCTCTCCAGCTCTGATGCTAGGCCTCTTGCCATCTTCAGTGTTTTCAGCTCTTGACCCATATTACAGCTCTTTTAGGAGGTTCCCTGTGTAGGAACCCCAGGTTCAAAACTCTCCGCTCCAGGCTCTTCTTGGTCTTGAGGTTCCTTCCTCCCCTCTCAAAACCTCTGTGAGGTTGGTGGCTAACATAAAAAAATTCCTTGTCAATTTCAAGATGTGGCCCTCCCAATAGGACCATGAACTGACCAGTCCCCTCAATGGACCACAAGTCACTCAATCCTATTGGGTGGTTTTATATACCACCATTCCAACTAGTAAACTGACTAATTCCTGCAAGGTGAGTAAAATAGACTCATCATAGGGAAGACTGTGGCTCAGGGCCAGAAAGGCCATATATAAGAGAAACCTATTGCACTGCAGGCCATTCTCTGGCCATTTTGGCCATGGATTCTTAGACATACTTAAGATTTGGAGAATTATTTCTCCCTCCTCACACATTTTACCAGTCCAAATCAGTCATTAACTATTAGTCTATCCGTAGGGCAAAAGGAAACCCTGGTAGCGTAATGGTTAAGTGCTATGGCTACTAACCAAAAGGTCGACAGTTTGAATCTGCCAGGCGCTCCTTGGAAACTCTATGGGGCAGTTCTACTCTGTCCTATAGGGTCGCTATGAATCGGAATCGACTCGACGGCAGTGGATTTTTTTTGGTGGGTAGGGCAAAAACTCCCCTCAGGGTGCAGTCACTCAGGGACCAGTCACATAGGTCTGGTGTCCATCTGATCTGGTCAGGTTGTCCAAGTGGTATCATCTCAGCTTCACTTCCTCTGGCATCTGGGATTGTTGGCCTAAGAGACTACCACATCCCTTGCTCTAAGATTCTCCTGAGGTATCAGTATACCAGACCTTTTAGGGGACATTAGGTTTGGCCGCTGTACTGGTCTAACCTAGCATGTACCTCCCCCTTAGTCCACTCTTTCACAGTTACAGCTTCTACAATTACATTTTTCACAATTACAATAGCCTCTGTTTAGCAATCATTACTTACAATAGTCATATAAGCATCTTCCCCACCCTACCCATCAGTAGCGATCCTAGCTTTTCTCTCTCATTTTGAGTGTAAGCACACTCACGAAAGCATGTAAGCCAACCACTTCATGCCCCTTTAACTCCCCCTATTTTGGATAACCAATGTTTAAATTGCTCATTCCTACCAAATCAGTACTCTGAGGAGACAAGCATGTTCCTTGGTCTGAAGAATCTTTTGTTCCAGTTAGCATTCTGAACATCTGTGTCCATCAGCAAAGCCCTGTCCAGGGCAAGCCTCCAAATCACAGCAAATCCTGTTCTCTATGCCAATTTTAGAGCATCAAAAATTTCTCTCTCTTTCCCCTTCACCTCAGGCCAGGTTATGTCATCCTCATTCACCTGGGGCTATGTCAATGGGTACCAGCCATGGGCTGGGGAGCCCATACAACTCCCTGCACTTCAGACCAGCCATCCCCTTTTCTCTCTCTCATCTCTAGCCACCTAGGCAGTCAACAGATGACAGAGGAACATGTCCAAGCTTAGCCCATCTCTTCACAGCTGCACCTACCCTACTTTCACTCAGCTCATGGACACATGTAGTAATCTCAAGTGAGCATACCAGGCTATCTACTCACTCTCTTTCATTAACTTCCAGCCCCAGAAGGTTGTTCTTCTGATGGGCACTGACATGTCCTATTCCATAGCACCCTTCAGATTCCATAGGGCTATGACCTAATGGACATCCTTTTACTGTTCATTCACCAAGCAGCTCTTTAGAATTGAGTCTTCAATCATCATGGTACTCTCAATTAAAGACCAATGTAATTGAAAGGATTCAAGATGGCAGCCTAGTCAGATGGCATGCCATCCCTCTACAGCAAAGACCTGTGAAACAAAGTGAAACAGATACAGATGACAACCCTGGAACCCTGAGCATCAAATGAAAGGATATAGAATTAGACTGAACACCAATTAGAAAAAGAAACTGAAAACAGCAGCAAACGGGGGGGGGGGATATGGAGCAGAGGTGCCCTGCCAGACAGCCTGGCACAGCAGGGTATTTTGAGGCAAAGCCAGGAGTGACCCTGGGTGAACAGCACAGGAAGACAACATCGTGGAACTCCCAACAGGGGACAGATAAACTGTGTCAACATATCTGGGGTGAAGCAAGGTGAGCAGGACATGAACTGGAGCTAAGGAGGGAAAGTACAGCATATACAGAACAGGGAGAGAGCCAGGACCCAGAGAAAGGGCAACTGTCCAGTGGTGGTACCTCACCAGAAGGGTGGGTGGCAAGCAAGGAGCAATAGATGAATCCTTCTTTTTTTCTCTCTTTCTCTCTCCTTCCACCATGAGGGTGTGCCTATGCATCCCCAGGCAGACCACGCTGCCTCTCCTAGAGGTTGCCTCCTGTAGGTTGCCTGTGCAACCACCAATCTCCAGCCCCATCCCTCCCCTGCCAGAGAGAATGCCTGCACAACCCCCAGTAAATCTCCCTGCCCCTCCCCCACCATAGAATGTGCCTGTCCAGCTGCCGGCCCTGTCCCTTCCCTGCTGGAGAGAGCACTCGCACAACCCCAAGTTGCCCATCCCACCTCTCGCCCATCAGAGTGTCTGCATGTCCCCTAGGAGACTGCCTTGCCCCTCCTCCACTGGGAAGAGCATCTGCGCACACCCAGCTGACTCCTCTGCCCCCCCAACAGAAGGAGTGCCTCAGAGCCCCCCAGACACCTGTCTTGCTCCTTGCTCATCACCTGCCCACCTGCTGAATGACTGTGAGCATCCCCTTACCATCGAATAGCGTCTGCTCTATATACCAACAGCCATCTCACATGTAGAGTGGACAGTGACAAGTGCTCACCTTGCCTGCTCTAGTCCTGTCCAACTGGGGGCAGGAAGTGAATGCTCCTGTGCCACCAGACAAGCAATCACAAAAGCATGCCAGACCTGCCCACCCTGGTAAATCAAAACAGACCAAAAAATTATAAATAAATAAAATAATGCCTTAAGGCCTCGGAAACAGCAGACAATACCAAATCATATAAAGAGACAAGACAAGATGGCTCAACCAAATGACCAAAATAAAGGGCAGAAAACCTTCCTGAGGAAGAGATGGTAATGGAATCACCTGATAAGGAATTCGAAAGGCTCATATGTAGGAGTCCTCAAAGAGATCAAGGAAACACACAGACAAAACCCTAGAAAATTTCAGGAAAACAATACAAGAACAAAATGACAAATTAAATAGACAATTAGAAATCATACAAAAAAGGCAACTAGAAATCCAGAAAATTAACAATATCAGAAATACATAACTCAATGGAAGGACATAGAAGTAGAATTGAAACAATGGAAGAAAGAATTAGAGAAATAGAGGACAAATCCCTTGATGACATTTTTTTGAGGAACAATCAGAAAAAAGAATGAAAAAAAAAAATGAAGAAAGCCTGAGTTATGTGGACACTACGAAGAGGAATAATTTATTCATGATGGGAATCCCAGAACATGAGTAGACAAAAAAAAAAAGCACAGAGAGAATTGTTGAAGATTTGTGGAAAGAAAACTTTGCCATCCAAGAAGCTTAACAAACCCCATAGAGGATAGACCCCAAAAGAAAGTCACCAAGACAGATCATATTCAAACTTTCCAAGTACAAAGATAAAGAAAGAACTCTGAGAGCAGCTTGGGAAAAACAAAATATCACCTACAAAGCAACTCCAATAAGACTAAACTCTGATCTTTCAACAGAGACCATGCAGGCAATAAAGCAATGGGATGACATATATAAAACCCTGAAAGAAAAGAATTGCCAACCACGAATAGACATATGCACACCCATGTTCACTGCAGCATTATCCACGATAGCACAAAGATGGAAACAACCTAAGGGTCTATCAATAGATGAATGGATAAATAAACTATGGTACATACACACAATGGAATAAATACCATGGGATAAAGAAAAATAATGAATCCATGAAACATCTCACAACACATGAATCTGGAGGGCATTATGATGAGTGAAATAAGTCAATCACAAAAGGACAAATATAGTGTGAGAACACTATTATAAAAACTCAAGAAAAGTTTGGACTCAGAAAGAAACAATCTTTGATGGTTAAGAGGGAGAGCTGAGGTGGGGGGGATGGGAATCACTAAATAGATAGTAGACAAATGTTAACTTTGGTGAAGGGAAAGACAATATACAATATAGGAGAAGTCAGCACAACTTTACCAAGGCAAAGGAAGACACTTAGAGGAACACAGGAATTAAAAAAAAGAAAGGGCAACCATAGTAAATAGCATATACAACAACAGTAAAAACAAGTAATAACTTACAAGCAGATACACAGACAGATACATATGCTGAATACGAGAAGGTGGGCATATAATAGTAAACCCATGGACACATATAGGCTATGCTGTGGATATTTTTACATACATATTTTTATGTACAACACATATATTTATATGTATAGTAGAGCACAGAGGGGACACAGTCATAGAAGTTTCCTAGACACATCCAAATGCCTTGAGGGACCGAGGTACTGAGGCTGAGGCTGGCGACCATGGTCTCAGGGGACATCTAGGTCAATTGGCATAAGATAATTTATAAAGAAAATGTTCTACATCCAACTTTGGAGAGTAGCATCTAGGGTCTTTTCAAAAGCTTGTGAGTAGCCATCTAAGATACATTCTGTCCAGAGCAAAGAAGAATGAAGAAAACCAGACACAAGAAAAATATTAGTTCACAAGACTAATGGGCCACATGAACAAAATTCAAATTCACAAAAAAGACCAGACTTACTGGTCTGACAGAGACTGGAGGAACTCCCAAGACTATGGCCCCCAGACACCCTTCTAACTCAGAATTGAAACTACTCCAGAAGTTCACCTTTCAGTCAAAGATTAAATAAGTCTATAAAACAAACAATAACACATGTGAGGAATGTGCTTCTTAGATCAATCAAGTATACGAGACCAAATAGGCAACACCTACCCAAAAGTAAAGACAAGAGGGCAGGAAGGGACAGGAAAACTGGATGAATGGACATGGGGGAACCCGGGGTATAAAAGAAAAGGGGGAGCGTGCTGACACATTGCAGAGATTGCAACCAATGTCATGAAGCAATTTGTGTATAAATTTTTGAACGATAAACTCAATTGTACTGTAAACCTTCACCTGAAGCACACACACAAAAAGTAGCCAACGTAATTGTCTCAAATACATATCTTCTGATCTCATTGGCTTTTGGCATAAGCCGCATTTACTATTTTCTTTTTTAGTGTATTCAATCAAGTATTGCCTGAAGGGTGGAGTTACACACTCTGTTTTTTTTTTAACAATACCCAATATTCATTTCCATCATACATTCATACATATAGCAGGTAGTCAGACTAATAATATTCATAGTATGTTCAGATAACTACGTAACCTTTTTAAACATTCTAGTTTTATCTTCTGTTTTCCACCTTTTGACTATCTTACTCATTTGTGAGCATATGGCCTTGATCTCTGGGTGGTTCAAACCAAAAGACCCTGGCCCCCCATCATCATCTTGTTTAACCTGGTAGGCTTTCACCCAAGCCACTCTAGATGCAGCTTTCCTGTTCACTGCTGTAACATAACATCTCTTACTTTTCTTTTAACCATTACAGATAGCAGGAACCAAAATAACCATCCCAGAATCAAAAGTTTCTCATCCCATGCCAGTTCATTTGCTTCCAAAATTCCATGCTTCCATGAGTCAGGAACCATTGCAATGAATACCAGTCCTGACACCAGCCATAAAGCAGCACAAGGCATCGCCTAAACTCCTGTGGGATAAGAATCAGGATTAGCACAAATCTGGTTCCTATGAGGTGGAGGTCAGACATACCTCCACTCTCCGACTTCTTTACCATTTCTGACACCGCCATTTCCCCCACAGCACTCTCTACTTCTCTGCTGGGCTGGATGATTCATTGGAATGGCTACACAGAGCTCTCATACATAGTTATGCAGTTTATTAGGGAAGTAATAGACTTCAACTCAGAATCAACTTGAAAGTAACAGGAATGACTTTGGATCAGGATCAGGAAGCACATAGGCAAATTTTGGAAGTCTCCCCTGAAGTGGGGGAGCACATTCCTCCCTTCCTCAGTGAAGAATACCTTCCAACCAGGACAGCTCTCTCAGCTGCTGTCTGCCATCAGCCCTCTGCCATCAGCCCTCTCTGCTGTCAGCCTCTCTGCTGCTAACGGGCACAGCTCATAGTCAGTGTAGCAGCTGTCTCAGTCGTGAAGGCCCTCTCTCAGCCATGCAGGCTTCTTTTAGCTGTTCAGGCCTCTCTTTGCTGTCAGGTCTTTTCACTGCTAACTGGGACAGCTTATAGACAGCCTGTTCAGTCCTCCAGCTCTGCCACCAGGCCTCTTCTGGGCCTCTCAGCCACCAGCTGTCCTGCTGGGCCCCTTCTGAGCCTCTCACTGCTAGCTCTGGTTCCAGGGCTCTCCTGGGCCTCTTGCAATCCTCAGTGTTAACAGCCCTTAACCTGTGTTACAGTTCTTTTAGGAGATTCTCCATGTAGGAGCCCCAGGTCCAAAGCACTGTGGTTCAGTCTATTCTTGGTCTTGAGGTTCCTTCCTCCTCTCTCAAAACCTCTGTGGGGTTGGCTTCTTGTGTAAGTAAGCTCCTTATCAATTTTAGGGCATGGCCACCCCAGCAGAACCATGAATGCACCAACAGCCTCGGTGGACTTCAAGCCACTCCATTCTACTGGGTGCTTTTACACACCAACTTTCTGACTAGTAAACTGACTAATCCCTGCAAGGTGAGTAAAATAGACCAATTGCAGAACAGACTGCAACCCAGGGCCAGGAAGGCCTATTCCACAGCAGGGGGTCAAGAACAAAAGGGCCAATTCCCACCAGATGAGCTGAACCCCCATGAGAGGTAAAAAAGGAGCAGGGAAAGGCAGAAGTGCTGCCTCCTCACTCTTGCTCTTTACAGTTTTGCGATGAACACTTTTAGCTGTGACTTGAAGAGAAAGGAGAGTAAAACTGTCATAGATAGGAAGACTCTCTTATTTGCTCTTCCAGAAAACACTGATTACAAATGTCCGCCAGTGCCAGGCTGGGAACTGGGTGATCACTTGTGGGGCCAAGAGGGTACCATGTGAAGAGATGGAACTGGGGCAGACACACAGGAAGAGACAACGACCACACACCAAGCACTTTTTAATCAGAGAGAAGAAGAAGGAAGAGGAGAAGGAGCAAGGGGAGGAGGGAAGGGAGAGGTAGGGGGAAGGAAAGGAGGAGTGGGACTGGTGGGAGGACTAAAAGAAGAAGAAGGCAGCTTTCTATTCTCATTTGTGATTTCTCACCAGGCCTTTTTGAAATATTGAAAAACGCTCTCTGACTTGCCCCTGCCAGTCCCCACCTATGTACACTAACTTTTAGAGATTCTCAGGGTTGTGAACCGACCATTTCTATGCTGGCTATAAAGTTGGAAGAACTTAATTTCATCCTGGGAGAACCAGTCCAGTCACTTTCTCAGTTTTTCTGTTTGAAAATGGGGACAGTTCCAACTATTGTAATTTTTGCATCCTTTATCTCGTTTTGAAAATGATTTGCCACAGTTCAGTGAATGCCTATGGTGGCAACCAAGTCACCTCGGAAAGGGGCCTGGGCCACGCCAGACCTCAGTTTTCCTTATCTGTAAAATAGGAATTATAGCTTTCCCTTGCAGGTTTTCCCACAGCTGTGAATATGCCAAGTGTGTAACTGATCCAAGACATGGCTGACAAATGGTTGTTAATGTGATATAAATAGCGTAAAATATAATGGATTAATAATAATTATTTTATAACAATATGTAATAGTTATATATCGAGGCATTGGTGGTTCTGCGGTAGAATTCTCACCCTCCACGTGGGAGACCCAGGTTTGGTTCCTGATACACCTCATGTGCAGCCTCCACCTGCCAGTCAGTGGAGTCCGCATGTTACTATGATGCTGCACAGGCTTCAGCGGAGCTTCCAGACTAAGACACGGCTAAGGAAGAAAGGCCTGGCAATCTACTGCCGAAAATCAGCCAGTGAAAATCCTGTGGATCACAACGGTCCAATCTGCAACTGATCATGGGAATGGAACAAGACTGTGCAGTGTTTTGTTCCATTGTGCATGGGGTCACCATAGCTAACAACATACATTAATAATTATTAATAATAATTACAGTAGCATCAAATTATCATTCCAGGCCTGGGAACTGCTCCCAGGACCTGAACTCAGGGATCATAATTTTCCTAAGACATGTGCCGTCACACCTGCCTGGCCACCAGCCCTTGGCCATGTCCCCTTCCTCTGAGCTGCCTCACATGAGCCTTCCTTGCTGATCATGTGGCCTGAGCAGTCATGACCTGTGTGGTTTCTTGTTTTGTAATTTGACATTTTGGGCTGTAGCCATTCCGCTTCCATACACTGTCTGGAACACTCGTTTATCTCTGAACCCAGTACCTGCCATAATACCAGGCATACAAGAGGCACTTAATAAACGCTCATATGTGACCAAATACCTTGCACACACCTGTGCTCGGTAAAACTTGTTGAACCAAAAGCAGTCCACCTCCTGCAAAAGAAGCTCAAAATTTATAATCTGAAAGCTAGAAAATGTTGAAAGAAATTAAAGAAGATTTAAATAAATAGAATAACATCACATGTTCACGGACCAGAAGACTTAATAGTGCTAAGATGGCAATACTCCCCAAGTTGATCTACAGACTCAGTGCAATCCCCATCAGAATCCCAGCTATCATCTTTGTAGAAATTGACAAGATGATCCTAAAACTCACATGCAAATGCAAAGAACTCCAAATAGTCAAAACAATCTCAGCAAAAAACACTGTTGAAGGACTTATATTTCCCAATCCTAAAACTTATTACAAAGTGGCAGCAATCAAGCTGCATGGTACTGGCATAAGGACAGACATACAAATCTATGGAAGGGAACTGAGAGACAAGAAATAAGCCAATGCATTTATGATCAATTGACTTTCTATAAGGGTACCGAGATAATTCAATGAGGGAAAGAATAATCTTTTCCACAGATAGTGTTAGGACAACTGGATATCCATGACAGAATCAATTTGGATCCCTACCCCATACCATACACAAAAAATTAGCTCAAAAGGAATGATAAATCTAAATGAAAGAACTAAAACTACCAAACTCTTAGAAGAAAACACAGAAGAAATCTTCATTATTTGGGATTAAGCAGTAGAACCAAATGCACAAGCGATAAAAACAGAATGGCTGATAAATTGGATCTCGTCAAAATTAAAAAGCTTTTGTGTTTCAAAGGACACTATCAAAAAAATGAAAAGACAATCCAGAGCCAGAGAAAATATTTGCAAACCATATATTCAATAAGGGACTTGAATCCACAGTATATAAAGAACTCTTCCAACTCAGTAATGAAAAGACAAATGACCCAATTAAAAAATGAGCAAAAGACCCCCCCTCCATGATAGATTATCAAACACAGCAATGAATAGACAAGCAACAGAAAAACAAAATAGGTAATCGGGACCTCATAAAAGTTAAATAGTTATGTTCATTGAAAGACTTTATCAAAAGAGTAAAGACAACCTACAGACTGGAAAAAAAACCTTTGGGAATGATATACCTGATAAGGGTTTAATATCTAAAATATACATAAAAATCTTTTACAACTTAACAACAAAAAGACAACCCAATCAAAAACTGGGCAAAGGACATGAACAGACACATCACAAAAGAAGATATTCAAATGGCCATCAGCCACATGAAAAGATCCTCAGTGTCATTGGCCATCAGAGAAATGCAAATCCAAACCACATGAGATATCATTTCACTCTGACTAGGATAGCCAAGATTAAAAAAACGGAAAATAACAAGTGTTGCAGGGGATGTGGAGAAATTAGAATCCTTATCCATTACTGGCGGAAGTGCAAAATGTATAGATATTGTAAAAAAACAGTCTGGAGATTCCTCAAAAAACTAGAGGTAGAGCTTCCATATGACCCAACAATTCTACTCCTAGGTATATACCCTAGGGATCTAATAGAAGTGACATGAACAGACATATGCACACCTACGTTCATTGCAGCACTATTCACAACAGCAAAAAGATGGAAACAACTTAAGTGCCCATCAACAGATGAATGGATAAGTAAAGCGTGGTACACATATACAATGGAATACTACTCAGTGATAAAGGAAAACAAGTTCCCAAAACGTCTTGGAACATGGGTGAACCCGGAGGACATTATATTGGGCAAAATAAGTCAATCAGAAAAAAACATTGTATGCTCTCACTTTTATGAATGACATGAACAAGTAAATATACAGAAACTAATGTTCATTAGGAGCCCTGGTGATGCAGTGGTTAAGATAAATTCATTAGTGGTTACCGGAGATGGGGGGCTGAGGGAGATTCACTCTACAGATATTGTTGTTGTTGTCGTTAGGTGCCATCAAGCTGGTTCTGACTCATAGCAACCCGACGTACAACAGAACAAAACACTGCCCGGTCCTGTGCCATTCTCACATTGTTGTTATGCTTAAACCCATTGTTGCAGCCAGTGTGTCAGTTCATCTCATTGAAGATCTTCCTTCCTCTTTTTCACTGACCCTCTACTTTACCAAGCATGATGTCCTTTTCCAGGGACTGATCCCTCCTGAACAACATGTCCAAAGTATGTGAGATGTAGTCTCGCCATCCTTGCTTCTAAGGAGCATTCCAAGACAGATCTGTTCGTTCTTTTGGCAGTCCGTGGTATACTCAATGTTCTTTTCCAACACCACAATTCAAAGGCATCAATTCTTCAGTCTTCCTTATTCATTGCCCAGGTTTCACGCGTATAGGAGGCGACTGAAAACACCATGGCTTGGGTCAGGTGCACCTTAGTCTTCAAGGTGGCGTCTTTGCTTTTCAACACTTTAAAGAGGTCTTTTGCAGCCCATTTGCCCAATGTAATGCGTCTTTTGATTTCTTGACTACTGCTTCCATGGGTGTTGATTGTGGATCCAAGTAAAATGAAATCCTTGACAACTTCAATCTTTTCTCTGTTTATCATGATGTTACGTATTGGTCCACTTGTGAGGATTTTTGTTTTCTTTATGTTGAGGTGTAATCCATGCTGAAGGCTGTGGTCTTTGATCTTCATCAGCAAGTCCTTTAAGTCCTCTTCACTTTCAGCAAGCAAGGTTGTGTCATCTGCATAATGCAGGTTGTTAATGAGTCTTCCTCCAATCCTGATGCCCCATCCTTGATATAGTCCAGCTTCTTGGATTATTGGCTCAGCACACAGATTGAATAGGTATGGTGAAAGGATACAACCCTAACGCACTCCCTTCCTGACTTTAAACCACACAGTATCCCCTTGTTCTGTCTGAACAACTGCCTCTTGATCTATGTAAAGGTTCCTCATGAGCACAATTAAGTGTTCTGGAATTTCCATTCTTCAAAATGTTATTCATAATTTGTTATGATCCACAAAGTCAAATGCCTTTGCATAGTCAATATGATACAGGTAAACATCTTTCTGGTATTCTCTGATTTCAGCCAGGATCCATCTGACATCAGCAATGATATCGCTGGTTCCACATCCTCTTCTGAATTTGGCTTGAATTTCTAGCAGTTCCCTGTCGATATACTGCTGCAGCCACTTGTGAATGATCTTCAGCAAAATTTTGCTTGCATGTGATAATAATGGTATTGTTCAATAATTTACACATTCGGTGGGATCACCTTTCTTGGGAATAGGCATAAATATGGATTTCTTGCAGTCAGTTGGCCAGGTAACTGTCTTCCAAATTCTTAGCATAGATGAGTGAATAATTCCAGTGCAGCATCTGTTTGTTGAAACATCTCAGTTGGTATTCCGTCAATTCCTGGAGCCTTGTTTTTTGCCAATGCATTCAGTGTAGGTTGGACTTCATCCTTCAGTATCATTGGTTCATGATCATATGGTACCTCCTGAGATGGTTGAACATCAACCAATTCTTTTTGGTATAGTGGCCCTGTATTCCTCCCATCTTCTTTTGATGCTTTCTGAGTTATTTAATATTTTCCCCATGGAATCCTTCAATATTGAAACTTTAGACTCAATTTTTTTCTTCAGTTCTTTAAGCTTGAGAAACGCAGAGTGTGTTCCTCCCTTTTGGTTTTCCATCTCCAGGTCTTTGCACATGTCATTATAATACTTTACTTTGTCTTCCTGAGCTGCCCTTTCAAATCTTCTGTTCAACTCTTTTACTTCATCATTTCTTTCTTTTGCTTTAGCTACTCTGTGTTCAAGAGCAAGTTTCAGAGTCTCTTCAGGCAGCCATTTTGGTCTTTTCTTTCTTTCCTGTCTTTTTAATGACCTCTTGCTTTCTTCATGTAAGACGCCCTTGATATCCTTCCACACTCGTCTGGCCTTTTAGTCATTAGTGTTCACCAGATCCTTCTTTCTAGTCTGTTTTAGTCTGGAAGCTCAGCTGAAACCTGTCTGCCATGGGTGACCCTACTGGTATTTGAATGCCACTGGCATAGCTTCCAGCATCACATCAACATGCAAACCCCCACAGTACGACAAACTGACAGACATGTGGGGGCTATAGATACTAGACAGCTGTTATTTTTGTTGATGGGAAAGGTAACACTAAATGACGATGAAGTATACACAGCTTGACAAAAGTAAACAATGTTACTAAAAAGTACACACACAAAAAGGACTGGTTGGTAATTGCTATGACATGTATCATTTTGAACAACAAAAACAACCCAAAAATATATGCATGGGTATATATGGATGTATATAGGCATATATGTAAATAAACAAAAAAAAGAAACCCATTGCTGTCGAGTTGATTCCAACTCACAGTGAAACTATAGGACAGAGTAGAACTGCCCCATAGCATTTCCATGGAGCAGCTGGTGGATTCAAACTGCTGGCCGCTTTGGTTAGCAGCCATAACACTTAACCACTGTGCCACCAAGGCTCCATATATGTGAATAGGTATGTATATATGTACGTATATATAGGTGTATACACGTGTATACATATATGCATCTATATGACTGTACATATATTCATGTTATATAAGGGGCATGGTTACAGATACTTCCCAGACGTAACCAAACACTTCACAGGATTGGATTTCTGGGTTTGAAGGATTAGGACCATAATCTCATGGGACATCTCAGTCAATTGGCATAGTATAGTTCATAAAGTTATGTTCTACATTTTGGTTTGGCAAGTAGTGTCTGGGGTCTTAAACACTCGTGAGTGGCCATCTAAGATACAACTAGTAGTCTCTACTTGCCCAGAGCAAAAGAGAAAGAAGGAAACCAAAGGCTCAAAGAAGAAACTAGTCTACAGGAAAACTAGTCTACATGAACCGCAGCCTCATCTACCCTGAGACCAGAAGAACTAGATGGTGCCCATCTCCCACTACCAACTGTTCTAATCAGGGCCACAATAGATGGACCCTGACTGAATGGGAGAAAAATGTGGAACAGAACCTCAAATTCCTAAAGAAAAAGAAAAGACTTACTGGACTAGTTGAGACTGACAGACTCCTCGAGACTATTGTCCTGAGATACTCTTGAAACAAAAATAACCCCTGAAGTCACCTTGTAGCTGAATAACAAATATCTCAAAAAATTACCATTACCACCCATGAGTATTGTGCTCCTTTAAAAAATCACTGTATGAGACCAAACGATCAACGCCTACTTTAAAACAAAGATGAGAATGTAAGGGGGCAGAGAAACTGGATTAATGGAAATGGAACAATCAGAATGGAAATAATGTTCACACATTGTGAAAAATGTAAACAATGTCACTGAACATCTTGTGTAGAAATTGTTGAATGGGAACCTAAACTGCTTTGTGAACCGTCACAGAAAACACAAAATATTATTTTTTAAAAATGGGCAAAGGACTTGAACAGACATTTCTCCAAAAAGGATATACATATATGGCCAGTAAGCACATGAAAAGATGGTCAACATCATTAGTCATTAGGGAAATGCAAATCAAAACCACAGTGAGGTGCCACTTCAAACTCAGCAGGATGGCTTTAATGAAAATAACAAGTGTTGGTGAGAACGTGGAAGAATTGGAATTCTCCTACGTTGCTAGTGGGAATACAAAATGGAGCAGTCACTTTGGGAAACAGTTGGGCAGTTCCTCAAAATGTTAAACAAGTTAAACACAGAGTTACCATATGACCCAGAAATTCCGCTCCTAGGTATCTACACAAAGTTCATGGCAGCATTATTTATAATAGCCCAAAAGTGGAACAATCCAGACGTCTATCAGTTGATGAATGGATAAACAAAAGATGGTTCACAATGGGATGTTGTTTGGCATTAAAAATGAATAGGTATTGATATAAGCCGCAGCATGACAAACTCCAAAAACCTTATGCTAAGTGAAAACGCTACATGTTGCATGATACCATTTCTATGAAATGTCCAGAATAGGCAAACCTATAGACACAGGAAGAGGATCAGTGGTTGCCCAGGGTTTCAGAGAGAAGAGCAAGAAGGAATGAAGAGTGACAAAGTTTCTTTTTAGGGTGACAAAAATATTCTAAAATTAGATATGACGATGGTTGCACAACTCTGTAAATATACTAAAAAACGTTGAATTGTACACTTGAAATAGAAGGACTTTATGGTATATAAGTGATATTTCAAAGCTGTTTATCCTAGGGGAGGCAGGAACCCGGCAGATAGAGGACAAGGAGGGAAGAAAGAGGTCATGGATTGAATTGCGTCCCCCAGAAATATGTGTAAAGTTGGTTAGGCCATGATTTCCAGTGTTGTGGGGTTATCCTCCATTTTGTGATTGTAATTTTATGTTAAAGAGGGTTAGGGTGGGATTGTTACACCCTTACTAAGGTCACGTCCCTGATCCAATGTAAACTGAGTTTCTCTAGGGTGTGGCCTGCATCACCTTTTATCTTACAAGAGATAAAAGGAAAGGGAAGCGAGCAGAGAGTGGAGGGACCTCGTGCCACCAAGAAAGAAGCACCAGGAGCAGAGTGCATCCTTTGGACCCAGGATTCCTGTGCGGAGAAGCTCCTAGTCCAGGGGGAGATTGATGACAAGAACCTTCCTCCAGAGTCAACAGAGAAAGCCTTCCCCTGGAGCTAACACCCTGAATTTAGACTTCTACTAGGCTTTGAGTGAATAAACTTTTGTTTGTTGAAGCCATCTGCTTGTGGTACTTCTGTTACAGCAGCACTAGATAACTAAGACAGGAGACTTTGATTATATGTCTTCTATACTTCAAATGGAAACCCTGGTGTTACTTCAAATGGAAACCCTGGTGGTGTAGTGGTTAAGTGCTATGGCTGCTAACCAAGGGCTCAGCAGTTCGAATGCGCTAGGCGCTCCTTGGAAACTCTATGGGGCAGTTCTACTCTTTTCTATAGGGTTGTTATGAGTCGGAATCAACTCAACGGCAGTGGGTTTGGTTTTTGGTATACTTCAAACGGAGCCCTGATGGTGCAGTGGTTAAGAGCTACAGCTGCTGACCAAAGGTCAGCAGTTCAAGTCCACCAGCCACTCCTTGGAAACCTATGGGGCAGTTTTTTTCTGTCCTATGGGGTTGCTGTGAGTCGGAATCGACTCAACAGCAAAGGGTGTGGGTATATATATATATATATATATATACATATATAAACACATACATATTTCAAACAGTGAGACTATACTCTCTATTAAAAAAGTAAATTTAAAAAACAAACGAAAGAAAAAAGAGATAGATCCCTGCTCCTTCCCCAATTTGAGTGGGGAAAAGGAGAGAGCTGTTGCCTATGCCCGACCCCAGTGCAAGCCCATGACTGGGTGGACAGCAGATTAGATGGGACAAACACAGCCTTAGCAAATTTTCCATTCATGGCCTAGAAGCCAACAAAGGCACCACCCACAGTGCCCGGATAACCAGAGGGTCCCAGTCCCGCTCCTTCTCCCACTGCCACCACCGGGGAACATGTAAAATCCCAGAAGCATATTGCAACCCCACAGACTAGCAAGAAAACCCCAAGACTGACCCCAGCCAAACAGAATGGAAGCTTGAGAAACAAATTCCATTGTTGTACCAGGAACAGAGAAAACTCTTTCTCGCACACCTGAGCCTGTGGCTGGTTCAGACTCCGGGCCACAGCCAGGACTCAGAAACAGGACAGATGCCTGAGATATGGGGATTGAGACTTGGCTGCACCAGTGAGGCCAGCGCAGCAAAGAGGGGGGATTCTCAGAGCACCTACCATGTTTCCTGAAGGGCCTTGGCTTGTTAACCAAAGAGCCCTGCTGTCACATTAGCTTAGAAAACCCCAGTTCAAGGAAGTCCAAGCATTTTTATTTGTTTGTTTACTACAGACCTCCTCAGAGCCTTTGCTATGGACTCTTCCAGAGGGGCCCTGGCAGATGCAAAGGACTTTTTTGATTTTGAGGAACATCTAGTGGGACAGGGGCTTATCTTTATTTTACAGTGGCGGGGAGGGGTTTGTCCGAGGTCTCACAGTGAGTCTGTGGGCAGCAGCCTTAGAAGCAAGTCTCCAGACTCTGGCCAAAGCTGACACTGCTGCTCCAGGCAGTCAGCATTCTGGCTGTCCCCTGAACCTGGGCCTGGACCCGGGCGATTTCATGCTGCGTCATCAGCAGTCTCTGGCCACTGTCTCTCTCAGAAATTTTCTATGTTTGAGCCCTTGCCTGGGTGCATGTCTGGGGGTGTGGTTGCTGAAGACAAAGGAGACTCAGAGAAAAGACAGGCTCCCGCCTGAGGAGAGGGGCCAGCAGCAGGGGCCAGGGCGTGCATGCTTGCTGCGAGGCCTGGGGCCCCTGACGGCCCCTCTGGGGCTAGGTCCCAACTGTGCCACGAAGGACTCAGACTTTCATCTGCTTTAGTGATTTATCCTTTGAATAAGCCTCTAAAACTCTCCATGGTAAAAATTCTACGGGATAAATGATTCATTGCTGAAGCTGGGTGAGGGGTGCGTGTAAATTTCAACACGAAAATAAAATATTCAAAAACTGCCCTGGCTCTTGATCCTCTGCATGGCTCAGAAGGGAGGGTCACAGTGGAAATTCCTGCCTCAATGACTGAGCCTCAAGCCTCGGCCCCCTCCTTACCTGGAATACAAGCCTCATACCTGCACCTTGAAGGCCCCCAAACTTGGGGCTGTCAGCATGCAGGGGCTTGGGGAGGCTCAGGGTTGCCCAAGCATCCCTGTGTGCTGTCCTTGCCACCGCCACCCATTGCTAACCCACACCTGGGCACTCCAGGCCCAGCCACCCTCCTCCCCCACAGCCCCTGCCTCCCAGACCCCAGCTGCAGGCCCTAGCAGGCTACTCACTTGGCTCCTCCTGGCCCGCCCCGCTCCGGACGCCGTGCCGGCTCCAGCCGAGGCCACTCATTACTCAGGATGTTTATTATTAGTCTTTGATTTGATTAGTGCCTGGGCTGTACTTCCTGGGTTTTCCCCGCAACCTACCAAATGTAAATCAGCACCTCTCCCTGCGCCTGCGTGCTCAGTCTCAGGAGCCAAGGTGGGTGGACATTGCCTCACACTCAGGGTTCCCATCAGGACGTCTGCTGGGCACCTACTGTGTGCTACCCACCAAGCAGGTAGAGAAATGAAGGCTGGCCTTCGCTTTGGGATGAAATACAAACCCTGGTACAGCTCCCACAACTCTCCAAACCCTGGCCCTTGCCCACTCATGGGCCTCACCTTTTGCCACCTACTATATTTTTATACATACCTCCGGAACCCTGGTGGCATAGTGGTTAAGTGCTATGGCTGCTAACCAAAGGGTCGGCAGTTCGAATCTACCAGGAGCTCCTTGGAAACTCTATGGGGCAGTTCTACTCTGTTCTCTAGGGTCGCTATGAGTTGGAATCGACTCGACGGCACTGGGTTTGGTTTTTTTTTATACATACCTCCAGCTCCAACAGGTTGAGTAGCTCTCTAGTCTCTGGGCATTTGCTCAGGCCCCTTCCTCTGCCTGGACCAACTTTTCCTATGGCATTGCCTGGCCAGCTCCTCCCCTGCTCCTTCTAGGCTCAGTTGAGGTATCACCTCCCCTGGGAAGCCCTCCCTGACTGCCCTGGGACACGTCAGATGCCCATTCTCTGATTGCTTAGCCCTACCCTTACCCCACCAAAGCACTTTCAAGGCTCAATACTAGAGTCTGAGACCTCGGTTGGAATCTTGGCCCTGTCCCCAACCCACTGGTGGCTTTGAGCAATTTGCTTAAACTCTGTGCTTCCATTTTCTCATAGGTTTATGAGGATGAAAGAGTTAGTACCATCAAGTTCTTAAAACCAGCTCTTGGCATACAGTGAGCTCTCAATAAACGATGATGAGGATTCATATACTGCAGCCCATGAGGCAGCGTACTGTGACTTTCTGTATATTTCTATGTCTTCCCAACTACTCTGAAACGCTCCCTCCCCCTATAGCAACGGCCAAGGCTGAAGTGCTAGGATTTGAAGCCAGGGAGCCCCAGGCAGTGAGGAAGAAATCTCAGAGGATGGGCAAGAGCCAGAGAGGTGGGGAGCAATGAGGGAAGTCCTCCCAGGAGCAGCTGGCTTGGAGCAGAGGTGGGGGAAGCAGGGCGGGACACAAGGCCAATTTGGATAGCAGGGAGCAGAGCAGGAGGGGAAGTACATTAACGTGCTCAACCTTGTCGATAATCAGAAAAATATAATTTAGGCAATAATGAAAAAACTATTTCTCGTCCATCGGGCTGGCAAAGTTTAAAGTCTGTCGACGTCAGGTGGTTGGGTGACACAGGAGTGGTGAACCCATGCACAGCTGGTGACAGAACAGGTCTGCATGCCATTTTGGAGGCTGGTTAAAACTCAGGTTGTGCTCACCCACCCGCAACCTTCTGTCCTCTATAAGCGCCCTGAGAAACGCCGCCCCTACACATGGACTTTCACTGGGGCATTGTTGGTAATAGTGGAAAACTGGGAACAATCTCAATGCCCACCCGGTAGAGGACGGCTAAAGAAGCTAGGTACACAGGTCATAGGAGGAATTCCACACGATTGTTTAAAAGGTGAAGTAGACCAGTGGAAGGGATATAAGAAGATCACCAGGACGTATCGTTGAGTGAAGAAAGGTAGCTATATAGCATGATACTTACAGCATAATGCCTTTTAGTAAACACACACACACACACAATGTGGCCATTGTGTGTTCTGTGACTACTTATGATGAATGCGATGTGGAGGAAGCAGTCTGGGAGGACACACAGGATGACAGTGGCCATTTTGGGTAGAGCAAGAAGGAGCTAGGATTGAAGGTGATGGTGAAAGGGACTTTAGCCTTGTTCTTAACCGTTTGATTTCTACCTGGAAAAGATACTCATGTTTTATTTGTGTCGTGAAAGTCATAAAAGCCACAGTGGATATATAAGCTGGACTGGTGGGATGGATTTGTGAGCAAGGGGTGGTGGTAGATCCATTGCCTGTTGGAACTGGATGAGCCCAGAGCATCTGCTGGTCCCTCCTTGGGCCCTCCTTACCTTCTGTTTGCATACCCCTAGGGTCGGGACTCTGCCCACCTCACAAAAAGCCAGCTCCCTGGGGGTTAGCTCTGCCTGTTAGAAAACTCCTGTCTGTGGAGCAGAAATATGCCTTCCAATCTCGGACTTACTGGGCTGATTGCTGCCTTTGACCCCACACAGATTGTGGGTCAATGTGATAGTGTTTGGGTGTTTTAGAGTTAGCATGTGTTAGCATGTGAAATGAAAAACAAGCAAAGTCCAGCTGGACTTTTAGGGTGGCTGAGAATTGAACGGTAGTTTCCCTAATGTCTCGTCGTCGATCACACCTTGCTGAAGTTCAAATGTGGTTTAGAGAGAATGGGTTTTATTTGCTTTTTATTTTCTCTAATTAGAGGTATAATTTACATGCAGCGAAGTGCCGGCATTGTAAGCGCACAGCTTTAGGAACCTTAGAGTCTGTGACACCAAGATGTGGGACGTTCGCAGGCCCAGAATGCTCCCTTGTCCCCCTTTCACCCACCCTAGACATAGCCACTCTCCTGCTTCACTCACCGTGGATTCACTTTGCCTGTTCCTGAGCTTCGTATAAACGGGGTCATACAACACGTCTGCTCCCCTTTTCCAGCTTCTTTCTCTTGATAATAGATTTTATTAGACCAGATGGATCAAAGCTGCGTGACTTTTTCAGACAAGTTGTTGAATCTCTGTGGGCCTCACTCTAAGACGAGCACTTTCTTCTGATGTGTCAAAGAGATCAAAGCAAAGCTCAAATAGGACAACCCAGAGGGGAGCACTTGTGGGCACCCTCCCATTGTCACACAAACATAAGGAATGATGACTATTGTTGTTCGAGGGATGCTCAGACCTCAGGTCTGATGAAAATAGATTCCTCTCTGCACCGGGCTCCCTCAGAACAGGTGCCAGAGGTTTCTGAACCTCATTCTGAATCTTCCAAACCTCATTCTGAAACCAACGTTTTCTGGGCTATCTCCCAGGGGGTACAGGTTCTAATTTTAAACTCCATGGTTGAGATGACAAAAGAGCTTTGGGACCCAGAGTAAAGATACCTGGTAGACCTCAAGATTTGGGAGCCGATCCATTGACGTATGTACTTAAATAGTTAAAATATGCACATGGTAAAAAAAAAAAAAATTAAACAGCATGAAAGCGAATGTAGTGAAAAGTATCTTTCTCTCCCCTCCAGGAATCCTAGCTTGCCATTTCCCAGCTCAGCAGCAACAGCTATTGGAAGATCTTTCTTGTTCACTCGCCTTTCCAGCCAAGCCCACACATTCTCAAATACGTGTATGTAACTTCTATGTTTTGCCTTCCCGCGACCATTTTACACAATTACCAGACTGAACACACTGTTTAGCACGCTTCTTTTCTCAGTATACCCTGCCAGTCAGTCCTTACTTTTTATAAGAGTTCTTAAAATGCAGGCATAGTAACGATAGGGAGCATTTGTGCAGCACTTATTATGTTCCAGGCACTGTTCCCAACACTTCCCATATGCTCCCGTAACATGTTTTTTATCTTCTTTGCATCTCACTGAATGGCTTGCATTCCTTGAGGTGGAATTACTTGGTCAAAGGGAATATTACATTTTAACCAATATTTCCCAATGAAATTGTTCATATTTACAAAAGAGGGTCTGCAATACTTGATCGAAGTGTCGTGGTCTTCTCGGAGGCAGCAGGGAGTGTTTTTCTCTCTTTCCCGCCCTCCTCCCATCTCTCCCGGGGCTTGCTGCCACCTCTGTGGCCTTTTTGAAGCCGTGCTGTTGAACCTGCTCTAATGGAGTACTACAGGTAGGACAAAAGCAAAAGTACCCAAAAAGGGCTATTTCTTAGAAATGCAGTGAAAGCCCTGATTTTCATGATTGAAATTTACATAAACGACTCATTTTTCTATAGTGAATTTCCTCCTTTGCTAATGTACCCGTCCCCTCGATGTGTACTAATTTCTCAGAAACACTAGATGCCATTAGCAAGACGCACTTCAAAGAGCGAACAGTGGTTTCTTTACAATAACAGCCTCAGCCTTTCGTGGGGAAGAGCTACTTTCTTATTTTCAAAAATTTCCCCAAAACTTTTATTATGTAAAATTTGAAACATAGAGAAAAGTTAAAAGTCAAGTACAATGAACACCTGTACAAATGGCATGGGGGCGGTGTCTGAGCTTCTCTAACTTCAAAAGGGGGAAGGAGAATCAAAACCAACAGCCCACGGCTGACTCCCATGAGGCAGAGGTCAGACATGTCCCTTCTCTCTGCCTTCTTTTCCAGTTCTGACACCAGCCATCCCTCCCATGGCACTCTCTACTTCTCTGCTGGGTTCAATAAATCATTGCAGTGGCTACACAGACCTCACAGACAATACTCATGATTATGGATGAAGTTTATTTAGGGAAGTAAAAGGTAATAATTCACATTCAGGAATGCTGAGGATACAGTTCTTCCATCAGAACAGCCTTTTCCTAACTGTGCCACAGGTACGTCTCTCTCTGACCCCTTGGCTTCTGCCCTGCTCAGGCAAGTGTTACGAAGCTCTTTTAGCTCTGCCCTTAAGTGTCCAGAGGCACTCTACTCCACCAATAAGCCTTGGCCCAAAGACTTTCAGCTTTCTTTGTCCGTAGGCCAGGAAGCCCACTGCGCTGTCTCCTGTCAGTCTCTCCTACTGCTGTTTCTCTGCCACTGACTCCTGTCATCTGCAGTGTAACAGCTCTCTCTCTCAGTCTCCTGGCTCCAAGAGCTTCTTAGCACAGGGATCCCAGGTCCAAAGGACACGTTCTGCACTTAGCTCTCCTTCCTTTGTGGTGGTGGGATTCTTCCTTTCCTGCCCTTGGGATGACTCATTTCAAGCTCAGCGGGTTGACGAAACTGCCCAGTTCCCTTGGTGGGCCACTATTACCTTATTTGCACAGTCCCACCCAATCAGATGTGTGGAAGTTACAAGACCCTGGCGAGAAAGGCCACACAAAAGCAATCCATTGCACCACAACATACACAGACCCTCCGCCTAGATTCAACAACTGTTAACACTGATATCTATATCAATCTCTATGTCTACACATATCTCTGTGTCTACATCAACCTCTAGATCTACGTCAATCTCTACATCTACATCTATATACCTACACATATGTCTAGATCTATATCAACCTCTAGATCTACACCAATTTCTACATCTACATCTGTCTCTACATCTAACCTGTAGCTCTACATCTACCTCCAGATCTACATCTTTCTTTGTTTTAACAATTTGCAGATTTTATGACACTTCACTTCTAAATGTTTCAGTAGACATCTCCTGAGAAATTTCTTTATATAGATTACCTTTATCACAACTAAGAAAATCAGTAATTCAATATTATCACCTAATATCTATTCTATTTTCCAAATTGTCTGAAGACGTCTTTTATGAATGTGTCTTTTTTAAATCAGAACCCAACCAAGGGTCACACATTGCATTTGGTTGCTGTGTCTGTTTAGGGGATTTTGTTTTTAGTCTAGAATAATCCTCTATCTTTTTTCTTTTCTCTCCGCTTCCTTTCTTTTGCTTGTTTGACATTGACTTTCTAAAGAAACTTGGCCACTGTCTTGTAGAATGTCCTGCAGCTAGATCTGTCTGACGTTTCCGCCTAGGTGTTGTCTGACATGTTCCTCTCTCTTCGGTTATTTCCTGGAAATAAATTGTTAGGTCAACATGCTTACCTGGGCTTGGGATCAGAGTTGTTGATGAGAATACTTCCCAGGTGATGCTGACTACCTCCTACTGAATCACACCAAGAAGTACACAATGCAAAAATAAAATAAAAAGAAGTACACAATGTCAGGTTGGCTCACCAGCAGTGCTGCTGACTTTGGTCACTTGTTAAGGTGGTGACAGCCAGGTTCTCCATGTAGAGGGACACTGTTCCATTTGTAAGTGTCACCTGTGGGGTGACACCTTGTGAGCATTCTGTTCCTTAGCAACTTTTCGCTCGTTGACTTTAGCCTTCATTGATGACCCTTGACTGAATTGAATGTCACATTGGGGCTTTCGAAGGTGATGAGTTTCCAAATTTGTCATTCCTTCTCCATTGCCTAGCTGGTGTTTTTCTGTAAATAGTTTGCTTTTATCTCCTTTTCTGATTTTTAAAAAAAACAAACAAATAGAAAATGACCATGAATCATATAACAAACACTCATATTGTCACCACCCAGAATTTTGTATTAAAATGTTGGTATATTCACCTTCAAATTTTTTCTCTTAAGAAACCAAACCAAAACCAATCCAGTTGCCACTGAGTTGATTCTGAATAATGGCGACCCATGTGTATCAGGGTAGAACTGTGCTCCACAGGATTTTCAATGGCTATGACCTTTCAGAAGCAGATCACCAGGCCTTTCTTCCAAGGCACCTCTGTGATCAAACCAATTTTTCCATTAGTAGCTGTCTGTGTGACCTTTTGCACCACCTAGAGTTTCTTAAGAAAGAAGACATTAATTACAGTCAAAGTTCTGAAACCCGTCACCCCCACCCACCTCTTCCCCTCACCAAAGGGAACCACCATCATAAACATCCCATTTTTATACCCTTATAAGCATGTATTTTGCATGAGTTATTTTTAAATTTTTATATAAATGGCATTCTGTGTACATCATTATGCATCTCAACATTGTTGAGAGCAGCTCATATGAAAACATATATAGCTAATTCATTCAACTACCGTATTCCATTGTATAAGTACTATATTCCACATTGAACTTTCCATCCCTATTCTACATTTGTTTCAGATTCCTTGCCATTATAAACAATGCTACAAATGGACAGCCTCTTTGTGCAGAGGTATGAGAGTCTCTTTAGGGTGAATGTGCACAGTCAGAATCTTGAGTTGGGGGGTCTGCACCTTACCAATGTCACCAGATATTGCCAAGCTGGCCGTGATAATTTACACTCCCAGTAGCAATGTGTAACTATCTCCATTTACTCATTCTTTTATCTACATTAGAGAGTGTCACGCTTTTAAATTTTTCCTAATCTAGGTGGGAAATGATGTCCTGTTGCTTTACTTTGCATTTCCCCATTACCAGTGAGGCCGTGCACGTAAGTTTATGGTTGCAGGAGGCAGAGGGGCTCTTCCGGTTCTCTGAAGGCTGCAGTCACTCATTGGGAACGAAAGGGTGTTATGAAGAGGGCAGGGTTCCTGAGCA
Source organism: Elephas maximus indicus (assembly GCF_024166365.1). Classification (NCBI taxonomy): domain Eukaryota; kingdom Metazoa; phylum Chordata; class Mammalia; order Proboscidea; family Elephantidae; genus Elephas; species Elephas maximus. The sequence goes on along the minus strand of NC_064820.1, from coordinate 215,780,386 downwards.
GGAGAGGGCTCCCCAGGGGCAGCCAGAGACATCTGGGGAAGAGGAATGACCCTGTGGGTCTGAGTTGCAGGTGATGACCGTCCTCTCCTTCAGAGATGTCTGGTGCCACTGAAGCCCACCTTAAGCCAGTAGAGATGCTACCTTGGTGGAAATCCATGGACTGCCAAAAGAATGAACAAATCTGTACAGCCAGAATGCTTCTTAGAAGAGAGGATGATGAGACTTCATCTCATATACTTTGGACATATTATCAGGAGGGACCAGTCCGTGGAGAAGGATACCATGCTTGGTAAAGTGGAGGGTCATTGAAAAAGAGGAAGACCCTCAGTAAGACGGATTGATACAGTGGCTACAACAATGGGCTCAAGCATAACAACAATCATGAGGATGGCGCAGGACTGGGCAGTGTTTCGTTCTGTTGTACATATTGAGTCAGAACTGACTTGACAGCACCTAACAACAACAACGACCATGGAGGGAAGGTAACTATTCTCGACGCATAATGTCCCTATGTTTGACCAATCATCATACTCAACACCTCATGCTAGTAAGCACTTTACTGATACCTCGTTTAATCCTCTCAGGAATTCATTTATCACTATTTCCATTTTACTGAAGAGGAAACTGAGGGTCAGAGAGGCACAGTGCTTTACCTAAGGTCATAGAGCTGGTAAATGAGCTGCCTCCAGTGCCCAAATCCTTCCTTCTGTACAGAATTGTCTCTTCTCTTACCCACCCAGTTGTTCCCGGACAGGATAAAAGATGGGTTTTTACTGAAAGAAGAAGACAGGTTCTGGTTTTCCTGTCCCCTTCTGGCTATTAGCAAGACAGTTGTTTCTTAGCCTCAAAGTGCAGCCTTGCAGATAGCTCCCAGCCTGCTGGCCCAGGGTTCTTAGTCAGGAGACAAACAATACCTCCTTCTCAGTGCAGCTCAGTTTTTAGGTTGGTTGTTACCAGAATAGGGTGGGGGATGGAACTAGGGACTCAATAACTGAGAAACATTTAGATCTTATGTCAGGAGGAGAAAGAATGTCTCTCTCTAGTGAAGTCCTAAAGTCCTCTGTTGTACATGTGGTTTTAGGCAGAGGCATTTCAGGCTTCAGAAGAGAGGTACCTTATAGGTGGATGAAACCTTGGGAATTTTGGTCCAGACTGCCCACTTTATAGATGTGAAAGCTGAGGCATTGAAAGGAGAGGGAGCTTAACTTCTAGGCTCTAGGCTCTTTGAGCCTATGTTTCACTCAGACAGTGCCTTTTTCTCATAGCTAGCAAAGTAGCCAGCACACAGCATACATTCCACAAATATTTGTCCAATGAACAAATGAATGAATGAGAAATTTGGAAATTAAAAAAACAACCCAAATTTAAAAAAAAACAAAACAAGCTTTTGGTTCCTCAGATTTTGCTGTATGAAGATGACCAGTATGGGGAAGGAGAATCAATGAACTGGGTCTTCCACGAGGAAGGTCTCTCAGAGTAAGGTTGTTGGTGACTCAGCAAGCAGAGACAGCACAGACGTCTTGTTGGAGAAGTGCACGCTAAACACAGAATCTGGACAAGGTTACCTGACCTCCTTTCTTACCACCTCATGCTCCCTCCGCTGAGGTCATCCTGCAGACATGCTGGGTACCTCCCCACCTCAGGGCTTCACCCCTGCTATTCCCACTGGCAGAAAAGACAGCTCACTGGCTTTTTGTGCAGCGGAGTCAGCTCCAACATCACCCCTCAGAGGGGCCTTCACAACCATGCTCTCCAGAGTCCCTTCCCCAACCATGCCCTACCGCTTCAATCAAGTTTATTTCTCTCTGAGCAGTTCTGCTTACAATGAACTGTTTTTTTCATGTGCTTACCATGGTTATCTGCATCCCCTACTAGAATGTCAGCGCTAGGAGCTAGGAGCTTCGTCTTTATGCCACTGTGTCTCTGGCACCTGGAGCTGTGCCTGGCACACGAAAGGCACCCAATGGACCACTGTTGAATGAATGAATGAGAGAAAGAAGAGGCTGTTGAGCTGCCAGGTGTGGAGGTGAACAAGAGCCAACCTGAAAGTAACACTCCAGTCTCTATTCACTTACTGTGACAGGGCAGGCAGGAGGTAAAAGATAAAGGTGCTGGCTCCCCAGTGTTCCATTTCCCCTCAGAAAGGCACTGGGTGACGTCAGATGACAGGCAATGCAGCCGGGAACTTCTCACTGCCAAGTCACCCCGAAGAGAAGGATCCTGCCTTTTTATGGTTCCCAGGGGCTGAGGAAGGGGAGAGGGAGGAGCTAGGAGTGGAAATGTAGGGAGTCAGACTGGGGAGAAGCACCTCCAAACCAAACTAACTGCTGTCGAGTCAATTCCGACTCGTAGCAACCCTATAAGACAGAGTAGAACTGCCCCATAGAGTTTCCAAGGAGCGCCTGGTGGATTCAAACTGCTGACCTCTTGGTTAGCAGCCATAGCACTTAACCACTATGCCACCAGGGTTTCCAAGGCCCACCATAAAGAGGTCTCCAAATTGAGGCACCTGGTTGAGGAATGCAGATGTGCCCGTGAGCATGGCCAACTCACTGGGGCAGGGGCTGATTCCTTGACTGTATCTTCCTCCAGAGACTGAAGCCGGAAGTGGAGAAGCAGGTCATTTCTCCCTCTGTGAGGCCTGCCAGGCAAGCCTCGTAACTGCCCATGGCCGGCCTGAAAGATCACACACAGGATTGTGACCTGGAGCCAGATTTTTCAGGGGTTGGGGCTGGTTTCTGGGCCAAAGCCTGTGCGCCTCAGCTGGAAAAAGGGCTTGGGCCCCCATGGTGAAAGTGACAGTGTGTATGTGTGTGTTGGGCGGGCCTTAGGTTAATAATAAATGACTACGATTAGTTGAATACTGTGAGGAAGTATTCTTTCAGACAAACCCAGCTTTGGTCTTCTCTGTTCCTCCCCCTGCTAGCATCTTTAGGCCTCAGAGCAAACCACCCCCGCCCCCCCCAGCCAAGCCTAATTGTTTGTCTAAATAAGCAGCAGGGCTAAAGAGATACCTTTCTGGGTTGGCACCACGATGCCTGATGCTTCTCCTATGGTGATTAGGAGGAAAAATCTACGTTTCACTCCACATAGCGTCTCATATAAGCTCTGGGGTATAAAAATGGCTGGGCGAGGGGCCTTGGGATCCTTCAGTTAAAAAATTACTGTTCTGGAGGAGGCACATGTAGAAGACTGCTCCATCTCTACTGGGACAGCTTCCAGAAGCCGTGGGGCACTGGCTCCATGCAACTGTTCCCTCTGAGTCCCTTGGCTACAGCGCAGAGTGGAAGCACCCGTAGCAGAGCTTCCAGTCCCCAAACTAAGCCTACCTAGTCAAGGTGGGCTGGCATGAGGCTCTCACCTACAGTACAAAGCGGGGTTCGTGTAGAAGAGTTTTCCGTCTCAGCCTGGACAGTCTTTTCAAGGCAAGGGAGGACTGGTTCAAAAACGGATCCACATGTGTTCTGAGGTGCTGTCTGCTGCTTGTAAATAATAAAAGCTTCTCTCCATGTGCTGACACTCTGGGAGCATCTGGTGTGTTCAGGCTCTGATCAGAATGATGTGATAGTCATGGAGAAATCAGGATTAGCGATTGGTTTCCCTTTTTTAGTGGCCCCTGTTTATTTAGAAATTTGGGATAACCTGTGAGTGTATCACAAATACGTACTGTGTGCTGCGCACAAACTTTATTTTAAATTACTCATTCTCAGAACAAAGCAGAAGCTGCCATGATCTCCTACTTGCAGATAAGGGGGTGAAGTCTTGGAGACTGAGCACTTTGCCTGTAGCCTAAGATGAGATGGAGACAGATTTGTCCCCATGAATCTCTGGCCCCATAGCCCATGCTGACCCAAAGCCTAGTGGATGCTGAAGAGCTGAGGCTGTTACAAGCTTTCATCAGGATCCAAATATGAGCCCAAGCTCCTGCTTGACTCTGTTGTTCTTCTGCCCAGCACTGACGTGTGCTGGGATAAAGGAGGATGATGTAATCAGGGTGCCTGGGGGGTAGCAGAGTGGGGCTACCTAGATGGGGCAGACAGGGCAGACTCGCTGCAGGAGGGCCTTTGAGAAGAAGCCAACCTTGCAAAGATCCAGGTGAAGGGCAATCCAGGAAGCTGGAAGGACCTTAGTTTAGCCCAGCAGAGGAGTAGAGTACAAGGCAAGTGGGGATGGAGCATGAGGAGCAAGGAGGAAATGTTTACTGAACGAACTAATGACTGAAATATCATTTTGGGCCCCCCCACTTTCTGGCCCAGTCATTGGCACAGAGAAGTCCCTCAAGAACTATCTGAATTAAACTGAATTGAATCAAGTCAATGTCCTGCTTGGCAAAAACAAAAATAACTTCTGGCATAACCTGTCTCATAGGAAAATTCCCTCCTTGGAGAATTCTGGGTGATTGCTCATCGCCAGGTGGTTGGCAAACTGAGAACAATATACGCAGATGCAATAAGACAGATTAGTAACGCTCAGGTTGCAGAAGCAGAATGTAAAAGTTTTGGGTAAAGGAGAAAAAACACTTGAGACTTTTTGTGTTGCAGAATTCCAGATTAATCCTTTGCTGGTATTAAAGACTGATCTGTTTCCCCCCCTTTTTCTTGGTAAGTGGGAAGTAGGCTTTGGTGCAGGAGGTTAGATCAACACGGAGGCCTCTAAGCCACACAGCTGGGCTGGCCTGGTGGTTTCAGCTCTGCATCAAAGATGGCAAAGGAAAAAGGGGTCCTGCTTCTAGTGCCTGCCCTGAACTGTTGACTCAACATTTCCACTTGGATATAACAATAAATCCCCCGCGCTCTGCAAAAAAAAACTCTACTGTCGAGTTCATTCCAACTCATAGCAACTCTATAGGGCAGAGTAAAACTACCCCATAGGATTTCCAAGACTGTAACCTTTTTCCCCCAGCACTTCTGCTTGGCCCCCTGAAATTCTAGAAATAACCCACAGAGTCAGAGATACAGTCAGAACTTTCCTGGGGCACAATAAGGCAATAAGGCCTAGGGAGCATTAGCGGGATGCCCTGAGAGAATCAGGCTTGTTTTGGTGACCATTGTGTTCCCAGCACCTAACATGAGGCCTGGTGCATACTAGGAACTCCATAAGCAGGCGTTGAATAAATGAACTTTCAGAATTCTGTGCAGCATTAGGACTTGGACCTTTCCATGGGCTCACCATGCTCCTGGGAAAAATCACCGAGTGCCTTCAGTTTGCCAGGCCCTGTGCAGGCCACGTGGGGCTGGGAAGGGGCTCTGCATAAACAGGGCGTCATCAGGGAGGGTATCCAGAGCTCTCTCCCACAAAGAAACAGACTGTGCATCCCACACAAAAGAGAAGGTCCAAGTGACCCAGTGGCAGCCCCCACAGACCCAGCAGGCTGTCCTACAGGTCATCCCGCACAGACTCCGCAGGCACAGCAGAGTTCAACTCAACTAAAGGAAAAGCCCCTCGCCCCTCGGGGGATATAATTCTAAGGCATTACAATAGTACTCCACTTCCAGGGTTTCCCCGTACGATTGTTGTTAGGTGCTGTGGAGTCGACTCCATCTCATGGTTTCCTTCTGTACAACAGAATGAAATGTTGCCTGTTCCTACGCCATCCTCACAATCATCAGCATGTTCGAGCCCATCCTCATAGGGTTAAGCCTGGTTAAGTAGTGAGCTCCCTGTCACTGCCCCTGAAATCTTCAGAAGAAAACAAGGACCTGCCCTCAGAGTCCACAGTCTGGTTGAGAGGACAAGTCATCACCATGCATAGAGTTGGTATAAAAAGAACAGGCTTACAAGGAACAGCACAAGATGAAAATACCCAGACTCAGTTCCTGGTTGGGCAAGCTCGCACTGGGCTAGTAGGTTAAGTCACTCTATTTGATTTTTCTGTATAACCGTACAGTATTGTGTTTCAAAGGCCTCCCCTTGATCCATTGTTCAAGGGCCTTCTTATACAAGAGGCCTTTGCTGGGTTTCAGTACAGATACCTGTACTGAGGTGGGACCAGCCCAGAAGGAAACTGCTGGGAAACCCCAGGAAACCTAAAGAAAACTGGGCATGTTTCTGGAAACCACAGCTGGATCTCTGGCATCTCTGTCCCTCTGCTTCCCTTGGCCTGAGTTTAAGGCATGGAAAAATAATAATAACAACAGCACTGGGGGAAAGAGGACTCAATGCTTAGGGGACACTGAGCTTCTATTAAGGGTGATGGAAAAATTTGAGAACAGTTTAGGGTGATGGTCAAACAACACGATGAACATAAGTTAATGTCACTGAACTGTACATATGAAGAATGTGGAAATCGCAAATGTTCTGTTACATATATATTTACCATAATAAAACAATAATAATAACAACAGCACCCAAATTCACACCTGCAGCCTGCACCTCTTCTCTGGCCAGAAAACTTGGGTACCCAGTGGTCTACTCAGTATCTCCTTGGGATTCCTCATGGGCATCTCAGATTTAACATGGCCAAATGTGAGCTTCTAGCCCTTCCTCCACAAGCTCCCTACCCCCACTGTCCCTCTCAGTGACGGGCACCTGCTGGCTGCTCAGGCCCTAAACTCTGCAGTCACCTGCACTGCCCACTCTCTCTCTCTCTGTCTCTACCTCCCTACAACTAATCCAGCAACAAATCCTGTGAACTTCAAAATATGCCCAGAATCTTCTGACCTCTTTCTCCACCTTCCTGCCTGACTTAAGCCACCCTCAGCTTTCCCCCCATTGCACCTGAAACCTAATTTGTCTCTCCATGTCCCCACTTGCCACCTTCTGGTGTAGTCTGCTCTCAGCACTGTAGCTGAAGGGATCCTGTGAAAACTGAGACAGTCCCTCCTTCCCCTGCTCAAACCCTGCCCATATTCTCACCTTGCTCCACTCCAGACAAAGCCAAGGTCCTCGCCAAGATCTACATACCTCCTTAACCTGGCTCCAACGCTGCTCAAACCCCCCTCCCACCGTTCTCCCTCCATCACTTTTCTCCACCCATACTGGCTTCTTTGTTGTTCCTAAAACTGGCCAGGCAAGCTCCTACCTCAGGGCCTTTGCATCTGTTGATCTCTCTGCCCAGATGCTCTGCATCCAAGCATCTGAATTCATTCTCATGCCCTCTGCAGCTTTCTGCTCAAAAGTCACCTTCTTGGTGACTCTTCCTTGACCTCCCCATTTAATATTTCAATTCCTCCCGACCCCTGCTCCATGGTTCCCAGTCCCCAGTGAAGTGTCTATAGAGAGGGAGAGAGAGAAATTGATTTACATCAAGGAAATGACTCATGAGGTTGTAGAAGCTGGCAAGTCCCAAGTCCATGGGTCAGGTGTCAGGCTGGAGGCTTCTCCTGACTTATGTGGCTACAGGGGCTGACAAACCCAAGATCGGCAGGCTATACACAGGCTGCTGGTTCCAGTCCCAAGAACCAGAGGTCAGATGATGATGAGCCAGATGCAGGATCCAGAGCAAGAATCCTCGCCAAGGCTGATGTTTTTAGGAGAGGTGTGGGCAGCTCCAAGCCAATGCCCATAGCTGGATAAACATGGAAGCCTCATAGCTAGAAAACTCTATTTCTGTTTTTTTTTTTTAATTAAAAATTTACTAAAAGATGACTTACATATATCCTAAGCATTCAGCTTCAAGAGCTTTCATAAACTGAACACAGCAGCCCCCAGATCAAGAAACAGAATGGGACCAGCCCCAGCAAGTGCCCCGCCCCAACCTCCCATCAACCACTACTCCAACTCCCCTCACCGCAGACTTGCCTGATGTTGTACTTTATGTACATGGAACAAGAACTGCCTCTGCTTTTTTAATGCACTTTTAATTTTGGAATAATTTTAGATTTACAGAAAAATTGAAAATCTACTAGAGAGTTTGAGTATCCCCTTCATTCAGCTCGCCCTAATATCAGCATTTTACGTAACCATGGTGCCTTGGTCAAAATGAAGAAAATGAGACTTTTTCTAGCTCAAAGTATGTGGAAGACTCCTCATTATCAGAAAGTGACCAGAAAAGTCATAGGCTGCCCATGTCTTCAGAGTCCCTAGGTGGTACACACAATTATTGCGCTCGTCTGCTAATCAAAAGATTGAAGATTTGAGTCCACGAAGAGGTGCCTTGGAAGAAAAGTCTAGCAACCTATTTCTGAAAAATCAGCCATTGAAAACACCATGGAGCACAGTTCTACTCTGACACACAAGGGGTCACCATGAGTTGGAATTGACAGCAACTGTTTTGTTTTGTCCACATCTTCATCCAGGGACAGAGGAAGGGGACACGATTAAAAGCAGACTGGTTCTACACCCCTATGATGGGCTTTCAGCATCCAGAAAGACATGGAAGTTTCCAGGCACCGTCAAGTATTTGCATCCCTTGCCTGAGTGTCCCCCCTCCTCCCTTGAAGCTGTGTCTCCATCCCTGTGACCCCATGACCACCGCATGTTGTCCCCTCCCCACTGGGTGTGTGCTGTGAAAAGATCAGGAGAAGCGACAAAGGACCTCTGAAGAGTCAGCACTTACTTTATGCCAAGGATTCACTTCCTGTGACCTGTGTGACACTGCAGCCCAATTGTGTCATCAGGGTAGGAGCATAGATTACTTTCTTTTTTATTGAGGATGAACTGAAATATAGTATAGTAAGTGTACAGCTTAATGAATTTTTACAGGTGAATATGTCCAGGTAATCAGCAACCAGATGAAAATACACATTTCCAACCCCACAGAGGTTCAATCCCTGCCCCCCTCCCACAGGTGACAGTTATTCTGAACACCCTCTAGAGATTGGTTTGGACCGGTCCTGGACTTCGTATAAATGGGGCTAGACAGTAACTGTTCTTCTGGGTCCAGCTTCTTTCACTCGACATTACGTCAGTAAGTGCCATTCGTGTTGTTGTGTGTCACTTTTATTCACGCATCTTCAGTGCTGTGTCATATTCCATTCTGCAAATACACTATGGTTTCTTTATCCCTTCTCCTGGTGATGGATATGTGAGGAGTCCCTAGTTTGTGGACATTATAAATGGTGCTGCTATGAACGTCCTTTTGGTGGACATACTGACAACCCTGTGTGGAATATTTTCCTGGGAGTCATGGGAGGCATGCATTTAGCTTTAGTTAATATTGCCAAGTCCTTCAACCTCTTCCAAAAGCCTTGTACCAGTTGACCCTCCCACCAGCCATGGAAGAGGGTTCCAATAACAGCATGGGCTTCACTACCAGAAAGACCTCTCCAAGTCTCTGTTTCCTCATATGTAAAATGGGGATAGTGCTGGTCCTCACCTCAAAGGACAGTTGTGAGGATTAAGTGAGACGTGGCCCAGTAAGCTCTTTACCCAGCTCCTATTCCTATGAATGGCACGACTTTTCCCTCCCTCAGAATCAACTGGAAGGTGCCTCCATTGCCCTAATTTGGAGGCCCTTGGAAAGACATGAGATGCCAGATCTTACCTGTCCCAGGAAGATAAGCCCTGAATCTTTGCTTCCAGAAACAACTTTCATCTCTGAAACCAGGATGGGTCCAAATTCCCCAAAGTCCATGCTCCCCACCACACCTTGTAGGGCTTCCCCAGCAGAGGGGAAGGTGTTGTCTTGTGCCAGCATCACTCCAAGCCACCACCTTCCCATGTAACTTAGAGCCAACCAAGGCCCAGAGCAGAGCAGGGCCTGTCCCTTGTCCCTGAGCTCCATCAGCCTCCCTGCCATAGATGGCCCCCATCTCAGCGAGGCCCAATGCCCCAGGGCCAGGAGGGGCTCTCCCTCCACAACTGTGTCTCTGTCCATGCTGTTTGTCTGTTGTTAATGGGAATGTGTGACATCTTGTTTTGGACCACTTTGGGGACCAGGCACACACATTACCCACTTGTGTGTAACAGCTGCCACCCACCTCTGTGTAGTGACCATTGCCCACTTCTATAACAACCAATGCCCACTTCTGTATACCAGGCACCACCGACACCTGATTATCAACCATTACCCACCTGTATGAAACAACACCTGCCCACACCTGTCTAACAACCATCACCCACACCTGTATACCAACCATCACCTAGACCGGTATGCCAACCATTTCCCAGACCTGTCTAACAACCACCATCCATATCTGTGCAACAACCATCACCTATACCTGTATTCCAACCATCGCTCACACCTGTATGCCAACCATCCCCACACCTGTCTAACAACCACCATCCGTGTCTGTGCAACAACCATTACCCGTACCTGTATGCCAGCCATTGCCCACACCTGCCTAACAACCACTATCCATATCTGTACAACAACCATCACCAGCTTCTATGCGACAACCAGGGCCCCCACAAATCTAATAATCACGGTCCATATCTGTGTAACAACCACCACCCACGTCCCGATAGCCCTTCCTTGCCTGCAAACTCTTTTACACGTCTTCATTCAACACTTAAAAACTCCCTCCTTTCAGCTCCTCACACACAACCAGTCCTCTCCCACCTAAGATGCTGTCCCTTCGGCCTGATGCTTTCTCCTTCTTCATGCCTCAGCTCAAACATTCCCCCTTGGGAAGGCCTTCCCTGACCACCATAACCAGAGTGTCTCTGACTCTTTTGTTTCCCTTTCAGCCGTCGCTGGTGTCCCTCACGGCCCTCGGCACAACTTGCAGTCACTTTATGTGTTAGCCCACCTACTTTTGGCTGTCTGTCTCCTCGGGGGAGCCCCGGGACTCCACGGGGTTGGGACTCTTCCACCTCACTGACATATCCCAGGTTCTAGAAGGATGGAAGAGGTCCAGAAATACTTGTTAACCCACTGTATGCATTTTACAAGGAAAAAAACACTTGGAGATGAGAAAAGACTTGCTCCAGATAGAGTCACTGTCACTGTTATTGTCGTAGCTGCCGTTTCATGAATGTTTGCTGTGCACTAGGTGTGAGCCAGATATGCATTGCCTGGAACCCTGCGGGGTGTTCACCATTCATTTGCAGACAGAGGATGGAAAGTTGGGGGTCCAGCCATGACACAGAGCCATGGTCACTAGTGGAGCCCAACTGGGACCTGGCTAGCCTGGCTTCCACCCTGCACACAGGGAAGATGGACTTGACCCATATTCCCCTCCACACCCTACCCTGTCCAGGTTGCCACAGATCCTTCAGGCGTCCCCTGCAAAATGATCCTGGAGCAGCCACTCCTCAGCATCCCTGCCCCACCCTCAACTGCCTCCTTCCTCCTTCCACCCATTTCTTGGTGTGAGCTCCCAGCAGTCTGAGTCACTGCACAGCCCTCGTCTACCCAGGAACCCCGCCACACAGATCTGAGCTGGCTCCTCACAATGGCCTCACACGTAGAACCCTCAGAGCTGTGCCTTCCCTCTGCTCAATCACTCCAGCTATGTGCCCCCTGGGCCTCTGGCCTCAATCACGTTCCTTTATCCTCAGGGCCTTTGTACCTGCTGTTCCTTCTGCCTGGGAAGTTCTTCCCCCAGTTATCTTCTTGGCTCGCCCCATTTTTTTTTCACGCACATCTTTGCTCACATCTCATCTCTTCATTGAGGACAACCTAGACCACGTCTAGATCAGCACCTGGGAAATAATAAGTGCAGAAGTGGAAGGGAGGGAGGAGGAAAGGAATCAGTGGAATCAGGTTACAACGAATACCAAAGAACAACTCAAACCAAAAACCTATTGCCATCAAGTCAATACCAACTCATACTGACCCCACAGGATAGAGCAGAACTGCCCCATAGAGTTATCAAGGAGAGGTTGGTGGATTCGAACTGCGAACATTTTGTTTAGCAGCTGAACTCTTAACCACTGAGCCACCAGAGCTCTCAAAGAGCAATCCAGAGGTGGAAAAAGACCTGAAAAGGCCAAAAGAAGGGGGTTGGGGGAAGGCTCTGATGACGGCTCTGAGGCCCTGTGTGAGTGTGGGTGTGTGAGTCTCACCACTGGCTTCTGGGCAGCCCCTTCTCTGCCCCTCTCAGCTGCTCTTTCTCTCCACCTCTCAGCCTTGCCCTCCCCCAGGGGTTGCGGACAATACTCTGAGGCCCTGCCCCACTCCCAAGACCTGAGGGAGGTGTTCAGTGGTGCTCAAGACTCTTTTCATTTCTGTTCCACCCCCTGGGGAGCGACCTCACCCTGGCATGAGTCCAGGCAATAGGTCCTAGGCCTGTCAATGTCCCCACTTACTGCGTGATCTCAGACCAGGCGCTTAACCATTCTGGGCCTCAGTTTCCCCTTCCTCAGAAATCAGGGGCCTGGATATCTGAGGTGCCATAAATACAGTGTGCACAGTGCTCACTTACCACTGAGGAAATGACTAGGCCGGACTTGCCCTGACCTTCTAAGATGGGCTTCACTCTTAGACCAGAACAGCTGCACCCCAGACCAAGGGTGAGGTCACCTGGCTGCCCCCCTTCCCCATACTCTTTCCGCTCAGGAGGGACTGGGGTTTCACACGGAGCAACGAGGCCCATAAATAGCAGCTGGCCACTCATAGGCCAGCCCCCCTCCAGGCCCCAAAAAGGAAGTGAGAGAAAGGAGGGCAGTTTTGTTCTGCTGCAGAAGGAAGACTGTTTCTGCAGTGTTCCCATCAGGCACTCCCCAGGGCCCGCACAGACTGGCTGTCTGTATCTCTTTCAGATTTGCCTCCCACCACGTGGTCCTCTCTTGGGGCTACTATAAGGTGGGGAGCTGGGGCCCAGGAGCCTGTCTACGGAAAATAGCACCTATGGCAATTAGTTTTAAATTGCTGAATGATCTCTCACAGCTGGCGATGGAAGCTGCAACGGCCAATAGAAACTGCTCATTAGCGCCCCTCCTCAAGCAGCACCCAGGGCATGCACCCCACCTGCCAAACCTTACTTAGGCCTCTGCTGGGGTCAGACTGGGAGTGTTTGTAGGACATGCAAAATGATTACTGTGTTTTCAGAGGGATTACTCTGGTGAGACTTTAGAGCACATTACCATGAAAAGAAACCCCCTGGGGAGCCCTTGGGTAACTTAAGAGGAGCAGGTGACTCAGGGTAAATTCCCTTGGGAGGTGTACTCATTTTAATTAGAATAGACATTCCCAAACTACTTAGGTAAAACTAGATTTTCAGGTATCGCAGTGTCTGAGAATAGCCTGGTCCAGCAAGTTTCCCTCTAGGGGCTCTTGGGGGATCTTTTGTGCACAGATGCTTACGGCAGCATCAGTTGAAATAGCAAAAACAGGAAAGGTGCTAGGAGTGTTGCCTCCCTGAACCCTGCCACACATTCCTACATTGTCCGTTTCTTCAGTTCTTGCCATTTTGAGGGATTTGTCCATTTCCTGCCCTGATTCTGCCAGATACATCCATAGGGAAACGGATGAATAAAATGTGATATATTCTTATAATGGAATGTTATACAGCAGATAAAGAGAATGAATCAACCTCTGCCTGTCTCAAACACACAATGGTAAGTGAAGACAGGCGGGTGTGGCTTCACTGATGTGCATTTTAAAAACACACCCCAAATAATAGTAGGTATAGTTCGCAAAAACCTATGCCTGTACAAAAAAAAAAAATTTTTTTAATGGACTGAAAGCATGTAGCCCAGACTCCCAAAAGTGCTTACCTAAGTGGTGGAGAATGGAACTGGTGGAGTTGGTCAAAGGGACTGCATTAGCTTCCCAGGGCTGCTGTACAAAATGATGCAAAGTGTTATAAGATCTTATAAGAACAAAGTTCAGATGGCAGGAAGGGGCAGGAAAGATGGGCAAATGGAAACAGAGAGCTCAGGGAGGAAGTGGGCAGAGTGCTGTCACATTGAGGGGATTACAGCTGTCATGAAACAAAATGTGTATAAATTATTGAACGGGAAACTAACTCTGCAAACTTTCACCCCAAACCACAAAAAAAGTTTAAAAAAAAAGACTTTATAAGAACAGAAATTTAAGGCCTCACAATTCTGTGCTTCATTCCATGAAGCAAGCATAACCCTAATACCCAAATCAGGCAAAGACACTACAAGAAAAGAAAACTATAGGTCAATATTTCTTATGAATATACATGCAAAAATCCTCAACAAAATACTAGCAAACAGAATCCAACAGCATGTTAAAAGAGTCCTACACCATGACCAAGTGGGATTTATTCCAGGAATGCAACATTAGAAAAGCAATCAACATAATACACTACATCAGTAGAACACAGGAAAAGAACAACATGATCATCTCTGTGGATGCAGAAAAAAAGTATTTGGATAAAATCCAACACCCTTTCTTGATGAAAACCCTAAAGAAGACTGGAATAGAGGGGAAATTCCTCAATATGATTCAGGACATATATGAAAATCCAACAGTCATTATACTTAATGGAGAAGGACTGAGAGCTTTCTCCTTGAAATTGGGAACAAGGCTCAATATTGTATTAGGAGTCTTAGCCGTAATACTAAGACAAGAAAAAGAAATAAAAGCTATCCAGATTGGAAAAGAAGTAAAATTATCTCCACTGGCAGATGATATGATCCTATATATAGAAAACCCCAAAAAGTTCACACACACACACAAAACTTCTAGAGCTAATAGAGGAATTTAGCAAAGTTGCAAGGTACAAAGTCAATAAACAAAAATCGGTTGGAATTCTATACACCAGCAATGAGATATCTCAAAGGAAAATTAGGAAGCAATTCCATTTACAATAGCACCTAAGAGAATAAAATACCTAGGAATAAATCTAACCAGGGACGTGAAGAACTTATATAAAAATTGTAAAACACTGGCAGGTGGGCCAAGATGGCAGAATAGACAGATGCTTCCAGTAAGCCCTCTTACAACAAACACCTGAAAAAACAAGTGAAATGAGTATATTTATGACAAGCTAAAAAAAAACAAGCTAGGAGCCCTGAATATCAAAGGCAAGGTTAGAAAACAAACTGAGGGGCAGGGGGAGGAAAAGATGGTTCAGAAATGGAGAGGAATTACTGGACCTGAATCGCTGGGAGCCCTCAGGCACCATTTCTGCGAGCAGCTGCGGCGGGCTGGTACTAGCATTCAGCCACAGTTTTCTCAGGGAGAAGCAGCCAGCTGCACAGCCTACTTACACCTCTGGAACCAGAGAAGAACATCTCTCTTGGCAAAAGCTATGTACTTGGGTATATTTTACCATGCCCCAGCCCCCAAGCTGACTTCACCAGCCGTTGATTTCTCTGGGCCTGAGATATGCCCTGTTGAGCACCTAAAGCCATCCTCTAGGCCTTGGAGGAGGAATAAATTTGCAACCTGGGGGAAAAGATAATTTGCCGGCTCCATTAACCGGGGGAGCTCAGGACAGAAGCAGCTCCTGTCCAGGCGTAAACAGTCCATGGACTGTGAGTACCTTTGTCCTCTGCATGAACCTGCATAGGCATATTTCAGGAGAATATGCCCTTGTTGGCAGACTGCAAGTGTTTCAGCTGTGCGGTAGAGAGGTGGGTGTTTGATGTTTGACACTCCTTTGCCTATTAAAAAGGGTCCTCACCTACCCACATCAGGGACCTAAGGACTGGTGGCTCCACTCAGGTCACCCAGCCACCCATGACATGGGCCCAAGGATAACTGGTACCTCCCCGTCCTTACAACCAAAAACATTGGGTGCCCATGGTCCATCTGCAGAACCCACCCACCTGTACACGCTAGGGAAGAGGGACATGCTTTCCTCAGAGACTCATGGGGGACAATTCTCAGCCCCCTGCCTTGTTCAGAGCGTGACCCCCTGCTAAAACCAGATACCGGTACCTATATCAACCATCCCTTCCCCTTTAAGACTGCAGGACAGAGCTGGTATCACACACTTGATGATCAGCTACCTGGACACCTAAGCTGAATTCATACAAGAAAAGTGAATGGACTCCTAGACTGATATACCTGATAACAGCTCTAGCCCTCTGGTGACAGGACGTCAGAGCTCCAAAGGCAAAAATAATCAAGCTAGCTCACTCAAGCAACCCATCTGCTCATATCAAAACAAAACAAAGAAAGAAGCTACAATACAGTAAGCAAACATAAAATAAACTAATACAATAACTTATGGATGGCTTGGAGAAAACAGTCAGTATCAAGTCACATAAAGAAACAGACCATGATTGCCTCAACGAGCTCTCAGAAGAAAGAATCAAGGGATCTTCTAGATGAAAGTGTCTTCCTGGAATTACTGGAAGCAGAAAACAAAAGATTAATATACAGAACCCTTCAAGATATCAGGAAGGAAATCAGGCAATACACAGAACAAGACAAGGAACACACAGATAAAGCAGTTGAAGAAATTAAAAAGGTAATTCAAGAACATAATAAAAAATTTAATAAGCTGGAAAAATCCATAGACAGACAGCAATCAGGAATTCAGAAGATTAACAATAAAATTATAGAAGTAGACAACTCAATAGAAAGTCAGAAGAACAAAATTGAGCAAGTGGAAGGCAGGATTTGTGAACCTGAAGATAAAGCATTTGGCACCAACATATCTGAAGAAAAATCAGATAAAAGAATTTTAAAAAATGAAGAAACCTTAAGAATCATGTGGGACTCTATCAAGAGAAATAACCTACACGTGACTGGAGTACCAGGACAGGGAGGGATAACAGAAAATACAGACAGAATTGTTGAAGATTTGTTGGCAGAAAACTTCCCTGATATTGTAAAAGATGAGAAAATATCTATCCACGATGCTCATGGAACGTCACATAGGTAGATTTTAAAAGAAAGCCACCAAGACATATTATAATCAAACTTACCAAAACCAAAGATAAAGAGAGAATTTTAAGAGCAGCTAGGGATAAACGAAAAGTCACCTACAAATGGCAGTCAATAAGAATAAGCTCTGACTACTTGGCAGAAACCATGCAGGCAAGAAGGCAATGGGACAACTTATATAAAGTATTGAAGGAAAAAAAAAACGCCAATCAAGAATCATATATCCAGCAAAACTGTCTCTCAGATATGAAGGCGAAATTAGGACATTTCCAGATAAACAGAAGTTTAGGGAATTCATAAAAAACAAACCAAAACTACAAGAAATACTAAAGGGATTTCTTTGATTAGAAAATCAATAATATCAGGTATCAACCCAAGACTAGAACACTGGGCAGAGCAATCAGATGTCAACCCAAAAAGGGAAATCACAAAACTAAATCAAGATTAAAAAACACACACAAAACAGGGAAACAGCGATGTTATTATGTGAAAGAAGACAACATTAAAACAATAAAGAGGGACTAAGAAATGTAGTTACAGATCGTTCATATGGAGAGAAAGATAAGGCAATACAAAGAAATAAAAGTTAGGTTTAAATTTAGAAAAATAGGGGTAAATAATAAGGTAACCACAAAGGAGACAAACCATCCTACACCTCAAAATAAAATACAAGAAAAAAATAGAGACTCAGCAGAAACGAAATCAACAACAACAAATATAAGGAAAAGACAACATATAAAGATAATCTACTCAGCACAAAAAATTAAGTGAGAAAAAGAAACTGTCAACAACACACAAAAAAAGACATCAAAATGCTAGCACTAAATTCATACCTATCCAAAATTTTGCTGAATATAAACGGACTATATGCACCAATAAAGACACAGAGAGTGGCAGAATGGATGAAAAAACACAATCCATCTATATGCTGCCTAAAAGACACACACCTTAGACTTAGAGACACAAACAAACTAAAACTCAAAGGATGGAAAAAAAAATATCAAGAAAACAACAATCAAAAAAGAGTAGGAGTGGCAATATTAATTTCTAACAAAATAGACAAGTTAAATCCATCATAAAGGATAAGGACAGACACTACATAATAATTTAAGGGACAATATAGCAGGAGGATAGAACCATATTTAATATTTATTTACCCAATGGCAGGGCTGCAAGATACATAAAACAAACTCGATCAGCATTGAAAAGCGAGATAGACACCTCCACAGTAACAGTAGGAAACTTCAATGCACGACTTTCAATGAAGGACAGGACATCCAGAAAGAAGCTCAAAAAAGACAAGGAAGATCTAAATGCCACAATCAACCAACTTGACAGAACACTCCACCCATCAGCAACCAAGTATACTTTCTTTTCTAGTGCACATGGAACATTCTCTAGAATAGACCACATATTAGGTCATAAAGCAAGCCTTAGCAGAATCTAAAACATTGAAATATTACAAAGCATCTTCTCTGACCATAAGGCCATAAAACTAGAAATCAGTAACAGAAAAACCAGGGAAAAGAAATCAAACACTTGGAAACTGAACAATACCATGCTCAAAAATGACTGGATTATAGAAGACATTAAGGATGGAATAAAGAAATTCAGAGAATCCAATGAGAATGAAAACACTTCCTATCAGAACCTTGGGGACACAACTAAAGCAGTGTTCGGAGGTCAATTTGTATCAATAAATGCACACGTACGAAAAGAAGAAAGGGCCCAAATCAAAGAATTATCCCTACAACTTAAAACAAATAGAAAGAAAGCAACAACAACAAAAAAAAAAACCCTCAGGCAGCAGAAGAAAGCAAATAGTACAAATTAGAGCAGAACTAAATGAAATAGAAAACAGGAAAACAATTGAAATAATTAAATTTCCTAAATTTAAGCCGGTTCTTTGAAAAATTAACAAAATTGATAAACCAGTGGCCAAGCTGACAAAAGAAAAACAGGAGAGGAAGCAAATAACCAGAATAAGAAATGAGATTGGCGATATTACAACAGACCCAACTGAAATTAAAAGAATCAGATTAGTATGAAAAATTGTACTCCAACAAATTTGAAAACCTAGAAGAAATGGATGATTACCTAGAAATGCACTACCTACCTAAACTAACACGAACAGAGGTAGAACAACTAAACAGACCCATAACAAAAGAAGACATTAAAAAGGTAGTCAAAAAAACTCCCAACAACAAAAAAAAGCCCTGGCCCAGACGGCTTCACTCAGAGTTCTACCAAACTTTCAGAGAAGAGTTAACACCACTAATACTAAAGGTATTTCAGAGAATAGAAAAGGACAGAATACTACCAAACTCATTCTATGAAGCCAGCATATCCCCGATACCAAAGCCAGGTAAAGACACCACAAAAAAAGAAAATTACAGACCTACATCTCTCATGAGCTTAGATGCAAAAATCCTCACCAAAATTCTAGCCAATAGAAATCAACAACATATCAAAAAAATAATTCACCATGACCAAGTGGGATTCATACCAGGTATGCAGGGATGGTTCAACATTAGAAAAACAATTAATGTAATCCTTAATATAAATAAAAGACAAGAACCACATGATCTTAGGAATTGGTGCAGAAAAGGCATTTGACAAAGTTCAACACCCATTCATGACAAAAACTCTCAGCAAAATAAGAATAGAAGGAAAATTCCTCAATATAATAAAGGGCATTTATACAAAGCCAATAGCCAACATCATCCTAAATGGAGAGAGTCTGAAAGCATTCCCCTTGATATCGGGAACCAGACAGGGATGCCCTTTATCACCACTCTTATTCAACATTGTGCTGGAGGTCCTAGCCAGAGCAATTAGCCTAGATAAAGAAACAAAGTGCATCCAGACTGGTAAGGAAGAAGTAAAAGTATCTCTATTTGCAGATAATATGATCTTATACACAGAAAACCCTAAAGAATCCTCAAGAAAACTACTGAAACTAATAGAACAGTTCCACAGAGTATCCAGATACAAGATAAACATACAAAATCAGTTGGATTGCTCTACACCAACAAAAGGAACATCGAAATGGAAATCACCAAATCAATACCATTCATAGTAGCCCCCAAGAAGATAAAATACTTAGGAATAAATCTTACCAGATATGTAAAAGGCTTATACAAAGAAAACGATAAAGCACTTCTGCAAGAAACCAAAAAAGACTTACATAAGTGGAAAAACATACCTTGCTCATGGATAGGAATATTGTGAAAATATCTATTATACCAGAAGCTATCTATAGATTTAATGCAATTCAGATCCAAATTCCAAGGGCATTTTTTAATGAGATGGAGAAACAAATCACCAACTTCATATGGAAGGGAAAGAGGCCCCGGATAAGTGAAGCATTACTGAAAAAGAAGAAGAAAGTGGAAGGCCTCATTCTGATTCTAGAACCTATTATACTGCCACAGTAGTCAAACAGCCTGGTACTGGTACAACAGATACATAGACCAATGGAACTGAACTGAATTCAGACATAAATCTATCCACATATGAGCAGTTGATATTTGACAAAGGCCCCAAAACAGTTCAATGGGGAAAAGACAGTCTTTTTAACAAACGGTGCTGGCATAACTGGATATCCATCTGCAAAAAAATGAAACGAGACCCATACCTCACACCATGCACAAAAACAAACTCATAATGGATCAAAGACCTAAATATAAAATCTAAAACAATAAAGATCAAGGAAGAAAAAATAGGGACAATGCTAGGAGCCCTAACACACGGCATAAACAGTACACAAAACATTACTAACGATGCAGAAGAAAAACTAGATAACTGGGAGCTCCTAAAAATCAAACACCTATGCTCATCCAAAGACTTCAAAAGAGTAAAAAGATTACCTACAGACTAGGAAAAAGTTTTTAGCTATGACATTTCCGATCAGCACCTGATCTCTAAAATCTACATGATACTGCAAAAACTCAACTACAAAAAGACAAATAACCCAATTAAAAAATGGGCAAAGGATATGAACAGACACTTCACTAAAGAAGACATTCAGGCTCCTAACAGATACATGAGGAAATGCTCATGATCATTAGCCATTAGAGAAATGCAGATCAAAACTACAATGAGATTCCATCTCGCTCCAACAAGTTTGGCATTAATCCAAAAAACACAAAATAATAAATGTTGGAGAGGTTGGGGAGAGGAATGGAAAATGGTACAACCACTTTGGAAATCAATTTGGCACTTCCTTAAAAAGCTAGAAATAGAACTACCATACCATCCAGCAATCCCGCTCCTTGGAATATATCCTAGAAAAATAAGAGCCTTTACACAAACAGATAAATGCACACCCATGTTCAGTGCAGCACTGTTTACAATAGCAAAAAGATGGAAGCAACCAAGGTGCCCACCAACGGATGAATGGATAAATTATGGTATATTCACACAATGGAATGCTACGCATCGATAAAGAACAGTGATGAATCTGTGAAACATTTCATAACATGGCAGAATCTGGAAGGCATTACGCTGACTGAAATTAGTCAGTTGCAAACGGACAAATATTGTATAAGACCACGATTATAAGAACTCTAGAAATACTTTAAATAGAGAAGAAAATATTCTTTGATGGTTATGAGGGGGGGAGGGAGAGAGAGAGGTATTCACTACTTAGATAGTAGATAAGAACTACTTTATGTGAAGGGAAAGACAGCACACAATACAATCGAGGTCAGCACAACTGGACTAAACCAAAAGCAAAGAAGTCTCCTGAATAAACTGAGTGCTTCAAAGGCCAACGTAGTAGGGGCGGAGGTTTGGGGACCATGGTTTCAAGGGACATCTAAGTCAATTGGCACAATAAAATCTATTAAGAAAACATTTTGCATCCCACTTTGGAGAGTGGCGTCTGGGGTCTTAAATACTAGCAAGCAGCCACCTAAAATGCATCAATTGGTCTCAACCCACCTGGAGCAAAGGAGAATGAAAAACACCAAGGACACAAAGTAATTACAAGCCCAAGAGACAGAAAGGGCCACATAAACTATATATTACATCAGCCTGAGACCAGAAGAACTAGATGGTGCCCAGCTATAGCCAATGCCTGCCCTGACAGGGAACACAACAGAGAACCCCTGAGGGAGCAGGAAAGCAGTGGGATGCAGACCCCAAATTCTCATAAAAAGACTAGACTTAATGGTCTGACTGAGACTAGAGGGACCCCCGGTGGTCATGGTCCCCAGACCTTCTGTTAGCCCAAGACAGGAACCATTCCCAAAGCCAACTCTTCAGACAGGGATTGGGCTGGACAACGGGATAGAAAAAGATGCTGATGAAGAATGAGCTTCTTGGATCAAGTAGACACTTAAGACTATGTTGGCATCTTCTGTCTGGAGGGGAGGTGAGAGGGCAGAGGGGGTTAGAAGCTGGCAAAATGGACAGGAAAAGAGAGAGTGGAGGGAAGGAGCACGGTGTTGCATTAGGGGGAGAGCAATTAGGAGCCTATAGCAAGGTGTATATACATTTTTGTATGAAAGACTGACTTGATTTGTAAACTTTCACTTAAAGCACAATAAAAATTTTTTAAAAATTATAAAACACTGCTGAAAGATTAAAGCAGACTTAAATAAATGGAAAAATGTCCCATGTTCGTGGATTGGAAGAATTAATAGACTTAATCTATAGATTCAAAGCAAACCCGCTCAAAATTCCAACAGCCTTCTTTACAGAAATAGAAAAAGCAATCAACTTTGTATGGAAAGGCAACTTAAACTTAATCCGTTGCTGTGGAGTCGATTCCAACTCATAGTAACCTTATAGGACAGAGTAGAACTGCCCCACATGGTTTCCAAGGAGTGCCTGATGGATCTGAACTGCTGAACTTTTTGATTAGCAGCCATAGCTCCTAACCACTACGTCACTAGGGTTTCCATGGAAAGGCAAGAGGCCCCGAATAGCTAAAACAATGTGATAGATACATATATATATATATATATATATATATGACACACTTTGTTCATCCATTCATCTGTTGATGGATATTTCAGTCGTTTCCACCTTTTGGCTCTTACGAAAAGTGCTTCAATAAACACTGGTGTACAGGATTATGTTTGCATTCCTGTTTCAACTTCTGTATATGTACCTAGGTTTGGAATTGCTGGGTCATATGGGAACCCTGGTGGCATAGTGGTTAAGTGCTACAGCTGCTAACCAAAAGGTCGGCGGTTCAAATCTGCCACACACTGCTTGGAAACTCTATGGGGGCAGTTCTACTCTGACCTATAGGGTTGCTATAAGTCAGAATCGACGGCAATGGTTTTTTTTTTTTTTTCAATGGAAGTTCTGGAGCCCTGGTGGCGTAGTGGTTAAGAGCTATAGCTGCTAACCAAAAGGTCAGCAGTTCGAATCCACCAGCGGCTCCTTGGAAACCTTATGGGGATAGTTCTACTCTGTCCTATAGGGTCACTATGAGTTGGAATCCAGTCGATAGCAACATGTTTATGGTAGTTCTATGTTCAGTTTTTTGAGGAACGGACAAACTGCTTTCCACAGTGGCTGTATCATTTTACATTCTCACCAGCAATGGATGAGGTTTTCAGTTTCTCCACAGCCTTGCCAACTACTGTTGCTGTCCAGTTTTTGGTCATAGCCATTCTAATGGGTGTGAGGTAGTATCTCATTGTGGTTTTGACTTGCATTTCCCTAACGGCTAATGGGTAGCGCAGTGGTTAAGAGCTCTGCTGCTAACCTAAATGTCAGTGGTTTCACCCACCAGCCACTCCTTGGAAACCCTATGGGACAGTTCCACTCTTCCTATAGGGTCACTATGTGTCAGAATCTATTCTATGGTAACAAGTTTTTTTGTTTGTTTAGTGGCTAATGACATTGAACATCTTTTATGTGCTTGTTGGCCATTTAGTTTTCTTCTTTGGTGAAGTGTCTGTTCAAGTCATTTGCCCACTTTTTGATTGGGTTGTCTTTTTGTTGTTAAGTTATAGAAGTATTTTATATATTTTGGACATTAGACCCTTATTGGATATAACCCAACCCACTGCCGTGAAGTCAATTCCTATTCACAGCGACCCTATAGGACAGAGTAGAACTGCCCCATAGGGTTTCCAAGGAGCACCTGGTGGATTCAAACTGCCAATCTTTTGGTTAGCAGTCATAGCTCTCAATCACTACGCCACCAGGGTTTCCTTATTGGATAGATGGTTCCCAAAAATTTTCTCCCAATCTGTAGGTTGTCTTTTCACTTTGTCGATAAAGTACTTTGATGAACAAAAGTATTTCATTTTTACGAGGTCCTATTTATCGATTTTGTCTTTTTTTGCTAACAATTTTGTTGTAATATCTGATAATGCATCATTAAAAACTCGGTACCACAGCCACGCCCCTATATTCTTAGATTTTTATGATTTTAGTTTTTACATTTAGGTCCTTGATCCATTTTGAACTGCTTTTTGTGTATGGTGTGAAGCTTGAATCCCAGTTCATTCTTCTGCATCTGGAAATCCAATTTTCCCAGCACCGTTTATTGGAGAGAATCTTCCTTCCCCATTGAACTTAGCACACTTGTTGAAAATCAGATGACCATAGATGTATGGATTTATTTCTGGACTTTTAATTCTATTACTTTGGTCTATATGTGTATTATTATACCAGTGCCAGGTTGTTTTAATTCTGTGGCTTTACTGTATGTTTTTAAATCAAGAAGTGCGAGTCCTCCTTTATTCAAGACTGCTTTAGCTCCCTTTCCCTTCCATATAAATTTGAGGATTTGCTTTTCTATTTCTGCAGTGAAGGCTGTTAGAATTTTGATGGGGATTGCATTGAATATACAGGTTGTTTTGGGTAGCACTGACATCTTAACTGTATTAAGCCTTTCAATCCATGAACACAGAATGTCCTTCCATTTATTTAGGTCTTTTTTAACTTCTTTTAGAAATGTTATATAGTTTTCTGTGTACAAGTCTTTTACCTTGCTGGTTAATTGAGTTAATTTTTGTATTTGGTATGGGATAAGGAGCCAAGTGCCTTTTTTTTTATTGTGCTTTAGATGAAAGTTTACCGGACAAATTAGTTTCTCATTCAAAGATTTATACACAAATTGTCTTGTGGTATTGGTGGCAATTCTGCATTGTGTCAGCACTCTCCTCCTTTCCCTTTCCACCTCAGGTTCCCTGGTTCCATTAATCCAGTTTTCCTGTCCTTCTTGTCTTTGTTTTTGGGCAGGTGTTGCCCATTTGATCTTGTATACTTGATTGATCTAAGAAGCATGTTCCTCATGTGTGTTATTGTTTGTTTTATAGGCCTGCCTAATATTTGGCTGAAAGGTGAACTTGGGGAGTGGCTTCAATTCTGAGTTAGAAGGGTGTCCAGACGCCATCGTCTTGGAGGTTACTCCAGTCTCAGGTCAGCAAGTCTGAACATTTTTGTGAATTTGATCATTTGTTCTACATTTTTCTCCTGCTCTGTCTGGGACCCTCTGTTGTAATCCCGGTCAGAGTGGTAGTGGTAGACAGGCACCATCTAGTTCTTCTGGTCTCAGGGTTGTGTAGGCTGTGGTTCGTGTGGTCCATTAGTCCTTTGGACTAATTACTCACTTGAGTCTTTAGTTTTTTTCACTCTCCTTTTTTGCTCCAGACTAGGAGAGACTAATAATTGTATCTTAGATGGCCATTCACAAGCTTTTAAGACCTCAGACGTTACTCACCAAAGTAGGATTTAGAACATTGTCTTTTAGTCACGTATTTTAAAATTTCTTCCACCGAACCTGTATTTACCAGTGGGGTACTCCCTTACCCCTTCCCCCACTTCTTGGCGTATCTATGTATCTATCTATCTAAGTATCTATTTGTAGATTATTTGTTGATTCTATTGTTGCAGGATTGTCTATGCTACAGTAGTTACCATAGTTGTCCTTTATCCCTGCATTTCTCCAAGTGTCCTCTCTTGCCTGGATCATGTTGTGCTGGCTTCTGCCATATTGTGTATTGCCTTTTCCATCACCCATTTTAATACATGTCTGCTATCTCTTTGGTAATTTTCCCTCTCTCCCTTTTCAACCCCTAGTAACCATCAAAGAGTTTTGTTTTGTTTTGTTTCTCTGTGTGTAAACATTTTGTTGTTACTTTATAAAAGTCGTCTCATACAATATTTGTCTTGTTGTAATTGACTTATTTCACTCAGCATAATGCCCTCTAGATTCATTCATGTTATGAGATGTTTCACGAACTCATTGTTATTCTTTATCATTGTGTAGTATTTCATTGTGTGTATGTACCACAGTTAATCCATGCATCTGTTGATGAGCACTTAGGTTGCTTCCACCCTTTTACTATTATGAATAATGCTGCAATGAACATGGGTGTGCCTATGCCAATTCGTGTCATGGCTCTAATTTCTATAGGGTATATACCTAGGAGTGGATTGCTGGATCATATGGTATTTCAATTTCCAGCTTTTTGAGGAAACACCATGCTGTTTTCCATGGTGGTTGTACCATTTTACATTCCCACCAGCGGTGTATAAGAGTTCCAATTTCCCCACATCTTCATCAACAATTATTTTCTGTTTTTTTTTTTTTTATTAGGGCCGTTAATGTTGGACTGAGATTGTATCTCATTAGTTTTGATTTGCATCTCTCTAATTGCTAATGATTGTGAGCATTTCTTAATATGTTTGTTAGCAACCTGAATGTCTTCTTTGGTGAAGTGTCTGTTCATATCCTTTCCCCATTTTTTAATTGAATTATTTGTCCTTCTGTTGTTGTTGTTGTTGTTGAGGTATTGAAGTTTTCTATAAATTTTAGAGATTAGACATTTATCATATATGTTGTAGCCCAAATTTTTTCCCCCAACCTGTAGGTTCTCTTTTTACTCTTTTGGAGAAGTCTTTTGAGCATACGTCTTTAATTTTTGTTTGTTGTTGTTAGGTAATGCCGAATTGGTTCTGACTCATAACGACCCTATATACCACAGAATGAAATACTGCCTGGTCCTGCACCATGCTCCCAATCGTTGTTATGCTTGAGCCCATTGTTGCAGCCACTGTGTCAGTCCACCTCATTGAGGGTCATCCTCTTTTCTGCTGACCCTGTACTTTACCAAGCATGATGCCCTTCTCCAGGGACTGATCTCTCCTAATAACATGTCCAAATTATATAAGACACAGTCTCGCCATCCTTGCTTCTAAGGAGCATCCTGGTTGTACTTCTTCAAAGACAGATTTATTTGTTCATCTGGCAGTCCATGGTGTATTCAATATCCTTTGCCAACACCAGAATTCAAAGGTGTCAGTTCTTCTTCAGCCTTCCTTATTCACTGTCTAGCTTTTGCATGCATATGATGTGACTGAAAATACCATGGCTTGGGTCAGGTGCACCTTAGTCTTCAACGTGACATCTTTGCTTTTCAACACTTCAAAGAGGTCCTTTACTGCAGATTTGCCCAATGCAATATGTCTTTTTTTTTTTTTTTTAATTTTGTTTGGATTTTTATTGCTGGTCTAAGAATAAAGGGATGCAAATATCCAGAGTTCTAATATTTATGGTTCCTCCTGCATTCTTAGTAGCAGTAAAAATGCAGTAAAAACCAGTTGCCATCGAGCTAAATTTCAACTCATGGCGACCCCATGCTCCATAGGGTTTTCAATGGCTGATTTTTTGGAAGTAGATCACCAGGTCTTTTTTCCAATGTGCCTCTGGGTAGACTTGAATGTCCAACCTTTTGGCTAGCAGCCACTGCTTAACCATTTGTACCACCCAGGAACCCCAGGAGTAACTATAGGTCATATTTATACCATAAGAGTCCACAAGCCGAGAGGCGGGGCCAAGATGGCGGACTAGGTGGACGCTACCGCGGATCCCTCTTGCAACAAAGACTCGGAAAAACAAGTGAATCGATCACATACCTAACAATCTACAAACCCTGAACAACAAACACAGATTTAGAGATGGAGAAAGAACAAATACGGAGAGGCAGCGATTGTTTTCAGAGCCTGGAGCCAGTGAACCAGTCAGGTGACTTTCGGCGCCCGATTTGGGGCAAAGCCCAGGGGGGCAGACGGCACAAACAAGGGGCCTAGCCCTAGCCCCCGAACTCATTCCGGGGGGGGGCCCAGCCAGTTCGCGCAGGTGGCCTGGCGGTGCAGCCAGTGGGAAAAGTCCCCGGGAGGCAGTGACTGGTCTTGGAGCGGGGAGAGCAGCGTCCCAGCCGGGGAGCCGTCCCGCCGGGATTTTGGCGGAGCGCGAGTGCAGGGAGCAGCTCCACCCCCCTGAACTGACCCCGGGGGGGCCCAGCCAGTTCGCTCAGGCGGCGTGGCGACGCAGCCGGTGGGAGAAGGCCCCGGGAGACAGTGACGGGTCTTGGAGTGGGGAGAGTGGCATCCCAGCCAGGACGCATGGTCGCGGCGTAGGCGCGGGGAGCTGCTCTGCTCGCCTGAGCTGACCCCGGGGGGGAGCCCAGCAGGTTCGCGGAGGCAGTGCGGCGATGCGGTAGGCAGGACGGGGAGTCCCCAGGAGGCAGCCACTGATTTTGGAGTTGGGAGTGCACCGCCCCAGGCTGGCAGCTGAGGATCTGACCGTGACTCCAGTGGGCCAGACCCCCCGGGGGCAATCTCCACACAGACAGCAAACATAGGTGATGCGCCCCATGGAAATCTCAGATATAATAGTCATTCCAAGCAAGACAAGCAACTCTGGCTATATTCTGAGGTGCTAATCTCCTATCTCTCTGATCCCTCCCCCACCCTCCCCAGGCGGCTTCATCAACATCCAAATAGCCTGAGCCAGAGGGAGAACTCTGATAGGGATCTGACTGCATTTTTTTTTAGAGGATTTTCTGGAAAAACTAGTTTCCCAGTGATGGCTCGGAGACAGCAGTCCATATCAAACCACATAAAGAAGCAGACCATGACAGCCTCTCCAGCCCCCCAAACAAAAGAATCAAAATCTTTCCCAAATGAAGATACAATCCTGGAATTATCAGATACAGAATATAAAAAACTAATTTACAGAATGCTTAAAGACATCACAAACGAAATAAGGCAAACTGCAGAAAAAGCCAAGGAACACACCAATAAAACTGTTGAAGAACTCAAAAAGATTATTCAAGAACATAGTGGAAAAATTAACAAGTTGAAAGAATCCATAGAGAGACAGCATGTAGAAATCCAAAAGATTAGCAATAAAATTACAGAATTAGACAACGCAATAGGAAGTCAGAGGAGCAGACTCGAGCACTTAGAATGCAGACTGGGACATCTGGAGGACCAGGGAATCAACACCAACATAGCTGAAAAAAAATCAGATAAAAGAATTAAAAAAAATGAAGAAACCCTAAGAATCATGTGGGACTCTATCAAGAAGGATAACCTGCGGGTGATTGGAGTCCCAGAACAGGGAGGGGGGACAGAAAACACAGAGAAAATAGTTGAAGAAATCCTGACACAAAACTTCCCTGACATCATGAAAGACGAAAGGATATCTATCCAAGATGCTCATCAAACCCCATTTAAGATTGATCCAAAAAGAAAAACACCAAGACATATTATCATCGAACTCGCCAAAACCAAAGATAAACAGAAAATTTTAAAAGCAGCCAGGGAGAAAAGAAAGGTTTTCTTCAAGGGAGAATCAATAAGAATAAGTTCAGACTACTCAGCAGAAACCATGCAGGCAAGAAGGGAATGGGACGACATATACAGAGCACTGAAGGAGAAAAACTGCCGCCAAGGATCATATATCCAGCAAAACTCTCTCTGAAATATGAAGGAGAAATTAAGATATTTACAGATAAACACAAGTTTAGAGAATTTGCAAAAACCAAACCAAAGCTACAAGAAATACTAAAGGATATTGTTTGGTCAGAAAACCAATAATATCAGATACCAGCACAATACAAGGTCACAAAACAGAATGTTCTGATATCAACTCAAATAGGGAAATCACAAAAACAAACAATTTAAGATTAATTAAAAATAAAATAAACAAAATAACAATACACATAACAGGGAATCATGGAAGTCAATAGGTAAAAGATCACAATAATCAAAAAGAGGGACTAAATACAGGAGGCATTGAACTGCCAGATGGAGAGTGATACAAGGCGATATAGAACGATACAAGTTAGGTTTTTACTTAGAAAAATAGGGGTAAATAATAAGGTAGCCACAAAAAGGTATAACAACTCTATAACTCAAGATAAAAGCCAAGAAAAACATAACGACTCAACTAACATAAAGTCAAACACTATGAAAATGAGGATCTCACAATTTACTAAGAAAAACGTCTCAGCACAAAAAAGTATGTGGAAAAATGAAATTGCCAACAACACACATGAAAAGGCATCAAAATGACAACACTAAACACTTATTTATCTATAATTACGCTGAATGTAAATGGACTAAATGCACCAATAAAGAGACAAAGAGTCACGGACTGGATAAAAAAAAACACGATCCATCTATATGCTGCCTACAAGAGACACACATTAGACTTAGAGACACAAACAAACTAAAACTCAAAGGATGGAAAAAAATATATCAAGCAAACAATAAGCAAAAAAGAAGAGGAGTAGCAATATTAATTTCTGACAAAATAGACTTTAGACTTAAATCCACCACACAGGATAAAGAAGGACACTATATAATGATAAAAGGGACAACTGATCAGGAAGACATAACCATATTAAGTATTTATGCACCCAATGACAGGGCTGCAAGATATATAAATCAAATTTTAACAGAATTGAAAAGTGAGATAGACACCTCCACAATTATAGTAGGAGACTTCAACATACCACTATCGGAGAAGGACAGGACATCCAGTAAGAAGCTCAATAAAGACACAGAAGACCCACTTACAACAATCAACCAACTTGACCTCATTGACTTATACAGAACTCTCCACCCAACTGCTGCAAAGTATACTTTTTTTTTCTAGCGCACATGGAACATTCTCTAGAATAGACCACATATTGGGTCATAAAACAAATCTTTGCAGAGTCCAAAACATCGAAATATTACAAAGCATCTTCTCAGACCACAAGGCAATAAAACTAGAAATCAATAACAGAAAAACTAGGGAAAAGAAATCAAATACTTGGAAAATGAACAATACCCTCCTGAAAAAAGACTGGGTTATAGAAGACATCAAGGAGGGATTAAGGAAATTCATAGAATGCAAAGAGAATGAAAATACTTCCTATCAAAACCTCTGGGACACAGCAAAAGCAGTGCTCAGAGGCCAATTTATATCGATAAATGCACACATACAAAAAGAAGAAAGAGCCGAAAGCAGAGAGCTGTCCCGACAACTTGAACAAATAAATAGAAAGTGAGCAACAAAAGAACCCATCAGGCACCAGAAGAAAACAAATAATAAAAATGAGAGCTGAACTAAATGAATTAGAGAACAGAAAAACAATTGAAAGAATTAACAAAGCCAAAAGCTGGTTCTTTGAAAAAATTAACAAAATTGGTAAACCATTGGCTAGACTGACTAAAGAAATACAGGAAAGGAAACAAATAACCCGAATAAGAAACGAGAAGGACCACATCAGAACAGAAACAAATGAAATCAAAAGAATCATTTCAGATTACTACGAAAAATTGTACTCTAACAAATTTGAAAACCTAGAAGAAATGGATGAATTCTTGGAAAAACACTACCTACCTAAACTAACACATTCAGAAGTAGAACAACTAAATAGACCCATAAAAAAAAGAGATTGAAATGGTAATCAAAAAACTTCCAACAAAAAAAAAGCCCTGGCCCGGACGGCTTCACTGCAGAGTTCTACCAAACTTTCAGAGAAGAGTTAACACCACTACTACTGAAGGTATTTCAAAGCATAGAAAAGGACGGAATACTACCCAACTCATTCTATGAAGCCACCATCTCCCTGATACCAAAACCAGGTAAAGACATTACAAAAAAAGAAAATTACAGACCTATATCCCTCATGAACATAGATGCAAAAATCCTCAACAAAATTCTAGCCAATAGAATCCAACAACACATCAAAAAAATAATTCACCATGATCAAGTGGGATTTATACCAGGTATGCAAGGCTGGTTTCATATCAGAAAAACCATTAACGTAATCCATCACATAAATAAAACAAAAGACAAAAACCACATGATCTTATCAATTGATGCAGAAAAGGCATTTGACAAAGTCCAACACCCATTTATGATAAAAACTCTTACCAAAATAGGAATGGAAGGAAAATTCCTCAACATAATAAAGGGTATCTATACAAAGCCAACGTTTTTTTTTTTTTTTTATATACAAAGCCAACAGCCAATATCACTCTAAATGGAGAGAACCTGAAAGCATTTCCCTTGAGAACGGGAACCAGACAAGGATGCCCTTTATCACCGCTCTTATTCAACATCGTACTTGAAGTCCTAGCCAGGGCAATTAGGCTAGACAAAGAAATAAAGGGTATCTGGATTGGCAAGGAGGAAGTAAAGTTATCACTATTTGCAGATAACATGATCTTATACACAGAAAACCCTAAGGAATCCTCCAGAAAACTACTGAAACTAATAGAAGAGTTTGGCAGAGTCTCAGGTTATAAAATAAACATACAAAAATCACTTGGATTCCTCTACATCAACAAAAAGAACACCGAAGAGGAAATAACCAAATCAATACCATTCACAGTAGCCACCAAGAAGATAAAATACTTAGGAATAAATCTTACCAAGCATGTAAAAGACCTATACAAAGAAAACTACAAAGCTCTACTACAAGAAATTCAAAAGGACATACTTAAGTGGAAAAACATACCTTGCTCATGGATAGGAAGAGTTAACATAGTAAAAATGTCTATTCTACCAAAAGCCATCTATACATATAATGCACTTCCGATCCAAATTCCAATGTCATATTTTAAGGTGATAGAGAAACAAATCACCAATTTCATATGGAAGGGAAAGAAGCCCCGGATAAGCAAAGCATTACTGAAAAAGAAGAAGAAAGTGGGAGGCCTCACTCTACCTGATTTCAGAACCTATTATACAGCCACAGTAGTCAAAACAGCCTGGTACTGGTACAACAACAGGCACATAGACCAATGGAACAGAATTGAGAACCCAGATATAAATCCATCCACGTATGAGCAGCTGATAATTTGACAAAGGACCAGTGTCAGTCAATTGGGGAAATAATAGTCTTTTTAACAAATGGTGCTGGCATAACTGGATATCCCTTTGCAAAAGAATGAAACAGAACCCATACCTCACACCATGCACAAAAACTAACTCCAAGTGGATCAAAGACCTAAACATAAAGACTAAAATGATAAAGATCATGGAAGAAAAAATTGGGACAACCCTAGGAGCCCTAATACAAGGCATAAACAGAATACAAAACATTACCAAAAATGATGAAGAGAAACCCGATAACTGGGAGCTCCTACAATCAAACATCTATGCTCATCTAAAGACTTCACCAAAAGAGTAAAAAGACCACCTACAGACTGGGAAAGAATTTTTAGCTATGACATCTCAGACCAGCGCCTGATCTCTAAAATCTACATGATTCTGTCAAAACTCAACCACAAAAAGACAAACAACCCAATCAAGAAGTGGGCAAGGGATATGAACACACATTTCACTAAAGAAGATATTCAGGCAGCCAACAGATACATGAGAAAATGCTCTCGATCATTAGCCATTAGAGAAATGCAAATTAAAACTACGATGAGATTCCATCTCACACCAACAAGGCTGGCATTAATCCAAAAAACACCAAATAATAAATGTTGGAGAGGCTGCAGAGAGATTGGAACTCTTATTCATTGCTGGTGGGAATGTAAAATGGTACAACCACTTTGGAAATCTATCTGGCGTTATCTTAAACAGTTAGGAATAGAACTACCATACAACCCAGAAATCCCACTCCTCGGAATATACCCTAGAGATGCAAGAGCCTTCACACAAACAGATATATGCACACCCATGTTTATTGCAGCTCTGTTTACAATAGCAAAAAGCTGGAAGCAACCAAGATGTCCATCAACGGACGAATGGGTAAATAAATTGTGATATATTCACACAATGGAATACTACGCATCGATAAAGAACAGTGACGAATCTCTGAAACATTTCATAACATGGAGGAATCTGGAAGGCATTATGCTGAGCGAAATGAGTCAGTTGCAAAAGGACAAATATTGTATAAGACCACTATTATAAGATCTTGAGAAATAGAAAAAACGGAAAAGAACACATACTTTTGTGGTTACAAAGGGGGGAGGGAGGGAGGGAGGGAGGGAGAGGGCTTTTTATTGATCAATCTGTAGATGGGAACTGCTTTGGGTGAAGGGAAAGACAACACTCAAAACAAGGAAGGTCAGCCTAATTGGACAGGATTAAAAGTAAAGAGGTTTCCGAGATAAAATGAAAGCTTCAAAGGATAGCGAAGCAGGGGCTGGGGTCTGGGGAACTTGGTTTGAGAGGACTTCTAAATCAATGGGCAAAACAATTCTATTATGAAAACACTCTGCATCCCACTTTGAATTGTGGCACCTGGGGTCCTAAATGCCAACAAGCAGCCACCTAAAATACATTAATTGGTCTCAACCCACCGGGAGGAAAGGCAAAGGAAGAACACCAAGGTCACACGACAACTGAGAACCCAAGAGACAGAAAGGGCCACTTGAACTAGAGACCTACAATATCCTGAGACCAGAGGAACTAGTTGGTGCCCGGCCACAATCGATGTCTGCCCTGTCAGGGAACACAACAGACAACTCCTGAGGGAGCAGGAGACCAATGGGATGCAGACCCCAAATTCTCATTAAAAGACCACACCTAATGGTATGATTGCGACTAGAGGAATCCCAGAGACAATGCTCCCCAGAACTTCTGATGGCACAGGACAGGAACCATCCCCGAAGACAAATCATCAGGCATGAAAAGGACTGGTCAGTGGGGGGGAGAGAGATACTGATGAAGAGTGAGCTAATTAAATCAGGTGGACACGGGAGAGTGTGTTGGCAACTCTTGACTGGAGGGGGGATGGGAAGATAGAGAGAGAGGGAAGAAGGTAAAATTGGCACGAAACGAGAGACTGTAAGGGCTGACTCAATAGGGGGAGAGCAAGTGGGAGAAGGGAGTAAGATGTATGTAAACCCACATGTGACAGACTGATTGGAATGGTAAATGTTCACTTGAAGCTTAATAAAAATTAAAAAAAAAAAAAAAAGCTGGAAGCAACCAAGGTGTCTATCAACGGATGAATGGGTAAATAAATTGTGGTATATTCACACAATGGAATACTACGCATTGATAAAGAACAGTGACGAATCTGTGAAACATTTCATAACATGGAGGAACCTGGAAGGCATTGTGCTGAGCGAAATGAGTCAGAGGCAAAAGGACAAATATTGTATAAGACCACTATTAGAAGATCTTGAGAAATAGTAAAAACTGAGAAGAACACATACTTTTGTGGTTACGAAGGGGGGAGGGAGGGAGGGAGGGAGAGGGTTTTTTTTATTGATTAATCAGTAGATAAGAACTGCTTTGGGTGAAGGGAAAGACAACACTCAATACATGGAAGGTCAGCTCAATTGGACTGGACCAAAAGCAAAGAAGTTTCCAGAATAAAATGAATGCTTCAAAGGTCAGCGAAGGAGGGGCGGGGGTCTGGGGAAAATGGTTTGAGGGGACTTCTATGTCAATTGGCAAAATAATTCTATTATGAAAACATTCTGCATCCCACTTTGAAATGTGGCGTCTGGGGTCTTAAAGGCTAACAAGTGGCCATCTAAGATGCACCAATTGGTCTCAACCCACCTGGAGCAAAGGAAAATGAAGAACACCAAGGTCACACGACAACTAGGAGCCCAAGAGACAGAAAGGGCCACATGAACCAGAAACCTACATCATCCTGAGACCAGAAGAACTAGTTGGTGCCCGGCCACAATCGATGACTGCCCTGACAGGGAGCACAACAGAGAACTCCTGAGGGAACAGGAGATCAATGGGATGCAGACCCCAAATTCTTATAAAAAGACCATACTTAATGGTCTGACTGAGACTAGAGGAATCCCTGCGGCCATGCTCCCCAGACCTTCTGTCGGCACAGGACAGGAACCATCCCCGAAGACAACTCATCAGACATGAAAGGGACTGGTCAGCGGGTGGGAGAGAGATGCTGATGAAGAGTGAGCTAATTACATCAGGTGGACACTTGAAAAAAAAAAAAAAAGAGTCCAAAAGCCCCTGGGTGGTGCTGATAATATTAAAAATTATTGCCAGAACTGTCTGAAGGGGCACCCAGAAATGCTGCTGATGTGTGTGGGAGAGGTTTCCGATATCTTGAGTAAATCAGATTCTTTTTCTTTTTTTTACTTTTTTATTTTATTTTTTATGTGTTTATTGTGCTTTAAGTGAAAGTTTACAAATCAAGTCAGTCTCTCACACAAACACTTATGCACACCTTGCTATGTACTCTTAGCCTCTCTCCCCCTAATGAGACAGCACATTCCCCTCTCCACCCCGTATTCCCCGTGTCCATCCAACCAGCTCCTGTCCACCTCTGCCTTCCCATCTCACCTCCAGACAGGAGTTGCCCACATAGTCTCGTATGTCTACTTGAGCCAAAAACTCACTCCTCACCAGTATCACTTTCTGTCTCATAGTCCAGTTGAATCCCTGTCTGAAGAGTTGACTTTGGGAGTAGTTCCAGTCCTGGGCTAACAAAGGGTCCAGGGACCATGACTTCCGGGGTCCCTCTACTCTCAGTCAGGCCATTAAGTCTGGTCTTTTTACTAGAATTTGAGATCTGCATCCCACTGTTCTCCTGCACCATCAGGGTTTCTCTGTTGTGTCCCTGTCAGGGAAGTCATCGGTGGTAGCCAGGCCCCATATAGTTCCTCCAGGCTCAGGCTGAGGGAGTCTCTGGTTTATGTGGCCCTTTCTGTCTCTTGGACTCATCTGTACCTCATGTCTTTGGTGTACTTCATTCTCCTTTGCTCCAGGTGGGTTGAGATCAATTGATGCATCTTAGATGGCCACTTGCTAGTGTTTAAGACCCCAGAAACTGCTCACCAAAGTGGGATGCAGAACATTTTCTTAGTACATTTTGTTATGTCAGTTGACCTAGATGTCCCCTGAAACCTTGGTCCCCAAGTCCCTGTCCCTGCTACTCAGGCCTTCAAAGTGTTCAGTTGTATTCAAGAAACTTCTTAGCTTTGGTTTAATCCAGTTGTGTTGACCTCTCCTGTATTGTGTGTTGTCTTTCCCTTCACCTAAAATAGTTCTTCTCTACTACCTAATTAGTGAAAAATCCCTCTCCCTCCCTCCCCACCCTCATAACCATCAAAGAATGTTTTCTTCTGTGTTTAAACTTTTCCTTGAGTTCTTGTAATACTGGTCTCATACAATATTTGTCCTTTTGAAACTGACTAATTTCACTCAGCATAATGCCTTCCAGATTCCTCCATGTTATGAGATGTTTTATGGATTCATCGTTGTTCTTAATCGCTGCTTAGTATTCCAGTATACAAATATACCATAATTTATTTATCTATTCATCTGTTGATGGGCACCATGGTTGCTTCCATCTTTTTGCTATTGTAAACAGTGCTGCAGTGAACATGGGTGTGCATTTATCTGTTCGTGTAAAGGCTCTTATTTCTCTAGGATATAATCCAAGGAGTGGAATTGCTGGATGGTATGGTAGTTCTATTTCTAGCTTTTTAAGGAAGTTCCAAATCAATTCCCAAAGTGGTTGTACCATTTTACATTCCCACCAGCAGTGTGTAAGTGTTCCAGTCTCTCCACGACCTCTCCAACATTTATTATTTTGTGTTTTTTTGGGATTAATGCCAGCCATGCTTGGGTGAGATGGTATCTCACTGTAGTTTTGATTTGCGTTTCTCTAATGGTTAATGATTGTGAGCATTTCCTCACGTATCTGTTAGGAGCCTGAATGTCTTCTTCAGAGATGTGCCTTTTAATATCCTTTGCCCATTTTTTAATTGGGTTATTTGTCTTTTTGTAGTTGAGTTTTGCACTATCACGTAGATTTTAGAGATCAGATGCTGATTGGAATTGTCGTAGCCAAAAACTTTTTCCCAGTCTGTAGGTAATCTTTTTACTCTTTTGGTGAAGTCTTTGGATGAGCACAGGTGTTTGATTTTTAGGAGCTCCCAGTTATCTAGTTTCTCTTCCGGTGTTTGTGCATTGTTAGTAATGTTTTGTATACTGCTTATGCCATGTATTAGGGCTCCTAGCATTGTCCCTATTTTTTCTTCCATGATCTTTATCATTTTAGATTTTATACTTAGGTCTTTGATCCATTTCGAGTTACTTTTCGTGCATGGTATGAGTTATGGGTCTTGTTCCATTTTTTTTTTTTTTTTTGCAGATGGGTATCCAGTTATGCCTGTACCATTTGTTAAAGAGACTGTCATTTCCCTACTTAACAGACTTTGGGCCTTTGTCAAATATCAGCTGCTCATATGTGGATGAATTTATGTCTGGATTCTCAATTCTGTTCCATTGGTCTATGTATCTGTTGTTGTACCAGTTCCAGGCAGTTTTGACTACTGTAGCAGTATAGTAAGTTCTAAAGTCAGGTAGTGTGAGACCTCCCATTTTGTTCTTCTTTTTCAGTAATGCTTTACTTATCCGGGGCCTCTTTCCCTTCCATATGAAGTTGGTGATTTGTTTCTCGATCTCATTAAAAAATGCCCTTGGAATTTGGATCAGGACTGCCCTGTATCTATAAATTGCTTTGAGTAGAATAAACATTTTTACAATGTTGAGTCCTC